>NC_041385.1:470397155-470460607 GCF_002162155.2 Triticum dicoccoides
AGAAAAAACAAAAAATGCAGCCCCTGAACTACTGACGCGTGGAAGCCTTTTGATCCCGGTTGGTGGCACCAACTGGGACAAAAGGTCCCCCTGCCTGGGCAAGCCGCAGCGGCCACGTGGATCCCCATCTGTCCCGGTTCCTGAGCGAATCGGGACTAAAGGTATAGGACTTTAGTTACGACCCGAACCGGGACAAATGGCCCTCATGAACCGGGACGAACGGCCCTTTTTCTACTAGTGGAGCTCGAGCGTAGCAGTTGGGTGGCCTTCTGGGCACTTGCGGCTTGTCACCCTTTGGGTGGTGGGTGAGGCTAGTCTTTGGGTGCCGGGCGGTGACCCTGATTGGTGGGAGTCACAAGTACAGACTCAGGTGTTGGTTTGCTGCCTTGGCCGCTTGGGTGGTGCGGCAGCTGGTGATTGGCGTGTTGTGTTGGGCTGCGACACGTGTCTCGGCGTCTATCTTGTGCTCAAATCCAGTGGGTATTTTTGCAGGGGCAAAAGCCTAGTATAGAACAGCCGGTGCCAATGGTGACGACACTTTGGTGCACCATGTCCTTCTTGAAAGCGTCATTGCGGTTTATCTTCCCTCTGTTTACTTTAGGTGAAAACCTTTAATCTGTTCAGAATCAGGCAATGGCAGCCCTCTAGTGGCATGACCTTCTCGAAGGTGTCGTCTTTGGAATCCACCGTTCTCCTCTTTTCTGCTGGTGGAGTGCTAGCTTTGGCGGTAATGTTCGACAATTGTTGAGCCTGATGTGTTGCGATGTGTGTTGGCTCAGTTATGTGGAACGCTCGTCATCGCTGGCTTGAGTTCTAGGGTGAGCTCTTGCCGCGGAGTATGGCAAGACTTATCGACGAGGGACAGGTGCTCCACTTCGGTCATTGGAAGTGATGGCGGGATGACATCTCTGGCGGTCCCACTCTCTATATTTCATGTAAGACTTTCACATACCGTTGTTTTACCATTGTACGAAGGTTGTCTGTAATTTATACTCGCAACTTGTTATGTCTAAAAATAGATTGCAGACTATTGTATACATTGTGTGTAGACATGAAGTGATATTACAGAACCAATGTACATGCTCTAACAGGCTCCATATCCCACGCCTCCACCACAGCTATACTGCAGCCCTGCTGTACAAAAGTTGGCTTGGCCTTCTATAAACTACTTCCTCCGTTCGTAAATATTTATCTTTTTTAGATATTTCAAATGAACTATCATATACGGATGTATCTAGACATATTTTCGAGTGTAGATTCACTTCTTTTGGTAGTCACTTATTGAAATATCTAGAAAGATAAATATTTAGAAAAGGAGGGAGTAAAATCACGTCAGCTATTTTCAAACGGAGGAAATAATAAACCTAAATTCATAGTGACGCCAAGAAAGAAAAATGGCAGTGCATGATGGTAAGCGTGTGACGACAGTATCACGTGCCTCCCAATCAGATGAGATAGTACGCTGGAAGCAAACCAAATTACGTACGTGCACTAGATCGACAACGTTACTTTTCCTTGAAAGACGATAACGTCTTTCCTTAAGGATACCAGAATTGTGGTTCTCCCCAGCTATCATTGCAGTAACCCCCTAAAGAACAAGATTATTCAGACCTTTCTGGTGCAGAGATGGATTTTCGTTTCGCCTGCTCTTATTTTATTACTTGCACAACTTTGTAGCCATCCTTACACAATGGCAGTATCATATTCAGAGCAAGTTAAAGCCTGCCATGTGCACAAATACTCAGCACTAGTTTGACGACCAACTCGTGCTTACTGTTGACTGAGGGGTTAACCAACCAACATGTCGTCACTGCCTCACACAGCTAACGCAAGTGCTATGCTCCAAACTGTCAAACATCTCCATTTGGTGGGAGATTTTTCTAAAAAAAAATACACGCATGTAAACAAAGCTGTAGACTCCAAATCTTACGAAATCGGTTGCCTATCATCATCAATGCGTGGTCCTATACTCTACATGACCCTATCATATACAGATTTTATGGGCCCTCCTATCTTGTTTTAACCAAAATAATAAGGGATGTGAAAACATGTAAGCATTAAATTTCTCTTTGTTTTTTCGGGGGTCTTTGTTTCCCTCTCGTTGCTTTGTCGTCATAGTTTTGTCTGCTTATCCCCCAATTTGCATCTACTCTCCAGCAACCTGATGTAGATCCCTTGTCATATTGCTCTCTGTAAAAGGATTTAACTAAGATCCATGTTGCCTCACCGTTAACTTTATACTCCTTATATGTGGTCGCCGCAATGAATCATTTTTATTGTTTATAAGTAGGGAATCATGGACACGGATTTGATGAACATGGTTCCATGTGCACCCCTTATGAATAGTAAACTCAAAAAGAATGCTAAACAAAATCAAAAAAATCTGAATTTATTTTTGTAATATACATAGTCAACTGGTGTACTCGCGTATGAAGTTTCACGAAGAAATCACATCTGTGGTAATCCAGGCAAAAACAACAAAATCAAAGCTATATTAAAAACATTGTTTGATGAATAGATGGCCACAATTGTATTTTCTTCACTAAGAATACCATGGGTGTCAATACATCACGAAACTTCATACGCGAGTGGAATGGTCGACTAAGTTTCATACTGCAAAATTTCAGAATTTTTTAAAAATTCTAGTATTTTTTATGAATTACTATTGATGTGGGTGCGCGTGAAACCATGTTCACCTTTGTATTTTCAGGGAATCATCCATGTCCAAGAAAAAAAGATACACAAATTACTTACGAGTGGTACCAAAAGGTGTAAGCCAGAGGGGGCCGGGCAAACCAAATAAATATGGCTTGCTCCTTCTCCTTGTGCCTCGTCGTACTCTATCACATATGGGCAAAAATAAGGTAACAAAAAGTTACTGCTGAAACAAACAGGAGAGTGTGGCAATCTTCTGATTCTTCAGTCTGAATCCAAAGGCAAAAAAGGCTAGCAGAGCCCCAGTAACAAGCTGGAAACTTTAGATCAGAGACCAAATTAAGGCTTAGTTTGACAAAAAAGTTTTTATAGAACCATGGTAATTGAAAACCACAGTATTCAGATGTGTACCCAATGAATACTACAGTTTCTTTAAACCATGGTTTTTCTTAGTTTTAGCAAAACTACCTAGGTGTTTGGCTGGTGTCGTTATACTACAGTTTTGACTGATTGTAACGCTGGGTGACAGCTGAAACTCACTGAGCTACATGACCTAACAGCCGCCGGGTGCATGCAGCTGCTACACACACGGTCAGCACGTCCGCATCTATGTAGCAGATTTGTGTTCTGCTATGCTAACTAGACAGGCGCAAGAAACAGATCAATCAGCCGGCCTTCAATGGCTGGATTAATTTAACCAGGAGGTGCATGATTGATCAAGAGCCTGTGACAGCTTAAGTTCATTAATCAACTAGATTGAAGTAATACAATCCTAGGAGCGTGTTGCTATGATATGTCTATACGTGCATGTACTCTTGGAGGCGGACCAAAAATTTTTGTGCGTGTACGATGCGCCATTTATACTGAATCTGCTACCTAGCATATATCCGCCTCCCGGCCCGCAGCAGTCTTGCAATCGGACTAGACAAATACCTAAGGACGGAATACTGTTGGGCACAGATGAGCGCATACCAGGAGATAATACAGATTGTTTATCGTATAACAGATGGAGGAAAATTAGGAGGCGGTCGCAGCTGATATTCTTATCTCGACGTAGATGGCAACATCACCTGCACTTTCTCTCCGTTCTGTTTAGAAAAAATAGGTCGGGGCCTCTTCTTCAAATACTTCAAAAATACCACAGTTTCTCAGATATTATGGTTTACAATACTTCAGTTTTTGCTGAAGCCAAACACATCAAAGTATTCAAAACCAATGTTTTTTTCAGAAACCACAATATTCTAGAAAAACTACAAAAATACTTTGCATCCAAACTCATCCTAAGTAGGTGGAAACCTTTTGCTCGATCTGTTTTTAGAAAACGGACGAATTGCTCCCTGCCTCTGCATCACCACTGTAGATGCAGACAACCCATTTCTATTTCGAAAGAAATGTTTAATTTGGGTGCATGTACATAATGCGTCTCTCCAGTTTTCTTTTATATTATAATCAAAAAGATCTAGGAGGTTCGGTTCCACATGTAGTGAGATTGTGATGGGGTAAACCCCTGCACTACACTGCAGATTACGTAGTGCAAAAACAAAATGAAGCATTGTTGAAAACAGAAGCGTAAGCTGTGTAAGATACATAAAGATTGCAGATTTGGACAAGTATTTATGAGAGCGCGTCAGCTGTGCAACTTCATGTGCTCTGCTGCCCGCTCATCATCATCCTTTCCCAACTGAACAGCCCCACAGGAACAGAGAACGCTATGCTATGCTAGAGAGAGAAAGAGAAACCATCCCATATGGTTGGGAAATACACTTTGATTTCTGATTGTATATACATCTTATATGAGATTTTTTTTATAATTAAATAAAAAGTCAAAATAGTTAAGAACGTTTTTTGGAATAAACTTGACTTACTTGCGTACTAGTACATAAATTTTCACAAACAAAAAAAACAATGTTGACTTCACAGCGAAAAAACTAAATTTATTTGCTATTATTGGTCACTATTCACACTATTTTGGCCAAAGATTTATCTTTTTTGAAAAGTAGTCAAGAGGAATTTTCTTTTTGTGAAACTTTTCTCACGAGTACAATGGAAGGCCAAGTTTATTTCAAAAATATTTTCTGAATTTTTTTGACTTTTTATTGAATTACTAAAAAAAATCATATAGGATACATATGTACCCATATATGCTTCGACTACTCTCGTTTTCCACACAGAGAAAGCTTGCTACTACCATACATAGAGTCATCATAGAGAAATAGACACATAGAGCTAGCTTAGCCATCTATAAAAGAAGAGCCCCATATACTGCCATCAACAGGAGGACCATATCCCACACGTATGATCTGTACTGTCTTCTCCCTCTCCTTCTCAGAGCTAGCATAGATCCAGAGCTTCTTTCCCGGAAGTAAAGCTAGCTAGGTTGCTAGACCGGCCGGCTTGCTCGATCAGGTCCAAAGCCATCGATTGATCAATCATCTGCTCTGTTGCCATTAGAGTGGTCTACTCCTCTCTGCAAGACACAGGTAGGTCTGCATCTATCTATCCACAGTGTCTAGTACTTCAAATCTCCGGCTACATCTTCTCCTCCTCCTCCCTTTCATGGTAGCTTGCTTGGTTGGGTATGGTCTATGAAGAAATTTGCTTCTTGCGGGCTCGAGGTCTCAGGCTCTTTCTTGGCTTATTCCAGGTCGATCGAACCGTCTCTCGGCCTTGGTCGCCGGCGTTTCTTGACGGCGTGCTAACTCCCTGACCAAGGAGTTGCCGGCCTGGGAATTGGATCAATCTTTCTCCATCGGCGGCGAAGCTAGCTGGTGCCTCCCATTGTTGTTCCATCCAGTCATCCGGTTTCATCTCAGAGGTATGGCGAGCTCCAAAGAATCTATACGCATATTAACTAGTACTAGTAGTAGCAAATGCATGCACACTTAATCAGGCTGCTTAGTAGTGAGTAGTACAGTGTATCATATAGTCCTATATATTACAGCAAAATATTTGAGGCCGGCTGGTTGTAAACTTGTAATAACCTACTTTTCACATAAAGATACAAGTGCATGGCAATACGAGTAGGATTTTGTAGAATGGCACGCATGTGTGGTAGTACTATGTAGAGGTGATTCTTGAGATTGGTAGTAAGTCGTAGAGTAGTGCAGATGGCGGTGTAATTATGGGGTTCGAGACATCTCCGGTTTCTCTCCCCCGGCCGGCCGTCCTTGTCCGCCCATCAATACCTCGCCCGCGTGACACTGCTCCCTGACGTTCACGTTTCCACCCCGGCCGCGGCCCACACACCCCTCCACTCCATGCCTCAATTTTGATTCCCTCCTCCTCGATCGTATTCGTGTCATTCATAGGTAGTACTCTATTTACGGCCGAGAACAATATGCTAACGCTTTCACACTCTCTGTTACGTGCAGCCGTCCCAGAATCCCTGCGCCAGTCGCTGCCTAGTTAGCTTCTCCCGGCGGCGGCGATGGTCACCTTCGGTTGGTCCGGCCCCGGCCTGCACGACGACGCCTATCTGCCGCGTCCTGTCAACCAGCTGAGCTGCGGCCGGTTCGACCTGGACGACGCCTTCCTCCGCCTGCTCCAGTGCGACTTCGGCGGAGGAGGCCAGGTGAGCTCGAGCTACGGTGCTGCAGTCGGAGGCGCAGCGGCTAATAACGGCGCGCTGGGATTCTTTGGCTCGGAGGTCGACGTGTTCTCGTCCGTCGTCGACGGCGCCAGCGCGCACTACGGCCTGCTCGACTCGGCGCTCGCCTTCTCCCGGGTGCTCCCGTGCGGCGGGGAGGGTGACCCCGGGGCCGTCTCCAACGGCGCCATGTTCTCCGGCTACAGCGGCACCACCGTCTGTAATATCTCCTCCGGGGAGTCCAACAACTACAGCAGCGGTGGCGGCGGCCACGACGTAACCGAGGTGGCGTCGCCGACGTCCACCATATCGCCCACCACGACGTCGCATCCCACGATTACGTCGTCGGCACAGCAGGCGCTCCACGCGAACCGGAAGCTACCCGCGGACGACTGCGCCGCCCCGCTCCCACACGCCGGCACAAAGCGCAAGGCCCCCACCACGACAGCGACGAGCATCACGTTCGGCCAGGACACCAACGCCGGAGCGGCCGGCGAGTACAAGCCGGACATGGAGGCCATGGCGCAGGTGAAGGAGATGATCTACCGCGCGGCGGCCATGCGGCCAGTGAACCTCGTCACGGAGCCCACCGCGGCGGGCAGCATCAAGCCACAGCGCAAAAACGTGCGTATCTCGAGCGATCCGCAGACGGTGGCGGCCCGTCTCCGGCGGGAGCGCGTGAGTGACCGCCTCCGCGTGCTGCAGAAGCTCGTCCCTGGTGGGAGCAAGATGGACACGGCGTCCATGCTGGACGAGGCCGCCAGCTACCTCAAGTTCCTCAAGTCCCAGGTCCAGGCGCTGGAAACCCTAGGAACGACGAGCAGCACCGGCGCCAGCGCCGCTGCGGTCGCCAGCACGGGCAGGTTACACTCACAGCAGCATTATTACAGCAACAACCCTGGGTTTCTCGGATTTGCGAGAAATAACAACAACATTTCTTCCGTCTTCAGAAATCCCAATGGAAATTCTGCCAGACTGTTGTAGTACTGTTCAGTGGCGTCTATACATGTTGCTGTTTCGTACTATCTGAGGTCGTCGTGTCAAGACTACGTACGTGGTTAAGTAGTGCAGTACTGTATAGATATATATATACTAATTAAGGTTTAGTGTCGTCGTGTACTTTTGTCCAGAATTAATTTGGATCGGTCCGCTGCAACGTGAGATCGAGACCGTGCCGGTGGCAGGACATCATTATGTGTATTGGATGGAGGAGAAAAGGATGAAATCTATGAATACTATTGAGATATTCATTTGTATTCTACTCACTTCGTTTCTAAATATAAGTCTTTTTAGACATTTTAATATGAACTATATATGTATGTATATAGATATATTTTAGAATGTTGATTTATTCATTTGCTCCGTATGTAGTTCATATTAAAATACTTATATTTAGGGATGGAGGAAGTATTAGAATCAAAGTGCCTGGGACACGACCGGCGTGGCGTGCATGTAAAATCGTAGTGAGAGCCTCCCTTCCATGAGTCATATCCTAAAATAGCATAGGAAGTTACTTTGAATATTATAATCGGTGTAATTATGTAACTAAACCTTACGTGCATGGATCATCTGTTTGCCGCACATGCATGACATGCCGTCACTCACACAATGGCTGAGCTAGCATAGGTACAAATGTGTGCATCATATAGTATCTTATAATAGCATAGGAGGTTATTTTAGAATGGTAATGACTGTAACTATATGTAAAGCGTTTATACTGCATGCATGCATGCATGATGATTTCTTCCGCTCAATCAGGGTCCGATTGCTGCACATGCATGCATGACGTCAGTTGCAGAGCTACCATAGCTGTAAATGTGAATCATTGGGTACATGGATGAGCTCCCAAACATGGCAAACTTGCGTGGATGTGCATTGGTCGGTCTCCATACCGCATATCTTTTGTTCCAGTTCCGGGATGATTAACCAGCAGTCTTCTTCTCCTTTTGCACCCCACAAATGCAACGAATCCAGGTGCGAGTGCAAAAAGGAGCTAGGGGAGGTGAGGAAGATATATAGCTAGATATGTAAAGAAAGGCTAAGCCTTTTTCCCTACCAAAAATGGATGGTCTAGATGCTACACCTATGACCTATCTCCATATCTAATCCAGTAGCTATGAATATATGTAGTATATATCCTATATATCCCCGAAAGTGATCTTCTGTGCTCGAGCACAGGTGGTCACGATATCCCAGCCTCCGGTAATCCTCGTGATTCACAATCCCTCCCGTATTGGCCCAGGTATTATTCCCGTATTTCCTGTGGCGAACAGTTAGAAGGGCCCACTTCTGTCACTGCCGGCTCGTTACAGCGTGAGTTACCTGGGCTATGAATCAGATGCCCACCAACAAACTGGGCCGGTAGAGCTGCCCTGTAATGATCGGACTTGATTTACCAATACAGAGGAATGGCTTACGCATTTCGCTCTGCCTTACTACTTATCTGTTTGCTGCTCCTCTCTTTCCCGCTCTTGGGGTTTGAAATTCAAAAGGGTTCAGTACAGCAATGGGCGCCACACCACCGACAAGCATACACCTGTAAAAAATGCACGCTGAAACGTGTCATCACATTTAGCTGATCTGATGAAATTTTATTTTGCGATGAGCACAGACCATGCTCACTCTGAACTGCTGACAACTTATTTTTGTAGCCCAGGCAGGAAAATACATGCGCCAGCTTGTATGAAATTTGATTATCTTCAAAATTCACAATTTTATTTTCTCTGAATTCACGCTTCCCTGTCATGCAATTTCCATATATGCATCAGCATACTGTCAAATAAATCATATATATGCACACCAACTTAATGCTCACAACCCCACAAATGCATCTCCCTGGTGTACAAGAATTCAAAATTCTGAAGATTCAGTTATGCAAACCCCCCTACGTTTAGATGTAGACCAGTTCAACCGTACATTATTTTTGAGATTCTACATAACTGGTTTTTTGCATGCATAGCTGCTGGATACACTCAGCAAGCATGAAACTGCACAAGTTCTACCGACATAACTACTAACCACACATTCAGTACTACAGATTTCTAGTCTTAGCAGATAGTTCCTTCCAAGTGCTCACACGCCAATAACCCGCAGATCACCCACTTTGTTGCAGTTGTTTCGCCTGTGACCTTCAACTCCACAATTTTTGCACCTCGCTAGTTTACGAACAGGCTTCGGCGCATCACCCCGATCGGGGCAAGTAGTCCTCTTGTGCCCTTGCACTACTAGGAAAAAGCCTAGTAGTAGCGCGGGTGCCTGCGCTACTACTACGGCGCTACAGCTAACTAGTAGTAGTAGAACGGTGCATCCCGCGCTACTACTAACTATCTGTAGCACGTGTCTGTGACCTGCGCTACTACTATTAATTTGAAAAACCAAAAAAAAAATCTCGACCCCATGACGCACGCACGTTGGCCGGGAGCAGGGAGATCTCGGCCATGACGCGTGCATCGTGGAAGCCGTCGAGGGCGACCGTGGAGGCCAGCCCGGCGTGGGCCAGGAGCTGGAGGACCTGGATCTTGGCATCGTGCGTGAGGAGCAGCACCTCGTGGCGACCGTCGCCATTGAGGTCGGCGACTAGCGACGGCGGGAGGCGGTGCACGTCGTGCTTAATCGGGAACCCGTCGTCCGACAGGTGGTACCACGCCTCCCGGAATGAGAAGTCGCCCTCGTGCTGCTGGAGGAGGAGGGGGATTAGTCAGCTAGGGTTCCGGATCGAATCAGAGAGGGGGGGAGGAGGTGGGCTGACCTGGAGCGAGAAGTAGACGGTGAAGGCGGCCAGGAGGAGGATGTCGAGGTCGCGCTTCTGCATCTTGGCGGCGGCGAGGAGCTCCGGCAACCGCCCACCGAAGGGATCTCGAAGAGGAAGGGGGGAAGAAAGCAGAGTGTACCAGCAGCGGCCACCGTTGGAGTATGAGGGAGAGACGAGGAAAGTGAGAGAGGGGGAAAGTGAGGGAGAGAGGAGGGATTAGGACGAGGATATGGGGATTTCACCTACCTCGTACTTAGTAGTAGCGAGGGGTATAAAACCGCGCTACTACTATCAACTTAGTAGTAGTGCGGGTTTGTACCCCTCGCTACTACTATGGCATGTCGTGGAGTGAATTGCAAAAAACCACCACATTTGGGGCTTCATCTGCGGAAAACCACCGGGTCCCTAATCATTTGCAAAAATCACCGCACATTCAGTAAACATTTTGCAGTTTGCACTGAACATGTGATTTAGCCCATTTAATCACTTTCTGACATGTGGGGCCGGACTGTAAGGAGCTGACCTGGCAAAATAATCACACACACACCCCTAGTAGATTTTAGAAAAAGCAATCAGCCCCTGGACCATGCCCGGCAGAGCCCGGCTCCCGTCGCCGCCGCCGGAAGACGCCCACCGACCGGGCGGTCGCGGAAACGAGGAGGAGTCTGTGTAGCAGCGGGTGGGCACACCGGCCGGCGGCCACTCCGCAACCATGAGGGCCAGCAGCGCACTGTCGTCGTCGGGGAGCCGTAGCTCCTGTGCAGCGTCCGCGGTGTGGACTGCGCGGAGGCGGCCGCCCGGGAGCTCGGCCTTCTAGCCACGGCGGCGCCCGCCGGGATGCCGTGGCCACACCTCGGTCTTCTACCAGGGAAGCCCAGCGCCGCTTGACGCCGTGGATGCGGTCCAACCTTCATGCGCTTCGGCCGCCGCCGCCGGTGGCTCCGCCCGTCTCTGGCGCCTCCTCCCCTCCTCCTACACCCCACTCTGCCCTTGCTCGCGCAGCGGAGCGTCCACGCCCGCAAGAGAGCCCCTCCGACCGGACTTCCCCGCAGCTCACCGCCGCCAGTTCACCGGGCACCACCGCAGCCCCCTCTCCCTCTCCTTCCTCCCCTGTCTCTCACGCAGCTCCCCCCCTCTCTCTCTCCAGGACGCTGGCCGAAGCCGGATCCACCGCCAGCCATTAGCCGCAACTGCCGGGAACAAGCTCTCCTGTACACGCCAGTTATGAGCTCGTACAGGCGCACAGCGCCACGACCATTCCCGGTGAGTGTGGAGCGAGGAAGGAGATGCCCTCCGTGGGGAAGGGGGAGGGGCTTGATTGCTTTTTTTATTAAGATCCACAGAGGTATATGTCAATTTGTTGCCAAATCAGCTCCTTACATTCCGGCCCCACTTGTCAGAAAGTGAATAAACGGGCTAAATCACCTGATTAGTGCTCTTTGCAAAATGTTTACTGAATGTGCGGTGATTTTTGCAAATGATTAGGGACCCGGTGGTTTTTCGCAGATGAAGCCCCAAATGTGGTGGCTTTTTGCAATTCCTTACCGTCCTGGGAGACCGCTTAGTATTAGCGCGGGTTAAAAACCTGTGCTACTAGTATCAACTTAGTAGTAGCGAGGGGTAGAAACACATGCTACTAATAAGGAGCAGTAGCGAGGGTTATAGACCCTCGCTACTAGTAAGCGTCTGCCTATAAGCTTTTCCCTAGTAGTGTTGCTGCCGACATATGCTACAGAACCTGGTCCGCTTGCTGAGCTCCTCGTACGGTGCCTTCTCACGGCTAGTTGTCGGGCGCCCAATTTCTTTCCTTTTCTTTGGCGCCAACAAACCACTGGTCTGTTCCCACTCTCATTTGCAGAAGTAGCATCATCATTCACAATCCCGAAGCTTGCACCTCCACTTGCTGCAACAACTGTCGTATGTGCAGCAAGCTGGTCAGCATTCACATGGATATTAACACCATCTCCATGCTGACCAACCATGTCCTCCAGTCCCAGCCCATCCCTTATTTCCGAAAATGGTTCCATTTGGACGATGCAATCCTAGATGAAAGTCATGAATTTCTCATATGCTTCCACACTTGCATCGCCCATCCGAACCAACTCCATGGCATGCATATACATATTGAAATGCCTGAAGCTGAACGGATTTTTGTGAGCATTATCTTTCTGATATTGAGTAAGGTGAGCTGGCAGTATGTCCCGTGCGTCCCTGGTCTATCGCTTCACAATGTGTTTCTGCGGTATCTCTGTAACACCAGCACCTGCAACGATCAGTTTTGCTCTCTTAGTACACAACAGATTGCACACACTGTATGCATATCTACAGTAAGAGATGCTTAATTTTCAGCAGTTACCATACCTTCACAACATTGGCTGCAAAGTAGCCCCATGTGTGCAAATTACCCGCACTCACAGGCGAATTCATCACCTCCTTCAAGAACAGTTACCTTATATGACACCCTACACCACTTCTCTCTCCTAGCAGCCTCGGTATGAATGGCAAGCACTAGTAGAAAAGGGGGCATCAGTCCCGGTTCGTAAGGGCCTTTAGTCCTGGTTTAATGAACCGGGACTAAAGGGTCGGGACTAATGCCTCCCCCTTTAGTCCCGGTTCTAACACGAACCGGGACTAAAGGTCGCGGCCACGTGGAGCTCCACCTTTAGTCCCGGTTGGTAACACCAACCGGGACTAAAGGAAATTTTATGATTTGTTACCAACCGGGACTAAAGGAAATTATATGATTTTTTGTTTTGAATTTTTTTTTTGATTTTTTTTTATTTTCAAATTTCTGAATTATTTTAACCTCTAATCTCTAATCACCACCCCTCATCACTGCTCAATTTATCCTCTAATCTCTAATCACCCCTCATCATTCCAAATCATCTAACTTCCCAAACGGTCACCCATCCTCCCACTCCCCCAGCCTGAGCACGCTTAACTTCCGGGTTTTATTCTCCCTCGTTTCCAAGTCTGCACTTGTTGTTTTCCTGACAATAGTAAGATGTCAATCCTATTAACCCTCAGGAATTTTGCTTCAGCATGAAGTGACACATTTCATTGTTTGAGTTTGAAACTATTGTTTTAAAAAACAATAATTATTTAGTAACACTAATATTTCTTGAATAATTAGTTTGACCAATGTTTGACCATTGTTTGACCACAGTTTGACCAGATTTGACCAAAATTCAAAATAACTGAAATAATTATTTAGTAACACTAATATTCTAGAATAATTAGTTTGACCATTGTTTGACCACAGTTTGAATTTTTTTCGATTTTTTCCACTCTAGATCTCAAAAGCCCCGTAACTTTTTTTCTGTTAGGTTTTTGAGGATTTTGAAAATGTTTAGCGGGGTTCCCCAGTTAAATTTGGATGTAACTTTTCGAGTAGATGATTTTTCATATAAAAAACTTTTTCATCCGAGTTCGTATGCAAAAGTTATGCCCATTTTACTAAATTTTAGAGAGATTTTGCAAATACAGTTGAAATTCATATTTGTAAATTTTCCCAACAACTAGACCATATATCACATGGGAAACTTATTTTCTTTTATTTTTTTGACATTTTCATCATTTTCTTTTATTTTTTAAAAAACTAAAAAGGCGATCCAGGGGGTGGAGTTTGAAAATGGGACCTTTAGTACCGGTTCGTGCCATGAACCGGTACTAATGCCTCAAACTCCATTAGTACCGGTTCGTGGCACGAACCGGGACTAAAGGTCTAACCCTTTAGTCCCGGTTGGTGCCACGAACCGAGACTAATGGGCATCGCACCCTTTACTCTCGGTTCGTGGCACCAACCGGGACTAAAAGGTCCAGACAAACCGGGACAAATGGCCCACATGGCCCCTGGGCACACGAACCGGGACTAATGCCCCCATTAGTCCCGGTTCTAGACTGAACCAGGACTAATGGGCTAACCCGGGGTGGACCAAAACCCTCTTTTCTACTAGTGAAGATACAGTTTTCCTTTCTCAAGCTCCTCCACTTGGTATGCGCCGCACTCATAAAGAATATGTCCAAACTGCTCAAACATAGCTCGAGTGTATATCTTACTAGCATGTCTCTCTATAGCTAAGTTTGCTATGTACAGTGGTCTACCCTGAAACATAGATGCATCAAATCAGTGACCATGTTACTACCACACATCTAGTTGCAATTATCAAATATGACTTACTATCCGTGCCCGCTTCTCCTCGTAGTTCTCCTCAGCTTCCCTGTCAAATTGAAGTCTCATGTATTTCTTCACAAACATATGCATGGGACAACCGGGCGGTACATAGTTCTTCAACATGTGGTTTGCGCTTTCTCATCTTAGCACAGAAAACACCTTTAAAATAAGGCTTCGCCCACTTGTGTCTTATATAAATGATACAGCTGCCTCATGTAGTCGTGGGTCTTCAAATTATATTTCTCCACCAATATCTTCCAAGCTTCCTCAAATTCATCGATTGTAAGCATGTGATTTACTACCTTGTGGAATTCTATCCTGAACTCGCTATTCTTCGAGTACAACGAACCAAGTGATTCTTTTGCCTTCTTCAGCACATGCCACTTGCACCAACGGTGTGCCGTTTGAGGCATCACATTTTTAATGGCGACCTCCATAGCCCGGCATTGATCTGCACAACATCACACACCCCTGTTAGACAACAATGATCAGAAACCATTGGCACAGATAGTTTTTTAGAACATGGCATCACACCTATTAGAATTGTCTTGGGTGCAGTACCCCCCATCATCCTAATGAATTCTGTGAAAACCCACTCAAATGTCTCGACCTTTTCATCACGGACAAGAACACCGGCCAGGGTGATGCTCTAAAAATGATTATTCACACCCACAAACAGACCAAATGGCATGTTGTACAGGTCTGTTCCGTATGTCGTATCGAAGGTGACAACATCTCCAAAGAATGTGTGCTGCAACCTGCTGCTCCCATTTGCCCACATAAGAGTTGTTATCCAACCATCCTGGTCTGCCTGTACACGATAGGTGAAGTGAGGATTTCTTGAGCCCAGATCTGCGAACACCTCCATGGTCTTCCTCACATCATCCTCTAACTGCTCTCTACTGATTTTACCACACAAATTTTTCAGAGCTCTTTTTGTGAAAGGCACCCTTTCCATTGAACCAAAGAAGCTTCCAATTATGTTGTGTACTTTGGCTAGATTCACATTGTTCTGTCGCAATTGCTCCACCAAGTCTCTGCTGTAAGCATCAATGTGATTGTGTGAAGGCAAGTGTATTGTCTGTCCATATGTGGGAGATAGCGAATGGTTGTGCTATTCACGATGCTCAACTATGTACCAACCATTGTCCTTTGTGCGAAGCAGTCTTATTAATGTCGGGCATTCACATCGGCATGATCTTGTGTTTTCCACACCCGGTTTACCCTGCAGAAACCAGTAATACAAGCATAGACGAGTCAGGTTACACGAACCCCAGAAGTACAACACATGTAGGAAAATACTCCAGAAACAGAAAGTTCTAGAAATGCATACCGCACATCCGCAAACAATTTCCTGCATGCATTTTGTTCTCTCCACATTCAGCCTACTCTTCCCATATCTTATACCAAATCCCTTCTCCCACGAGCAGAGATTGTAGAAATCATAGGCCTCCCCGAGTGTATCAAAGCTTGTGCCCAGTGCTGGTACAATTACAATGCTCCCCGGCTTGTCACCAAACCCCCGAATTGCCTTCTCAAGGGCACTGGTTCGCCCAGGGCAAGGCGCCCTGCCAGGAGCAGCAGCTCCAATTCTAACCCTGCATTTCAAGGAATTTACTTCGTCATCATGATGAATGTTTAACTCGAATCTGCATTTTTTGGAAGCTTACCATATAAATTATGCTCTTCATTTTATCTGTTTTAATAGACTGCCTCAACAACACCCCAATACTGCTATGCTTTTTCTTTTTCCCAGTACATCTGCTGGTGAAGCTATGGTGTCAGGGGTAACATATACACCAGTTCTAAATGTTATCCATCCGATTTCCTTATCCATCTTTCATAATTCCTAGAATATGCAACTGAACAATGTTTACATGCCTGATCACTCTATATTCACCTTGTCTAACTAGCTAACTTATAGTCCAGCCTACATTTTCTTCTGTACCCCATGTTTTTAGGTTTCGGTATACCAGTTTTTTCAAACCAAATTTGGTATGCATCCCATGCATCAGAATTTAGTATTCGCAAAACAGAGCATCACTACTACGCCCCTCTCTTTATTAATTCGTTGCTTCCAGTTTGTGTAGCGCTGGCTGGTATGAAAACACAGAGGCATCTCCCAATAATTCGTTTGTTTTTGCATATGTGTATACATCCTAGAGCAGAACTGACCAGCTTCTACGCAAGATGCCTGCGGCTCGGTGGATTTTTAAACTACACCTAAAATCATACGAACAGTCTCCAGTGCAAGAACTAGTACACACAGAGGTTACCTGCGAGTCCAGCCAGGTGTTTTTGGATCAACCTGGCCAATAGATTTCTCAGATGCCTGCGGTTCATCATCCCCCTCCGCCGCAACTGCCCCATCCGCCGCACAGATCTGCCCGTCAACGCTTCCAGTGGCCATTGGGGACAGCTCCTCCGCTGCTGTCGCAACCGCTGGGTAATGCACCGGCTCCATGAGCAGGGACGGCGAGCACCGGCAGCACCTGGATGGGTTGCCTCCAGGTCAAACTCCGTCTTCTCGCCCTCCAGAACGCGTAGATGAATACCAGCACCTGCGCAACGCAAGAGACGAATGAACAATCCGTATGAACATGCATAAATTATTTCTGAAATGACAAAAGCAGAGCAGATTGTCCATTCTAGGTTAACAGGCGTAAATTGTTTCTAAACATGGAGTAGTTACTAGTTTGAAACAAGCAAGAACATCACAGATTGTGCAGTCTTCGCTACATGCCGAAAGAGACGACGAATACTGAATTAATGATCACTGAATAACACTGGTTTCTAGTTTAATTTGTCGACAGAACTAGAGGCGAATTGCTCGAGCAAATTTCAGCGGTAGGTACTGCTGGATTTCTCTAGCCAAAAGTAAGAACTAAGGACTCATCCGTGATCGCTGGCAGCAACGGACGGCGAGCCGGCTGACTGCTGGACTTGGCTTGCGCATACAAGCAACCACTTGAAGCGCCCCCTCCCTCCCACCTGAACCAAGCTCTCTTGGGAGAGAGGGAGAACAAGAGCTAGCTCACCTTGAGGTTGAAGGAGACGAAGGCGAGCTTCCTGCCAACCCGCCTTGCCAGGCGCGACCGCACCGTCGCCTCCTGGTCCTCCTCCACCTCACCGTCGCGGGAGGCCTGGCCCCGGCAGCGCCAGACGGAGGCCGCGGCGTGGAGGCGGGACCAGACGCCAGAGAAGAGCCCCGCTGGCGCGTTGTCGCCGGCGGCGGCCATGGAGTTGGTCGGCGGGCCAAGGGTGGGAATCGGGAGTGGAATTTCGGCTGGCTTCCGACCAATCAGAGACGTCGTCGCCCACCACTGGTAGTTGGTTGTCGTTCACCTCCTCCATCACCGCGGACCTGTAGTCCAGCAAATCCTTTCTGGATCAGGACCAGTTGCAAAATCAACAAGCATAACGGATTGGGGGCGGGGCAAGAGGACCGGGGGTGAGGGATTTTTGCCTTACCTCCTAATTGGTAGCATCAGGAACTCCAACCACGAAACTCGCCGCCGTGTACTCCTTCTTCCGCAGATCTCCGAAGGCGTCAATGGGCAACACAAGAAAGCTTGACGAGAGGTGGGAGACAGCTCCGCCGTTGGTCTCAGGAGTCATTTACTGGCTTGCCCACCACCGACTGACGGAGATTCCAGTTCCTGAGCCACGGATCAGGGAATCCGGTTACGACCCGAGCCACGGCTCAGGGAAAACCCCGTCACGGGGCCATCTGCGGGCTCCGTCACCGGCGCTGTGTACGTGGCGGCAGTATACTGTATTCCCTCCCCTCGTGATTTAACAACGGTCGGCCAGCTGGCTCAGTAATTCAACGACACACATCCCAATGCGGTATCGACTGGTCTCGATAAAGTGCTCACCTGTACTCGCGAGCAGAACAGCCGCTTCCAAAAAATCCAAGATTCAACCACAAGCTAGGAACGGTCAAGCCCGCCGTTTTGACCGCATTTTGAAACGGGCATAAAAAATTCAGAAAAAATCAAAAAATTGGAAAACCTTCGCATTGTGTCATTATATGTGACCATGTTTTCAGGAAAAATAATAAACTTGTAATACGGTAATTATTTTAAAAAAGTGTTCTCAGAAATGAGTTATCATGCGTAAAGATTCATGGCTTTCAAGCCAAATGATCAATCTTATGGCCACATTCATGGCATAGTTTGTTCAAATGATCTCATATTGTGCACGAGGGTGCATCTTGGAATTCTAAACAATGTTGCCTAAGAAAGTTTTCATTTTCTTTGCACGGAAAATTCATTTTTCATTTTCCGAGTGCCCAAAAGGAGGTTTTTTTGTGAAGGAACTACCAAATAATTGTTGCAAAATTAGACCTAATCAATTTTATAAAATACTAGGCCATATATAATGCACAATTGACAAAATGGTTGGGTGCCAAAAAATTTGATCCACCTCTAGTGAAAAAGACAAATTCCCATCGATTCAGTTGGAAGCGGGTCAAATTTGAACATCAGCTGCCTCATAGTTTGCTCTTTATTTTTTCCAAAAATCATTTCTAGGTAAATAAGTATCTATTTAATCAGAAATGCATGGTTTGATGGCGAGACATCGAGGTTTGGATGGTGGACGAGGGCCCCAACTCTAGAGCGCGTAAGCTCGCATGCCTGCCGCGTGGTCACCGCGTGACCGTGGCGTTGCCATGTGTTCTGGGCGGCCTAGGCATGTCTAGTGGGTTGGGCACTCCCCAGGTAGGTGCTAGGAAGAAAATCAGAACATAAGATTCTCACGAGGAGACCGATCGATGCTCAAACATGAATAAGCAGCTAAGTGTTTGATTTGCGGTACGGGAAATGCACATGGCTAATGGGCGTGAGTTTTGGCTGAGGATGATCAGTTACTAAGAAGACCGTCTTCACAAATTTTCACCTCAAAAGGAGGAGCCTAGGTGGTACTTGCTTTACAAACTACCACACTGGACATAAATACGAATGTTGAAGCTGGGCTCAAAATAATGAATGGATTGAGCTAGCATTTGGTGGAGGATGGTTATTTGGGCATAGGAAAGCACTGTAGAAAATGGATACCATTTGGACATGCCAAAGTGGTACTTCCTTCACAAAGTGCTGCTCTGAACAGAATAGGAAAATGAATATTGTTGAGTTATTTTTGAACTAGGCAAGGAAGTTTTTTGACATATTTGATGAAGATATGATCCAAACAATTTATGAGATTTTTTTGGGAATTTTTGGAATGACAGAAATATAGGTTGCTTCACAACCTAGGGCAAAAACTGCCACATGAACATGACACATAGGCAAAACTGATGAGGTGGCGCCTAGTCATCACAACCAACCACAATCTACAAGGCTATGACTATTTATTTTGGTCGTTAACAACTAGAAATAAGGCAGCGGCCAGCCCTGGTTGCTTTGTGACCATTTGGTGTAAGGAAATTACGACCTTTCTGACCAAAATGGTCGCAATGGTTTAGGGTTTGGAGCCCCCCGAACAGCTTTTGACCAATTGGTCTCAAATGGTCATAGATCTATGACCAATTCTTCCAGGGTCACTGACAAAAGGTCACTAGTTGACATATTTCTTGTAGTGAGCATGCATATTTGTACTAGAACCCTAAGCGGGAACATCAAAGACAACATAGCACCAATATAGCTAGCATGCCCATGAGCCCTAAGCATGAACATGAAACACACATCAATCTAGATAACATGCACATGAACACTTAGCGGGAACATCAAAGATAGCAACAATATGGCTAACATCATGAACACATTGTTGCGCGTGAGCACTAATCATGAACATCAAACACAATCTAGCATGCCCAAGAACACATTGTACATCATGAGCACTAAGAAGACACCAATCTTGCATGCCTATGAACACTACTAAGCATGAACATCAAACACAACACCTATTTGCCATGCCCATTAACACATTGTACATCATGAGCACTCCAATCTTGCATGCCTATGAAGACTACTAGGCATGCACATCAAACATAGAAACTACCCTGTCTATGAACAATACCACACAAGAAGGGATCAAATCGAACCGATTCACTGGCATGCTAATGATGAAACCCCTAACCTACAAATTACGAGCAGAGGGAGATTTGGTTCTTACCGGAGTGGATGTAGCTCGAGCATACGCCGGCTGGGGAGAAAACCCGGGCAGAAGGAGATGGCGGATGAAGAGGAGGAGCCGCCAATCCCGATGGCCGTGCTCGTGGCCACGTGCGCGGTCGAGGAGGAGGGCGCCGACACCCATTGGCCTGCCACGATGCCCGGAGAAAACCCTTGGGTGGGGGTAAACCAAAAATGGCCTGCCACGACATCCATTGCCCCCCCTCCCGCCCCCTCCCCTTCCTCTCGGGCGAAGCGCCGACGCCGCCATTAAATCCACATCTTCCTACCCACCCCCGCACCTCACCGAGCTCTCCCCGCCCCCAATCCACAGCAGAGAAAAAGCATGACCGGAGCGCGACGCCGCGGGGTGCGGGTCTGCCGGCTTGTGCCGATGGCACGGGTTGCGGAGCCGCGGGCGCTTCCACCGCCAGCTGCAGTGCCGCTGCCCGAGATCGATCCGCACTCGCCGGAGGCTCGCCGCGAGATGAGGCGGGTGGTGATGGAGCGCTTCCCCGACCGCGACATGTGGGGGGAGATCCACATGCACATCCTCCGCCATGCGAACTTCGCCGAGCGCGCGCGCTTCATCGGAGACGACGGTTGCGAGGATGTGGAGCTCCTCTTCTGGGCGATTCAGGAGGCGGAATCGTTAGATCCACGGCAGGCCGCCCGCTGGGAGAACTTCAGGACGGCGAACCCCTCGAGGCTCAACATCAGGCCGCCTTCGTGGGAGGGGATCACCAGGATCCCGCCGGAGTTCATCCCTGCAGGGACCGTCTGGCCCCCGCGTCGTCAGTAGATCGTCTTCCCCAACCGGTTCGGGCACAGCGACGAGCCATTGATCCTCCTCCATGGCCGGGTGAGTTGGGTTTACACTTTCGTGCTAATTCAGCTCTTAAAGCTAGGCTACGGGATTTTCGACTGCGCCGCCGGGGGATGCATAAGGGTGTTTGTTCGATTGAACAAATGGTTTCAGTTCCTAATGCATTAGTTCAGGGTGTGAAGTTAGATTCGGGGTTCTCCCTCTTGGCTTCCATTATAACAAGGAATCTGATGCTGCTTCTACGGCGGGCGAGACCTCGTCGGAGAATTTTTCCGGCGACGGTCTCGGCCAGGTTTTAAATCCCAACCCCGTCCCAGGAACGGGGGCTCTGTGCCTTTCCCGTGGGGTGAATCCAGCTTTGCCTGGGCCCACGATCAAATTGCGTGTCGTTGCGGAGAAAGCGGAAACCACGAGGGGATTACGTAAAGCCGAAAACCTAGAAAACGTTGAGGAGCACTTTGGCCAGCTCTGGCTCATTCCCTCCCCCCTCGCCGCCGCCCCCCAGAAACCCTACCCCTCGACCTCAAGACCACCAAAAATCCGGATTCCTTTGCTGGATCCGGAGAGACCTTGTTGAGAACAAAGCCTTTTCGGCTGCGGATTGTTTTCCTGCAACTCGTCGGCCATTCGACCCACCCCCCAGACAAATCAAAGTTGCTCATGAGGGGATTGGCCCTGGTTCTATCTCCTTCGTTGAGGCTGTTAAGCGTGGGGTGAAGATGGCAGATCGTCGCGCTGGGGGAAGCAACCACCCTGCTGCTCCGGCCAAGGGGGTAGGGCAGAAGCCTGCTGCACCTGCTGGGCGGAAACCAACTGCGCCTGCAACAAAGGAGCAGGCTCCTGCTCCCAAGCCTACCAGATCCACAGCTTCTACTGCTGGATCTGCTCAGGTACAGTCATCCCAGTCTGTGGAGGTTGAGGTGGAACAAGTCCTTGACCCTAGGTATAAGGACATGATCTGCTTCAATTGTGGTGGACCGGGGCACTATGTTGGAAATTGTGTGAAGCCGAAGGCCTGTTTTATCTGTCAGCAAAATCATAATGTCAACAATTGTGCAGCTTGGTCTAAGGTTCAACCTACTACTGCCTTTTTTGGTAGTGGAGCTCAAGGTCTTGGTTTCTACCATGTGGATGTCCCTGTTGCAAACGAGTCCAAGTGGTTGAACTTCCAAAACTGTGCAGTGGTTAACATCTTGAAAGGAGAAGTGAATGGTGCTAAGCTGAGGGAATTGCTTTCTGCTACTTTTTGCAAATCTAAAAATTGGCCCTGGCAAATCAAAGGGTTGTCTAGTAAGACTTTCTTGGTTAGGTTCCCTCCCTGGAAAAAAGTGGAAGATCTTATTGAGCTGCCTGGGTTTTCCCTGCCACAGGATGTTAATGTGACTCTTACTGAATGGAAAGGTGGATGTGAACAATTTGGTGAATTGATTGAAGCTTGGGTGCTGATTGAAGGGATTCCTCCAAAGTGGTGTACTTGGAAAGTGTTTGCTCAAATTGCCTCATTGTTTGGGGCCCTTACAGATGTGGATTGGAATGGAATGTTTAGAACTTTTTTTGAGAATGTCAGAGTCAAGATTGCTTGCAGAGACCCTACCAAAATTCCTTTTGAAAGACTGATTGAGATGAAGAAGAAATTGTTTTTACTTGGCTTTACAGTGGAAGGTTTTGAACAAATAGGTGGAGTTGATTCTGTTATTGATGTAGATGGAGATGAGGAGGATTTTGAGGAGGATGAGAAGGCTGAGGAGAACCAGACAGAAGGACATGAAGGGACACAGGGTGACCATATTTCTGATGGGTCAGGAGGTGGTGACCTAGCTATTGATGAACTGGACAAGGCCAATTTCTCATCCAAACAAAACTCTTCAAAAAAATCTGATGTTCAAGGGAGGGTGGATGCACACATGGAAGATAACATAGACACTGACCAGGAGAACTTTATTCTGGAATATGCTGCGACAAAAGTTAACTCTAAGGGTTCATCTTCTGATGGACATGGACATGCTTCTGGATATATGTGTAGACCGACAGATCAAGACCTACACTGTGAGGAAAAGGAGGGAGATGCCTACAAAACTCCTGTTCCAATTAAAGGAAAATCTATTAACATCAACCCTGAGAAGAATACTGAGAATATGAAATATTGTGAGGATCTGTTAAGATCAGTGGACATGCATGACTCTGAAGATGAAGGGATAGAAGGTGAGTTGGGGGTTCTCCCTCCTGAGGCGGTTCAAATTCTCCAGAGTGAAACTTGGAAGAGATCCTTGCTGGAATCACTTTCTCAAGCTAAAAATGGAGAGGCTGTTCAGGAAAACAAGTCAAGGTGGGGGCCTATTGTTGCAACAAGACCTGCTACCAGAGGCCATGGCAATATTAACATTATGGAAAAAGCTGCAGCGTATAAGAGGAAGAAGAATCTGGAAATCCCACCCACATTCAAAGGTAAATCCTTCTCTACTATGGATAAAAATATTCTTGCTAACCAGATGAGTCAAATGAATTTGGTGATTGGGGGGGATGACAATCAAAAGAAACTTACTATTGATGAGATGATAGAGGTAGAGAAAGAGAGGTGTTTGGTTTTTGCCAACAACAATCCTGAAATTGTGCTGCCTGATAACCTTGATTTTGACCCCAATGATTTGGTTAGTACACCTAATGGTATGCCCCCCCTGGAACCAGTGGGCACTGCTGATGCTTCCAGGGGAACACCTATGATGCTAACTAAAAGTAAGCCTTGTGGCTTGTCCCATCCTTTTAAAATTAATTAATGATAGGTCTTATTTGGAACATTAGGGGTTTAGGCCAACATGGAAAGATTCAGTGCCTGTGTGATACTATTGCCAAATCTAATCCTGACTTTATTGGTTTTCAAGAGACTAAGAGAGAAATCATTTCTGAGGGTTTCCTCAAGTCTATAGATAAATTTGATAATTTTGTTTGGCATTTCTTGCCAGCTGATAATACTGCGGGTGGGATCCTTGCGGGTTTCAAAAAAAAATTGTTTTGAAGTGGTTGGTTTTATTAATCAAAAGTTTTCAATTGTTGCTACCATTAAAAATAAGTCTGATGGTTTCATCTGGCAGTTGGTGTTGGTTTATGGGTCTGCTTACCCTGAATTTAAGATAGATTTTATTACTGAATTACATGATACCTTGTCTAATGCTTCTTATCCTGTTATGATCTGTGGAGATTTTAACTTGGTTAGGAATGATAAGGAGAAGAGTAGTGGTTTGGTTAATCAACAAACTGTTTTCTTATTTAATGATTGGATCAATAGGTGGGCATTGATGGAGATTTCTATCTCCAATAGGGTGTTTACTTGGTCTAACAACCAGGTCTCCCCTGTTTTTGCTGTATTAGACAGAGTGTTCATTTCTGTGAACTGGGATACACACTTTCCTTTTTCTACTTTAGTTGCTCTCCCCAGGGTGGGGAGTGACCATACTCCCTTGGTCCTGGATACTGGTGCCAGAGCCCCAACTACCCCCAAACCGTTTAGGTTTGAGAAATGGTGGCTCTCACAACCAGACTTCCATCAAATGGTGGTGGAAGCATGGAATTCTGTTTCTTCAGTCAAATCCTCTGCTGAGAATTGGTTGTGTAAGACTAAGAATCTTAGAAAAAAAAACTAAAGGGTGGAATATTAATAGGGAGGTTGCTCTTAAGAAAAAGAAGAAGGAACTCCTTCTGGAGTTTGATATATTGGATGTCATGTCTGAAACCCATCAACTATCTACTGCTGATTATGACAGGATGAGAGAGATTAAAAAAGAGCTAGATGAATTGTGGAAGAAAGAGGAGACTGCCCTTTGGCAGAGATCTAGAGATAGAAAAATCCTAGAGGGTGATAGGAATAATGCTTATTTTCATGCACTGGCTAATCACAGACACAGAAAGAACCATCTTTCTGAGTTAAATAGTCCTAATGGTGTGGTCACTTCGACTAGAGAGATGCTTGAGGTGGCTACCTCTTTTTATAAAGAGTTATTTGCCTTTGAACCCAAACCTGATATCCATTTGGATACTAACTTCTGGTCTAAGGATGAAATGGTGAGTGCTGATGAGAGAGATTATCTGGAGAGTCCTTTTTCTGAGGATGAAATTAAGCAAGCTGTGATGAGTTCATACGCTAGTGGTGCCCCTGGCCCTGATGGCCTGTCGTTTTTATTTTACCAAAACTTTTGGGACTTGATTAAGAAAGATTTTATGTGGATGGTTAGAGATTTTGAAAGAGGTATCCTGGATATATATAAACTCAACCATGCCATTATTACTCTTATCCCCAAAATCCCTATGGCTAAAGACATGAAGAATTTCAGGCCCATTAGCCTTAGTAATTGTGCTGTTAAGATCTTTTCTAAAGCTATGACCACTAGGGCCTCCCCCCTATGTGACAGACTAATTTCCTCTAATCAGACTGCGTTTATCAAAGGGAGGTTCATTTTAGAAAGTGTGGTTATGGCTCATGAAGTCATTCATGAAGTTCATAGATCTGGGACTGCTGGTTTGGTTCTTAAGTTAGATTATGAGAAAGCCTATGATAGAGTGAGCTGGGATTTTCTAAAAGAGATGCTTCTATCTAGAGGATTTGGTAATAAATGGGTGGATTGGGTGATCTCCACCATTCATCAAAGCACATTCCAAGTTAGGATCAATGGTTCTAATGGCCCCCAGTTCTCTGGGGGGAAGGGATTGAAGCAGGGTGACCCTCACTCACCCCTTCTTTTTAACCTGGTGGCTGATGTGTTTTCAAAAATGCTTCAAAAAGCTACAAGTATTGGTTTAATTCGTGGGCTTCTGCCACAGGCCTTTCCGGGTGGTGTGGTCAGCCTGCAATATGCTGATGACACCATCTTATTTTTAGAGACTTCGCTGGATTATGCTAAAAATTTGAAGTGGATTCTTTCATGCTTTGAACATTTGTCAGGTTTGAAAATTAATTTCCATAAAAGTGATTTGCATGCTATTAATATCTCTGAATAGCTGTCTAATGAATTTGCCCAAGTTTTTTGCTGCCAGATGGGGGATTTCCCTTTCAAATATTTAGGTGTCCCCCTTCACTTTAAAAAGTTGAGGAGGGAGGACCTTCAACCCATTATTGATAGGATTATTAAGAACATCTCGGGCTGGTTGGGGAGATTTCTATCTTACAGAGGGAAATTGATTTTGCTTACCACATGCATTGCTAGTATTCCTGCTTACCTTATGTCTATTATGAAATTTCCCAAATGGGCAATTGATATGATTACTTCTCAAATGTCTCATTTCTTTTGGGGTAACATGGGGGATTCTCATAAATACCACCTTGCTAATTGGGGGCTGATCTCTAGGAAAAAAGAGTTTGGTGGCTTGGGGGTACCCAATCTTAGAGAATTTAACATGGCTCTCTTGGCATCATGGGGAAAAAGATTTTATGACGAGAGGGACAGTGATTGGAAGAAAGTGCTGAAGTATAAATATAATACCACTTGTCCTAATTTTTTTAATACTAGGGTGGTTCTTGGTTCTCCATTTATGAAAAGTTTATCTTGGGCCCTTGCAGCTGCTAAGAACTTCTATAGATGGGTTCCTGGGGATGGGAATAGCATTGCCTTCTGGCATGACATTTGGGCAGGAGATTGCTCTTTGAAAACTGCATTTTGGGATCTTTACAGTATTTGCCAACAACAGGAGTCTACCCTGGCCCAGGTCTGGGTGGATGGTGAGCTTCGGTTAACATTTAGGAGGTGTGTCACAGAAAATACATTAGTTAGATGGGAGGAACTCACTGAGATTGTTAAGACTGTTTGTTTGTCTGACTCTCCAGATCAACCTCTCTGGATGTTAGATTCTTCTAACAAGTACTCTGTCAAATCCTTTTACAAGCTAATTAACTTTGGAGGGATTCCTTCTATCATTAAAGATGACATATGGAAGATCAAAGTGCGACCAAATATACATGTCTTTCTCTGGCTGGTTTATTATAACAAGAGTCTAACCAGAGATAATTTAGCTAAGCGTAGGCATGTTGAGGACATGTCCTGTGTCTTTTGCTGTGAACCTGAATCTATTCAGCATCTGTTTTTTGACTGCGTTGTTGCTGAATCTGTCTGGAGCTTAATTGCTGATATCTTTGCGATAAATGTTCCTAACTCTTTTGATCAATTAACTTCCTTCTGAAAGAGAAGGAAACATTGTGAAGCCTTGAATATTGTTACTGCTGCTGCCTTGTGGAGCTTATGGCGTCTTCGGAATGATTTTGTTTTTCAGGGGCGAAGATGGCGAAGTATGAGGTGTGTCTTGGACCTGTTTGGGGCGACGATCAAGAAGTGGAAAGTGCTATGTTCCGAAGCTCAGGGTGCGCTACTTCTCCGGTGCTTAAGGCTTTTGGACCACCGAAGAGGGGAGTTGCTTAGGATTGCGTGGAGATCTTAGTGCTCTTTTTCAGTATGGCGTTGCTGGAGCTGTAGTTGTTGTTACTTGTGTTTGAACTATCCTTGAGCTTGTAATAGGGCAGTCCTTAAAACCCTTTCTATCTGCGCCAGCTACTCTCTGTCGCCGAGCGCTGTTTAACAGTCCGTGACTGGTTGTTTTGCCTTGGCTTTTTATAAAAGTTGGGGGGACCCCTTTTAGTCAAAAAAAAAAAACCAAACTGCTAATTTTCATCCCGCGCGGGCCTGGTTGGCCCAAATTCGAGCAACCAAATGCGTCCTCCTTGGTCTCACAGAAGGCAGGGTATAGCTTTTCCGAGATTTGACTAGCTGGATGCACTCTAGCCACAAAGATTGAAAATCCCATTTGGAGTTTGGACGCCCCTCCACCTTCTAGTACCGTAGATACAAGCTATTAGCCCAAGCCTAATTGCCGCAAAAGAAAAAGGTACTCCCTGTGTATATAAGATCTTTTAGATCACTGCTCTACTGGTCTAAAAGATCTTATATTAGTTTACAAGTACTCCCTCCATCCGGAAATACTTGTCGGATGAATTGATGTATCTAGACGTATTTTAGTTATATGCACATCCATTTTTATGGATTTCTTTGACAAGTATTTCAGGACGGAGGGAGTACTAGCTAGAGCCTGGATTTTGCCGTTTTCAGAGACAAACGGATAGCGACGACGGCATCCATGGGCGCTGCAGCCAGCCAGCATCTACCCAACTAATCCCATGCCGTCTCGATCGATCACAGTTTGTGTCATGCTCCTACGTACTGTCTCGTTGTCCCACCACCCACTCGTAGCTAGCTAGCTTCCACATAACGCATCCTTCCTTGCTCCGGCCGGTCGCTGCAACCCCAGAACCACCATTCCAACTCCAACTACGCCACATAAAATACGCAGTTCCGATCCGAGGTGTGCATGTTGGGACTGCACTGCACACCAGACCCAAGCTAGTTCGCCAACCCCAGCTAACAACGTGGGAAAGCAAAGCAAAGCGGGGAGGGTACGTAACGGGGTAGCTAGGGGACGATGATGCATGGCTGAACCTGGATATATTCCTACCTAAAAGCCACCCAGTCTTGCCCTCGTCTCTCCAAACTGCGCCTGGCCCCATCTGGTTAACGGCTTCGATCGAGCGAGGGTCAACGACTGATAAATAAAACTCTCTTGATGCAGGCACATCCTTTCTCAAAATGTTATATAGCGAACATGCTCTCGGAGGGACCGTCCGGCCGGATGATCTAGGGCTCTAGGCCTCCTATCCTAGAGCGAACGGTCCAAACGGAGCCAACAAACGTCCAGAGCGCGACAACTTCTATGCATTGCATGGCAATTACAGAAAGGAAAAAAAATGTGGCAACTTCTTCGCGTACCATGACGTTTTTTTCTGCTCTAGCATGGCAACACCTGAACATGCGTGTCTACTTACTCAGTTGCATCATGGCGAATCATTCGGTTATAACATGGCAATTTTTTTTCTACCAGTATGGCAATTACTGAACGCATGGCAAATTCTCTCTTCACAACATTGTGCAACATGGCAATTTATAGCTCTTTATCATACAGCATGGCAGGCCTCTAGCGGTGCGTGAGGAAGAGGGCGCAGGGCGTCTGGCTAGAGCCTCTTAGAGCGAACGTACTACAATTCCAAAGTTACTGCGATTTGTACAATTCCAAAGTTTAAAAGTAACTGGTAAAGTGGTAATACTTGATAACTACTCCCTCCGTCCGTCTCAAAATGTAAGACTTTTATTTTGACACTGAGAGAAGAGAATAGGCGGCTCATCCACCGACAGAGACGTGACGAAACGCACGCACGCACGCACGCACGAGGAAGCGGGAGAGAACACCGGCTACATAAATGGAGGCGAGCATGCGTTTCTTCCACCATCATCAGCCGCTTCACTGCACTGCAAACTGACCCCGGCCCGCCCCGCCCCCTTCGCCTCCCCCTCCTCGCCGGCCGGCCATGTCGCCCGTCAAGGCCGAGGACCTGGTGCCGCACCCCTGCAGAGAGCAGTTCGCCGAGCTCGACTACTGCATCACCAGCCCGCCGCCATGGAGTGCGTGCCCTCGCCACTCACTCATCCGCAGCCAGGCTGGTAGCTAGGCCGGTTCACCAGTGGTTCCTTCCGAGCTCTGACTGACGTCTCTGCTTCTCCTCCTTTGCCGCATGCAGTCACCACGGTGGTCGTCGCGTTCCAGCACTACCTGGTCATGCTCGGCACCACCGTCATCATCGCCACCATCCTCGTCCCCATCATGGGCGGCGGCCATGTGAGCCTCATCTTCCTTCCCTTCCCTTCCCTTCCTTACCTGTGCGCGCGCTCCTCCTCGTCGTGACCATCGTCGTGCGCATTGCAGGAGGAGAAGGCGATCGTGATCCAGACCATCCTCTTCCTCGCCGGGATCAACACGCTCCTGCAGGTGCACTTCGGCACGCGGCTCCCCGCCGTCATGGGCGGCTCCTTCACCTACATCTACGCCGCCGTCGCCATCATCATCAGCCCAAGATACATCCTCTTCATCGGCGCCCCTTTCGAGGTCCGGCCCGCGTTTCTGCGCTTCTCCCTGCTGCTCTGTCCCGCCCTGTCCTGTCCTGGTCCTGCGCTGCAGCGGTTGGTGGCTGCACGACTGACTGACTCATCGACCGATGCTGTTCTCTTTCAGAGGTTCGTGTACACCATGCGGTCGCTCCAGGGCGCGCTCATCATCGCCGGCGTCTTCCAGGCCGTCATCGGCTTCTTCGGCATATGGAGGGTCTTCATAAGGTCGTCCGACGGTTCCTCGCTCCCTGCCTCACGCCACCGTCTTCCGGTCCCTGACAATACCTTCTTTCTGTTACTTGTTGCACTGACGCTGCTTGAGCTTCTCATGCCAGGTTCCTGAGCCCCCTCGCCGCTGTCCCCTTCGTCACGCTCTCCGCGCTCGGGCTCTTCTACTTCGCCTTCCCAGGGTTAAGACACCAGCTCTTGATGCCATGATTGTTGCCAGTGGCTGCTGCTTTTGTTTTGATTGTTCCTCTCTTGATTCAGTCTCTGAATTCTGTCAACACACCTGCAGGTCGCCAAATGCATCGAGATCGGTCTCCCGACGCTCGTTCTGCTCCTAATATTCTCAGAGGTATCAGGAGGAATTGGTCTGTTTTTCTCTAGACTAGATTTGTAACTGGGAATTCATTTCCTGACCTCCTGTCTCTTCTTTTGCCCTTACAGTACGCGTCCCATTACTTTGCCAAAGGGAGCTTCGTGTTCGGCCGGTGCGCGGTGCTGGTGACGGTGATCATCGTGTGGATCTTCGCCGAGATACTGACGGCGGCCGGCGCCTACGACGAGAGGAACCCCGTGGCGCAGTTCAGCTGCCGCACCGACCGCTCCGGCCTCATCCACGCCGCGCCCTGGTATGGCCTCTGACTCTGAACCCTTACTGCCTAGTCTTCATGCTCCTTGGAGTGGCTCACTGACATGCGCATCCTGTTGTTTCTGCCATGAGCAGGGTCAGGTTCCCTTGCCCGTTCCAGTGGGGATACCCCATCTTCTGCGCGCAGGACTGCTTCGCCATGATGGCCGCTTCCTTCGCGTCCCTTATTGAGGTATGTACACATCTTCAGTTCTGCACTTCAGTGAAATTGGAACTGTATCAGATCGCCGCAATTCTGCAAAACAGAGTACCATTAGGTACAAGGAATTTCTTGGGTTTAGTCTGATGAACAGTTTTACTTTCAGTCTACCGGCACCCTAATTGCAGTGTCAAGATACGCAGGCGCGACATTCGTCCCGCCTTCTGTTTTCGCTCGTGGAATTGGCTGGCAGGTACTTGAAAAATACAAAATTAAATGTCTGAATCTTCTCATGAATATTTTGCTCATTGCTAAACAACTTCCAAAACTATCAGGGTATATCTATCATACTAGATGGGATGTGCGGCACGTTGACAGGCACAGCAGCTTCAGTGTAATGAGCTCTACATCTACCCCAGTACCTTCAGTCTGCTGAGAACCACTGCTCATAAATCACCTAAATTGAAGTATCTAACTGATTTTCCTTGTTTGATCGTGTAGTGAGAACTGCGGTCTACTGGCCTTGACGCGAGTTGGAAGCAGACGAGTCATCAAGATTTCCGCTTTGTTCATGATCTTCTTCTCGCTGTTTGGTACTGCTCCTATTCTCTGGATCTTTCAGCACTATCAGTGATCAGTGATCACCATTTATAGTCAGCGACTTCATTTGGCTGACATGGCTTAACAATCAACAGGAAAATTTGGAGCAATTCTTGCATCTATTCCATTGCCGATTTTCTCTGCACTTTACTGTGTTCTCTTTGCTTATTCAGGTGAGCATTACATACCAATCCACCAGAGTTTTATGGAATCAAATCCTTGAATGTTCATAACATTTTTATTCCATTGATCTTGTTTTCTGCCTGAAACAGCTGCTGCAGGCCTCTGCTTCCTTCAATACTGCAACCTTAACACCCGAAGAAGCAAGTTTATACTCGGCATCTCCTTGTTCCTGGGGCTATCCATACCACAGTACTTCCGGGAGTTTGAGACAATTCTACGGCTTTGGACCAGCTCACACACGTTCACTGGCGGTATGTAGACTCAACTACAGGGTGACACAACCTAGTTATTATAAATATAACTTTCACACTGATCATGACCTAAACCTTATCTTGTCCATTGAAATTTCAGTTCAATGTCATTGTCAACGTGATATTCTCCTCGCCCGCGACTGTTGCTGCCATACTTGCCTACCTTCTCGATTGCACGCACCTCTACTGGGAACCCCATGTGAGGAGGGACAGGGGCTGGCTGTGGTTGGAGAAATTCAAGTCCTACAGGCATGATGGCAGAAGCGAGGAGTTCTACGCTCTACCATATGGTATGAGCAGGTACTTCCCCTCGCTCTAGGAGAGGTGACGATGCGAGGATGAAGCGGTGGGAGGTAGAATTTAGACGGTGATTCAGGGGATCATCAGTATATGCAGCAATATGTGATGTTTTGATTCTAGCATGCAAAACATTTTGGATGAGAAATGTAGCATACTCACTGTGATATTCGGATGAGGATACTGTCATATCAACCAAGGGGAGCTAGCAATGCTTCTACACCAGTTTAACCCTTTTGCTTTTGTCTTGTCTCTGATTTGAAATAGCAGAACACAAACACCTTGTAGTTTGATTTTATTGCTGACGGGCAACAGCAGATGTATACCTTCCATGAGGAATTGGATTGAGGAAACAGGCATCAGTTAGTAAACCAGAAACAGCAGAATGTATATGTTTCATGAGGAATTGAATTGAGGAAACATGCATCAGTCAGTAAATCAGTTAATTCTAGTTCACCATCCTCACCTGCAATTCCATGCCTTTTTGTTTATGCGATCTGTTTGGAACCCAAGAATCTTGTGCCAGTTTCACAAAAAAATGATAATGATTTAATTGCAGCAGGAATCTACATAGATTACAGTACTACTCTAAAACCAATCTGGCAATAGCTAAGTCCAGCAAACCAATTTGACAATCTCAAAGCCAACAAACCCTACATGGACACCTATGCACTTCATATCTATATAAATAAGAGCTAGCACCTTCATTACTTGAAAATCTACCACTGGCACATGTTACCACATATTACTACTATATATACTTCCTGTCTACGGAATGTTTCCGACTTCGGTGCGGACTGGGACAGCAGTGGGCACCCAGACGCCGCAGTGCTGCCTTGCGGCGCCATTCACTCAGTAACATGAGGAATTGAATTGAGGAAACAGGCTTCGTTCTTTCACAGTTGAATTGTGCATCAGTCGGTAAATTTTCACAATGACCAGTCAATTTATTGCAGATACAAGTCAATTCTAATTAACCATCCTCACCTGCAATGCCACACTTTTTTGTTAATGCAATCTGTTTGGAAAGCAAGGATCTTGGCAAATTCCCACCAAAAAATTACAACGATTTAATTACAGCAGGAATCTACAGGGATTACAATGTTTATTACCCGAAAACCAATCTGGTGATAATAAAGCCCGGCAAACCAATTTGGCAATCTCAAACACCTATATTCTACTTATAGATAGGATTTAGCACCTTCACTTGTTGGAAATCTACCACTGGCGCATGTTACCACATATTACTATATATACTTCCTGTCTACGGAATGTTTCCGACTTCGGTGCGGACTGGGACAGCAGCAGCCTTGGGCACCCAGATGCAGCCCTGCTGCCTTGCGGCTCCATTCGCTCGGCTGTGATCACCAGGGCGCCGCCGCCCATGGAAGATCCTCGCATCACATGGCTTCTGCTGGGCCACGGCTCTCATCTCCACAACTGGCTGCTTCTCTAAGCCATTGGAATCTGCCTCCTGGTTCATCTCTTGACCACTGCTGCTCCTTCGATTGATACTGCTATCAGCAGCCGGATGCGGCTGCGCTCTAATCTCGGCCACCACCTGCTTCTCCCCAAAGTCCTCGGATTTGGCCTTCCTGTTCATTCCTTGATCACGGCTACTTGTTGGATAGCTACTGCTGTCAGCAGCTGTATGCGGCTGCGCCCTCATCTCAACCAGCGGCTCCTTCTCCCCAAAGTCCTCAAATTCTGCTTTCCTGATCATTCCTTGACCACTGCCCCTCCTTCTGTTGCTGCTGCTCTCAGTGGGCGGATGCGAGTGGGCCTTCCCCTCCACCTCCGGCTGCTTTCCCCCAAGGCCATCGGATTTTACTTCCCAGATGGTTCCTTGACCATCGCCGTTCCTCCGGCCGCGGCTGCCCGGCCGTGGCTGGTCCCTCCTCCCGTTCGGCCAATCGCCGCCAGGTGCTGCGCCTGCCTGCCTTCCTCCTGAGGGTTTATTCTTCTTCTTCCACTTGTTAACCGACTTGACTCCCTGCAGTGGTGAATCATCAGCTGCCTCGCCCTGTGAGCTTGCCGAAGCTTTTCCAGTGCTCTGATTACTCGATCCAGCCTTCCCCTTGTTATCCAGATCGACGACTCGCGGTGGTGATGCCGTTACCGCTTCAACCAATGAGCCGGTCATGGCTGTTTCTGTGCTCCGGCCATCGAAACCTTTCTTCCCCTTGTGCTTGTACCTGGGCCTGACGGTGCCTCGGTATGATGCAGTATCCGCCTCGGCCAGCTCGCCTGGCAAGCCACTCGTCCCCAATGCCGTGCCCTGACATCCAGAGGCCTCCCCATTACCCTTCTCCTCCAGCTTGCCGCCGGTAGCTGGCTCGGCTGGGTCGCCTGGACCGGCAACCAATCCCACGGAGGCCTTCCCCATCCCCTCATCCCGCGCCTTGCCTCCACCTCCGCCGCCTAGGGTTCCATCGGCCGCGTCGCCGCCCGGCCCCTTCCTGCCGCCGGCGCCGCCACCATTCACGGCCGAACCCTCCCCGCGTGGCGGCGGCGGCGGGCGATGCGCCACGACCACCACGCGGGGCCTCTCATTATACCTGAAGGGGGCGCGCGACGAGGAGGAGCCCTTCATCTCCACCCTAGGTGCCGCCGCCGCCGCATCCCTAACCCTCCTCGCCGCGGCGGCCTCCTCCTCCCCCTGACGCCGCCGCTCCTCCTCCTCCTCCTTGGCCCTCCTCGCGGAGGCCTCCGCCTCCGCCTCCTTCCGCAGCCGCCGCTCCTGCTCCTCCTCCTCGGCCTCCCTCCTGGCGGCGGCCTCCTCCGCCTCCTGGCGCCGCCGCCGCTCGGCCTTCTCCTTGAGGCGGAGCCCCTGGAGGTCCCGGAGGCTGACGTAGTTGGGGGGGATGAGGGGCCTGTCCCGCCTCGGCCCCGCGCGCCGCGACGGCGCCGCCGCGTCCATCCCCTCTCCTCTCCTCTCCGGCGGTCGCCGCAAGGGGGAAAGGACTGGCGTTACGAGTTGGAGCTAGTACCAATATTATTTTATTTTTCTGGTTCTCCTTCCTCGGTGAGGAAAGAAAGAAAATATTCCCGTGACCCGCGTGGTTTTGTAGCGTTGAAACTGTGGGCCTGCCGCGTCTTCTGGCCCCACCGGCTTCAGAAACTTCAGTCAACCCCACGAGAAGATTCAGGCATGGGACACATGGCACAGTACAGCTCTGGCTTGTGCTGTGGACCATGGTATTTACTACTCATTCCTAAATACTACTCCCTCCGTTCCGAATTACTTGTCTTGGATTTGTCTAGATACGAATGTATCTAGACTCATTTTAGTGCTAGATACCTCTGTATCGGAGGGAGTACAAGTTTAATATGGGATACATACAGATGTATATAGACGTGGTTTGGAGCGAAGATTCATTTGTTTTGCTCCGTACGATATGGATTATCAGAATCTCTAGAAAGACTTATGTTCAGGGACGGAGGGAGTATATAGGAAACCGGTGGTGGCGGTTTATTCATGATTTCACACCTCATCCTAGTTCCTCTATGTAAACCCTAAGATACCAGGCACACATGCTTTTTACAAAAAATCGTGAGCCCGCGCCGTGCAATAAAGGCGCCGGTTTGATTGATGCCTTTTTTCTAAATGGCAGTCGTATAGGAAAACCGCTCCTAGATCATACGAACGGGCATCCCCTCTCCGTAGTTGGTTCGTGCATGCATCAGTTTGTAGTTGGCGCCGCAATATGGTTTTCAACCGAGAAGCAATCAATATCACGTTCCGTTTTCGTGCAGTGGCCCTTGATCTGCCACACTCCTCGGTCTAGCCATGAGGGCCCACCCTCCCGCCAGCCCCATCGCCCTTGGCTGTTATATCCTTCTATCTAGTTCCCGCACGCAACTACGCCCCTCTCCCCTTGCTTCATTGAACGTTGATACCGCCCTTCCTACAGCCAAGTCGACAAAAGATGTGTGGATGCCAACTTTGCGATGAGGATGAGTTGGTCATTATACCATGCATGGTCGGTTGCATGCACATGAACAAGATGTGTGGCCGCACTTGAGGTGGCGGTTTTTATCAGCGTTCCATGGCTTGCAAAGCCAGTGTGACAAATGCTTGTCGAACATGTGGGTTTATTTGGCTTTGTGATACCAGCTTGACAAGTCATTGTCCAGTGCCACAGAACATGTGGTGTTTTATGTGACTATATTCAAAGGGAATTTCATTTGTTATATTAAAACTTTTTTGAATATGGGAGGGATTTACAGACGTACTTCATCTATAAAAAATATAAGAGCGTTTAGACCACTGAAATAGTGATCTAAACGCTCTTATATTTGTTTACGGAGGGAGTACTTCACAACTTCCCACCAATTTCTGCCAAATCTGACCACACCCATGAATCCATGAGCAAGGTTGTGATGTAGGTCATATTTCAAAGAGGTAAACTTTGTTTTTTCAATAAGGTAGCTTGTTCTCTGATCACAAAATCTTTTCTGTCGGTATTTAGGTCTGGCATGGTAAATTCAAACTAAGTGTTAGCATTGTTTATATTTGAGATAGACAAAGCCCTACTGAATGTATATGGATTTGTCACGAGGTTATTGGTGGTGGTGTTCTGGAGTACTAATCATTAGTCGAACGTTGTATGACTATTTGCATGGTATATCAAATTGGTATTTGAAGTGCTCATTTTCCATTTGAATTTTGTATTCTTAGTTACAACAAACCATCTGTGGCCTGTTTCACATTTTAATACCTGGATAAAATTCGATCAAAATTTATGACCGGATGGAACAAAACTTTTGTGCATGCATTTGGAAACAAACTAGATGCAAACCATATAACGAAATGATTGATGTACTATTGTTCACTACTCTTGTCCATTTTAGCATATAAGAAAGAGATAACAACAAAATGCATTTTTTGTTCTTAACTGAGTGGTTTCCTAGCAAAAAGGATTAATTTCTTTATGATCACCTACAATGGCAAAAGGTTTACAGTGATGCTACAAAAGTGCCATGAATAGTTGATATGTATCCAACATAAGAGCTTTCCACGGCACCGAAGGCAGTTCCGATCGACGGGCACCTTCCATGACGTGGAGCTGACAGTGAAGTTGCGCTGATTTGAAGTGAGGGGATGGAGAACACCGTCTTTGTCACACATGTCTCATGAGGTGAGGAGCTTAGTGTGCCGCCATCTGTTGTAAACTCGGAACTAAGAGCAACTCTAGCAGACCCCGCATCCCGCCTCGGCCCGCAAAATAACCATTAAAGTGCGGGTCGGGGCGGGAAAACCTGCCTGATCAGGCCCCGCATCCCGCCCCGGCACGCAAATATTTTTGCGGGGCGCGGCAAAACTTCTTCCCCAACCTCTAGTTTCACGGGCTGGGAGGCCGATCCGAGCTCAACCCCTATCCGCAGGGAGATTTGGCGGGAGGGACATTTCCGCACGCCCTTTCCCGCTCCCCTCCCCACCCTCCGCCACCATTGCCCCGCCACCGCATGCTCCGGTGCATCCTCCGTGGTCGTCCCTCGCTGCCATGGACGACTCCCAGCTGCCCCACGTCACCATCGTGGTCGCGCATGCCCCTTCCCCTCGGGCGGATCTCGTCGCCGGCCATGTTGGCCCCGCCGTTGCTCAAGCTAGCGTCGCGCCTGCCCGCAAGCGGCAGGGCAGCGTGGTCGTGCAAGGCTGGAATCCGGTAGCCCCCGCCGCCAAGGCTCGCGCTCCCGGTGCCAACGCTGCTGCACGATCTCGGCCGACGGCAGAGAAGGTGACCAAGGCCGCGGACGGCAAGAGGAAGAGGAATCCGGATACAAACAAGGCGCCTCCTTCATCCTCGAAACCCATCCCGGAAAGAGGTGCCCCGCCGATGCCGTCCAATGGCGCTGCTCCCCCCGCAAGCAAGGTGTTCGACGAAATGGCCGGAAGGTATGCGTCTTCGTTCATGGTGCTTTCCTTTCGTTTTCGCCATTTTTTGCTAGCTCGTGACTTGTTATTGTTCAATATAGCGGTGGTTCAAACAATGGAACTGCTGAGTTCGTGAACTTGTTGGACACCAATGCCGTTGACATTGATCAAGCCCCATTCGCATTCGAGTACAATGAAACGGAGGGCGGCGTGGATGATCATGGTTGTGAGGATGAATTGGCGGAGATCGAAGCGGAAACGTTTGAGCAATCGCAATCAAAATCTGGGAAAAGCCAAAGATCGAAGAACTACACAATCTTGGAAGATCAAGCTTTGATCCAAGCATGGAGTGCGGTGTCTCTTGATGCATGCACATTATGGCAAAGGATCCCAATAGGACTCCATACACATTTCGGTCGCTTCAAAGCCGTTGGGAGAACATCATGAAGGAAATATGCCCTAGAGACAATAATAAAGTTATTATTTATTTCCTTATATCATGATAAATATTTATTATTCATGCTAGAATTGTATTAACCGGAAACATAATACATGTGTGAATACATAGACAAACATAGTGTCACTAGTATGCCTCTACTTGACTAGCTCGTGAATCAAAGATGGTTAAGTTTCCTAGCCATGGACAAAAGAATTGTCATTTGATTAACGGGATCACACCATTAGGAGAATGATGTGATTGATTTGACCCATTCCGTTAGCTTAGTACTTGATCATTTAGTATGTTGCTACTGCTTTCTTCATGACTTATACATGTTCCTGTGACTATGAGATTATGCAACTCCCGTTTACCGGAGGAACACTTTGTGTGCTACCAAATGTCACAACGTAACTGGGTGATTATAAAGGTGCCCTACAGGTGTCTCCAAAGGTACTTGTTGGGTTGGCGTATTTCGAGATTAGGACTTGTCACTCCAATTATTGGAGAGGTATCTCTGGGCCCACTCGGTAATGCACATCACTATAAGCCTTGCAAGCATTACAACTAATTAGTTAGTTGCAGGATGATGTATTACGGAACGAGTAAAGAGACTTGCCGGTAACGAGATTGAACTAGGTATTGAGATACCGACGATCAAATCTCGGGATGGTAACATACCGATGACAAAGGGAACAACGTATGTTGTTATGCGGTTTAACCGATAAAGATCTTCGTAGAATATGTAGGAGCCAATATGAGCATCCAGGTTCCGCTATTGGTTATTGACTGGAAACGTGTTTCGGTCATGTCTACATTGTTCTCGAACCCGTAGGGTCCGCACGCTTAAGGTTTCAATGACAGTTATATTATGAGTTTATGTGTTTTGATGTACCTAAGGAGTTCGGAGTCCCGGATGAGATCGGGGACATGACGAGGAGTCTCGAAATGGTTGAGACATAAAGATCGATATATTGGACGACTATATTCGGACTTCAGAAAGGTTCCGAGTGATTCGGGTATTTTTCGGAGTACCAGAGAGTTACGGGAATTCGCCGGGGAGTATATAGGCCTTATTGGGCCATACGGGAATAGAGGAGAGAGGCCGAAAGGAAGGAGGTGCGCAGCCCCCCCCCCCCCGTCCGAATTGGACAAGGGGTGCAACCCCCTTTTCCTTCCTCCTCTCCCCCTCTTTCCTTCTCTCCTACTCCAACAAGGGAAGGAGGAGTCCTACTCCCGGAGTAGGACTCCTCCCTTGGCGCGCCTCCTCCTGGCCGGCCGCCCCCTCCCCCTTGATCCTTTATATATGGGGGCAGGGGGCACCTCTAGGCACAACAATTGATCTCTTGATCTCTTAGCCGTGTGCGGTGGCCCCCTCCACCATAGTCCTCCTTGATAATATTGTAGCGGTGCTTAGGCGAAGCCCTGCGACGGTAGAACATCAAGATCGTCACCATGCCGTCTTGCTGACGGAACTCTCCCTCGACACTCGGTTGGATCAGAGTTCGATGGACGTCATCGAGCTGAACGTGTGCAAGAACTCGGAGGTGTCATAGTTTCGGTGCTTGATCGGTCGGGCCGTGAAGACATACGACTACATCAACCGCGTTGTTCTAACGCTTCCGCTTTTGGTCTACGAGGGTACGTGGACACACTCTTCACTCTCGTTGCTATGCATCACCATGATCTTGCGTGTGCGTAGGATTTTTTTGAAATTACTACATTCCCCAACAGTGGCATCCGAGCCAGGTTTTATGCGTAGATGTTATATGCACGAGTAGAACACAAGTGAGTTGTGGGTGATACAAGTCATACTGCTTACCAGCATGTCATACTTTGGTTCGGCGGTATTGTTGGATGAAGCGGCCCGGACCGACATTACGCGTACGCTTACGCGAGACTGGTTCTACCGACGTGCTTTGCACACAAGTGGCTGGCGGGTGTCAGTTTCTCCAACTTTAGTTGAACCGAGTGTGGCTATGCCCGGTCCTTGAGAAGGTTAAAACAGCACTAACTTGACGAACTATCGTTGTGGTTTTCATGCGTAGGTAAGAACGATTCTTGCTCAGCCCGTAGCAGCCACGTAAAAACTTGCAACAACAAAGTAGAGGACGTCTAACTTGTTTTTGCAGGGCATGTTGTGATGTGATATGGTAAGACGTGATGAGATATAAGTTGTTGTATGAGATGATCATGTTTTGTTGAAGTTATCAGCAACTGGCAGAAGCCCTATGGTTGTCTCTTTGTTGCATAAGATGCAAGTGCCAAATAATTGCTTTACTTTATCGCTATGAGATAGCAATAGTTGCAAGAGCAATCGTTGGCGAGACGACCATATGACGACACATTGATATAGATCAAGATGATGAAGATCATGGTGTCGTGCCGGTGACGGTAGAGATCATGACAGTACTTTGGAGATGGAGATCAAAGGCGCAAGATGATCATGGCCATATCATGTCACATATTTTGATTGCATATGATGTTTATCTTTTATACATCTTATTTTGCTTTGATTGACGGTAGCATTATAAGATGATCTCTCACTAAATTTCAAGATAAAAGTGTTCTCCCTGAGTATGCACCGTTGCCAAAGTTCGTCGTGCCCAGACACCATGTGATGATCGGGTGTGATAAGCTCTACGTCCATCTACAACGGGTGCAAGCCAGTTTTGCACACGCAGAATACTCAGGTTAAACTTGACGAGCCTAGCATATCCAGATATGGCCTCGGAACACTGAGACCGAAAGGTCGAGCGTGAATCATATAGTAGATATGATCAACATAATGATGTTCACCATTGAAAACTACTCCATTTCACGTGATGATCGGTTATGGTTTAGTTGATTTGGATCACGTGATCACTTAGATGATTAGAGGGATGTCTATCTAAGTGGGAGTTCTTAAGTAATATGATTAATTGAACTTTAATTTATCATGAACTTAGTCCTGGTAGTATTTTGCAAATTAAGTTGTAGATCAATAGCTCTCGTTGTTGCTTCCCTATGATTTTGCTTCCCTATGTTTTTATATGTGTTCCTAGAGAAAACTAAGTTGAAAAATGTTAGTAGCAATGATGCGGACTTGGTCCGTGATCTGAGGTTTATCCTCATTGCTGCATAGAAGAATTATGTCCTTGATACACCGCTAGGTGACAGACCTATTGCAGGAGCAGATACAGACATTATGAACGTTTGGCTAGCTCAATATGATGATTACTTGATAGTTTAGTGCACCATGCTTAACGTCTTAGAATCGGGACTTCAAAGACGTTTTGAACGTCATGGACCATATGAGATGTTCCAGGAGTTGAAGTTAATATTTCAAGCAAATACCCATGTTGAGAGATATGAAGTCTCCAACAAGTTCTATAGCTAAAAGATGGAGGAGAATTGCTCAACTAGTGAGCAAGTGCTTAGATTGTCTAAGTACTACAATCGCTTGAATCAAGTGGGAGTTAATCTTTCAGATAAGATAGTGATTGGCAGAGTTCTCTAGTCACCATCACCAAGTTACTGGAACTTTGTGATGAACTATAATGCAAGGGATAACGAAAATGATTCTGAGCTCTTCGTGATGCTGAAATCAATGAAGGTAGAAATCAAGAAAAGAGCATCAAGTGTTGATGATTGATAAGACCACTAGTTTCATGAAAAGAACAAAGGAAAAGAAAGGGAACTTCAAGTAGAATGGCAAGCAAGTTTTCACTCCCGTGAAGAAGCCCAAAGCTGGACCAAAGCCTGAAACTAAGTACTTCTACTGCAAAGGAAATGGCCACTGGAAGCGGAAATGCCCTGAATATTTGGTGGATAAGAAGGATGGCAAAGTGAACAAGGGTATATTTGATATACAGGTTATTGATGTGTACCTTACTAGTGTTTATAGTAGCCCTTGAGTATTTGATACTTGTTCGGTTGCTAAGTTTAGTAACTCAAAACAGGAGTTATAGAATAAACAAAAACTAGTTGAGGATGAAGTGACGATGTGTGTTGGAAGTGGTTCCAAGATTGATATGATCATCATCGCACACTCCCTATACTTTCGAGATTAGTGTTGAACCTAAATAAATGTTATTTGGCGTTTGCGTTGAGCATGAATATGATTTGATCATGTTTATTGCAATACGGTTATTCATTTAAAATCAGAGAATAATTGTTGTTCTATTTACATGGATAAAACCTTCGATGGTCATATACCCAATGAAAATAGTTTGTTGGATCTCGATTGTGGTAATACACATATTCATAATATTGATGCCAAAAGATGCAAAGTTGATAATGATAGTGCAACTTATTTGTGGCACTGCCGTTTGGGTCATATTGGTGTAAAGCGCATGAAGAAACTCCATACTGATGGACTTCTGGAATCACTTGGTTATGAATCATTTGATGCTTGCGAACCGTGCCTTATGGGCAAGATGACTAAAACTCCATTCTCCGGAACAATGGAACGAGCTAGTGACTTATTGGAAATAATACATACCGATGTATGCGGTCCGATGAGTGTTGATGCTCGTGGCGGGTATCGTTATTTTCTGACCTTCACAAGATGATTTGAGCAGATATGAGTATATCTACTTAATGAAACACAAGTCTGAAACATTTGAAAAGTTCAAAGAAATTCAGAGTGAAGTGGAGAATCATCGTAACAAGAAAATAAAGTTTCTACAATCTGATCGTAGAGGAGAATATTTGAGTTACGAGTTTGGTCTTCAATTAAAACAATGTGGAATAGTTTCACAAACTCATGCCACCTGGAACACCACAGCTTAATGGTGTGTCCGAATGTCATAACCATACTTTATTGGATATAGTGCGATCTATGATGTATCTTACCGATTTACCACTATCATTTTGGGGTTATGCATTAGAGACAACTGCATTCACTTTAAATAGGGCACCATCAAAATCTATTGAGACGACGCCTTATGAACTGTGGTTTAGCAAGAAACCAAAGTTGTCGTTTGGGGCTGCGATGCTTATGTGAAAAAGTTTTAACCTGATAAGCTCGAACCCAAATTGGAGAAGTGCGTCTTCATAGAATACCCACAGGAAACTATTGGGTACACCTTCTATCACAGATCCGATGGCAAGATATTCGTTGCTAAAATGGATCCTTTCTAGAGAAGGAGTTTCTCTCGAAAGAAGTGAGTGGGAGGAAAGTAGAACTTGATGAGGTAACTGTACCTGCTCCCTTATTGGAAAGTAGTTCATCACAGAAATCAGTTCCCGTGATTCCAACACCAATTAGTGAGGAAGCTAATGATGATGATCATGAAGCTTTAGATCAAGTTACTACCGAACCTCGTAGGTCTTCCAGAGTAAGATCCGCACCAGAGTGGTACGGTAATCCTGTTCTGGAAGTCATGTTACTAGACCATGATGAACCTACAAACTATGAGGAAGCGATGATGAGCCCATATTCCGCGAAATGGCTTGAGGCCATAAAATGTGAGATAGGATCCATATATGAGAACAAAGTGTGGACTTTGGTTGACTTGCTCGATGATCAGCAAGCGAAGTTAAATAAATGGATCTTCAAGAGGAAGACGGACACTGATAGTAGTGTTACTATCTACAAAGCTCGACTTGTTGCAAAAGGTTTTCGACAAGTTCAAAGTGTTGAATATGATGAGATTTTCTCACTCATAACGATGCTTAAGTCTGTCTGAATCATGTTAGCAATTGCCACATTTTATGAAATCTGGCAAATGGATGTCAAAACTGCATTCCTTAAATGGATATTTCTTAAAGAAGTGTTGTATATGATACAACCAGAAGGTTTTGTCAATCCTAAAGGTGCTAACAAAATGTGCAAAGCTCCAGTGATCCATCAATGGACTGGTGCAAGCATCTCGGAGCTGGAATATATGCTTTGATGAGTTAATCAAAGCATATGGTTTTATACAGACTTTTGGAAAGGCCTGTATTTACAAGAAAGTGAGTCGGAGCACTATTATACGTCTCCAACGTATCTACTTTTCCAAACACTTTTGCCCTTGTTTTGGACTCTAACTTGCATGATTTGAATGAAACTAACCCGGACTAACGCTGTTTTCAGCAGAACTGCCATGATGTTGTTTTATGTGTAGAAAAGAAAAGTTCTCGGAATGTCCTGAAAATCCACGAAGGCACTTTTTGGAATTAATAAGAACTTCTGGGCGAAAGAAATACACCAAGGGGCCCAGGGCCTGTCCACGAGACAGGGGGGCGCCCCCCCTGTAGGGCGCGCCCCCCTATCTCATGGGCCCCCTGGACCTCCACCGACCTCAACTCCAACTCCATATATTCCGTCTCGCGGAGAAAAAAATCAGAGAGAAAGTTTCATCGCGTTTTACGACACGGAGCCACCGCCAAGCCCTAATCTCTCTTAGGAGGGCTGATCTGGAGTCCGTTCGGGGCTCCGGAGAGGGGGATTCGTCCCCGTCGTCATCATCAACCATCCTCCATCACCAATTTCATGATGCTCACCGCCGTGAGTGAGTAATTCCATCGTAGGCTTGCTGGACGGTGATGGGTTGGATGAGATTTACCATGTAATCAAGTTAGTTTTGTTAGGGTTTGATCCCTAGTATCCACTATGTTCTGAGATTGATGTTGCTATGACTTTGCTATGCTTAATGCTTGTCACTAGGGCCCGAGTGCCATGATTTCAGATCTGAACTTATTATGTTTTCATGAATATATGTGTGTTCTTGATCCTATCTTGCAAGTCTATAGTCACATATTATGTGTTATGATCCGACAACCCCGAAGTGACAATAATCGGGATACTTCTCGGTGATGACCGTAGTTTGAGGAGTTCATGTATTCACTATGTTGGAAATATGCCCTAGAGGCAATAATAAAATGGTTATTATTATATTTCTTTGTTCATGATAATTGTCTGTTATTCATGCTATAATTGTATTATCCGGAAATCGTAATACACGTGTGAATACATAGACCACAACATGTCCCTAGTGAGCCTCTAGTTGACTAGCTCGTTGATCAACAGATATTCATGGTTTCCTGACTATGGACATTGGATGTCATTGATAACAGGATCACATCATTAGGAGAATGATGTGATGGACAACACCCAATCCTAAGCATAGCTCAAAGATCGTGTAGTTCGTTTAGCTAGAGCTTTTCCAAATGTCAAGTATCATTTCCTTAGACCATGAGATTGTGCAACTCCCGGATACCGTAGGAGTGCTTTGGGTGTACCAAACATCACAACGTAACTGGGTGACTATAAAGGTACACTATGGGTATCTCCAAAAGTGTCTGTTGGGTTGGCACGAATCGAGACTGGGATTTGTCACTCCGTATGACGGAGAGGTATCTCTGGGCCCACTCGGTAATGCATCATCATAATAAGCTCAATGTGACCAAGTTTCTGGTCACGGGATCATGCATTACGGTACGAGTAAAGTGACTTGCCGGTAACGAGATTAAACAAGGTATTGGGATACCGACGATCTAGTCTCGGGCAAGTAACGTACCGATTGACAAAGGGAATTGTATATGGGGTTGCTTAAATCCTCGACATCGTGGTTCATCCGATGAGATCATCGAGGAGCATGTGGGAGCTAACATGGGTATCCAGATCCCGCTGTTGGTTATTGACCGGAGAGGCGTCTCGGTCATGTCTGCATGTCTCCCGAACCCGTAGGGTCTACACACTTAAGGTTCGGTGACGCTAGGGTTGTAGAGATATGAGTATGCAGTAAACCGAAATTTGTTCAGAGTCCCGGATGAGATCCCGAACATTACGAGGAGTTCCGGAATGGTCTGGAGGTAAATAATTATATATAGGAAGTCGAGTTTCGACCATCGGGAAAGTTTTGGGGGTCACCGGTATTGTACCGGGACCACCGGAAGGGTCCCGGGGGTCCATCAGGTGGGGACACCTATCCCGGAGGGCCCCATGGGCTGAAGTGGGAGGGGAACCAGCCCCTGGTGGGCTGGTGCGCCCCCCTTGGCCCCCCCTGCGCCTAGGGTTGGAAACCCTAGGGGTGGGGGGCGCCTCCACTTGCCTTGGGGGGCAAGCCACCCCCTTGGCCGCCGCCCCCCTTGGAGATCCCATCTCCTAGGGCCGGCGCCCCCCTAGGGGCCCTATATAAAGAGGGGGAAGGGAGGGCAGCCGCACCCATGCTCTTGGCGCCTCCCTCTCCCCTTGCTACACCTTTCCCTCTCGCAGAAGCTTGGCGAAGCCCTGCCGAGATCGTTGCTGCATCCACCACCACGCCGTCGTGCTGCTGGATCTTCATCAACCTCTCCTTCCCCCTTGCTGGATCAAGAAGGAGGAGACGTCTTCCCAACCGTATGTGTGTTGAACGCGGAGGTGCCGTCCGTTCGGCGCTAGGATCTCCGGCTATTTGGATCACGACGAGTACGACTCCCTCAACCCCGTTCTCTTGAACGCTTCCGCTCGATCTACAAGGGTATGTAGATGCACTCCTCTCTCTCGTTGCTAGATGAACTCATAGACTGATCTTGGTGAAACCGTAGGAAATTTTTTATTTTCTGCAACGTTCCCCAACACACTATGTGTTAATGCTTTGGTTCGGTTCTCTATTAAAAGGAGGCCTTAATATCCCTTAGTTTCCGCTAGGACCCCGCTGCAACGGGAGGGTAGGACAAAAGATGTCATGCAAGTTCTTTTCCATAAGCACGTATGACTATTTACGGAATACATGCCTACATTACATTGATGAATTGGAGCTAGTTATGTGTCACCCTATGTTATAACTATTGCATGAGGAATCGCATCCGGCATAATTATCCATCACTGATTCATTGCCTACGAGCTTTTCATATATTGTTCTTCGCTTATTTAATTTTCCGTTGCTACTGTTACAACTGCTACAAAAACCCAAAAACATTTATCCTTACTTTTGCTACTGTTACCATTATTATCATACTACTTTGCTACTAAATACCTTGTTGCAGATACTAAGTTATTCAGGTGTGGTTGAATTGACAACTCAACTGCTAATACTCAAGAATATTCTTTAGCTCCCCTTGTGTCGAATCAATAAATTTGGGTTGTACTTCACCCTCCAAAGCTGTTGCGATCCCCTACACTTGTGGGTTATCAAGACTAATTTCTGGCGCCGTTGCCGGGGAGCATAGCTCTATTCTCTGAGTCACTTGGGATTTATATCTGTTGATCACTATGAAGAACTTGAAAGACGCTAAAACCAAGATTTTGTTCTCAACTACGAGGGGAGGTAAGGAACTGCCATCTAGCTCTGCACTAGATTCTCCTTCCGTTATTAGTAAGCTTGCGACACCTAAACCTGCTACTGCTATGAATTCTGATATGTCGCATGTTATTGATGACGCCACTTCTGCTATGCATGATGAAACTACTTCTGTGTGTGATACTACCTTGCCATTAGGTGAATTTCTTAATGAACAACTTGCTAGAGTTAGGGGGAATGAAAATATTGAAGATGCTATTATTGATGATAGTGATGATGAAGGTTCTCCCAATGATTATGTATTGCCTGTTGTTCCTAAGGGTTATGTTATGAATGAAGAAGCTGCTAGGGAAATCTTTGCTTGAAATGATAGATATGATCTTAAGAAATTATTAGCTAAATGGAAGCAGCAATCTCTTAATGCTAGAATGAAACCTGACCCTGCTTTTGCTACTGCACCTATCTGTGTTACTGATAAGGATTATGAATTCTCTTGATCCTGAGATTATTACTTTAGTTGAATCTAATCCTTTTTATGGCCTTGAATCTAAAACTGTTGTGGCACATCTTACCAAGTTGAATGATATAGCTACCCTATTTACTAATGATGAGAAGTCTCATTATTTTTATATCCTTAAGATATTTCCGTTCTCATTAAAGGGTGATGCTAAGACTTGGTATAATTCTCTTGCTCCTGGTTGTGTGCGTAGTCCCCAGGATATGATTTATTACTTCTCCGCTAAATATTCCCTGCTCATAAGAAACAAGTTACCTTGCGGGAAATATATAATTTTGTGCAAATCAAAGAAGAGAGTCTCCCACAAGCTTGGGGGAGGCTTCTCCGGTTACTTAATGCTTTGCCTGATCATCCTCTCAAGAAAAATGAAATACTTGATATCTTTTATAATGTACTATCCAAGGACTACTTGGATAGTTGTGCTGGTTGTGTTTTCAGGGAAAGAACAGTCGACGAAGCTGAAATATTATTGAATAATATGTTGACTAATGAAAATAATTGGACTCTTCTTGAGCCAATTCCTGAACCAATTGAGCCAATTCCTGAGCCTATTCCTAAACCCACTCCGAAGAAGAGAGATGTTTTATTTCTCAGTCCTGAAGATATGCAAGAGGCAAAGAAATCAATGAAAGAAAAAGGTATTAAAGCTGAAGATGTTAAGAATTTACCACCTATTAAATAAAATACATGGTCTTAATATACCGCCTGTTGAAGAACCACATTGTCTTGATAACCTGACACAGGTAGTAAAGGTAAATTCTCTCTATAGATATGATAAAGTTGATATCCCCTCTACTAAATTTCATAGCCCATGCTTAGATGAATTTGACGACTTTATGGCTAGACAAGAAAGTTTTAATGCTTATGTTGGTAGAGAGTTAAAGAATAATGCTTTTGAGATAGGACGTGTAAGTGATAATCTGGCTAGAGTTAAAGATGAACTTCACTTCGTTAGCAAATATGCTTCCATGGTTGCTACTCAAGCTGAGCAAGTTCTTAAAGCTCAAAATGATTTGCTTGATGAATTAAATAATAAAAATGACTTTGCTGTTAGAGTGGCTACTAGAACTGGTAGAATGACTCAGGAACCTTTGTATCCTGAAGGCCACCCTAAGAGAATCGAGCAAGATTCTCACAGAAATAATTTAGAGGCACCTAGTTCTTCTAAAAAGAAGAAGAAGAAAAATGATAGGACTTTGCATGTTTCTAGTGAACCTACTGTAGACACACCTGAGAATCCCAATGATATTTCTATTTTTGATGCTGAAACACAATCAGGTGATGAACATGAACCTAGTGATAATGTTAATGATAAAGTTCATGTTGATGCTCAACCTAGCAAAAACAATGAAGTAGAGGTTGAACCTGTTGTTGATCTTGATAACCCACAATCAAAGAATCAACGGTATGATAAGAGAGATTTTGTTGCTAGGAAGCACGGTAAAGAAAGAGAACCATGGGTTCAGAAACCCATGCCCTTTCCTCCCAAACCATCCAAGTCAAAGGATGATGAGGATTTTGAGCACTTTGCTGAAATGATTAGACCTATTTTCTTACGTATGCGTTTAACTGATATGCTGAAAGTAAATCCTTATGCTAAGTACATGAAGGATATCATTACAAACAAAAGAAAGATACCGGAAGCTGAAATTTCCACCATGCTTGCTAATTACACTTTTAAGGGTGGAATACCAAAGAAACTTGGAGACCCTGGGGTATACCAACTATACCATGCTCCATTAAAAGAAATTACGTTAGAACTGCTTTATGTGATCTTGGAGCCGGTGTTAGTGTTATGCCTCTCTCTTTATATCGTAGACTTGAATTGAATAAGTTGACACCTACTGAAATATCTTTGCAAATGGCTGATAAATCAACTGCTATACCTGTCGGCATTTGTGAGGATGTGCCTGTTGTGGTTGCAAATGTCACTATCTTAATGGACTTTGTTATTCTTGATATTCCCGTGGACGATAGTATGTCTATTATCCTTGGTAGACCTTTTTTGAACACTGCAGGGGCTGTTATTAATTGCAACCAAGGCAATGTCACTTTTCATGTTAATGGTAATGAGCATACGGTACACTTTCCGAGGAAACAATCTCAAGTTCATAGCATCAATTCTATTGAAAAAGTTCCAACTATTATTTTTGGAGGTTTTGAATTTCCTCTCCCTACTGTCAAGAAAAAGTATGATATTCTTATTGTTGGGGATTTTCATATCCCCGTTGAGGTAACTTAGTGTTATTCGAAATTTCTCCGGTTCCGTGCTATTCGGAATGAGTTTGTTAACAAGACTTGATCAACCTTGTTAGTGGGTTCATTTTGACGATCACGAGATGGATGAAACTAGAAGGCACAACCTTTTGTACCCTCTTTTTACTTTCTGTTATTTAGATTAAATAAAGCAAAAAATAGTATTATCTGTCTGTTTTTTGAATTATTCGTGCATTAAAAAATAGTCCAAAAATAAAAGTGCTCCAAATGCCCTGCAAATTTAGTATGTTTTTTCTGGAATATTTGAGGATTTTAGGCATTAAAAACACTGTAGGAGGGGCAAGCACCAGGCCATGAGAGTGGAGGTCGCCCCCCCCTATAGGGCACGCCCCCTGTCTCGTGGGCCCCTGGTGGCTCCCCTCCACTTATGCTTGCAGCCACACACTTCATATTCTACCCAAAAAAATCCCCATCCAGCTCAAGCACGAGTTCTAGCTCATTTTGCTGCGATTTTCGATCTCTTAGCTCAAAGCTCCATTCACAAAACTGCTTTGGGAGATTGTTGTTTGGTATGTGACTCCTCCATTGGTCCAATTAGTTTTTGTTCTAGTGCTTTATTCATTGCAAATTTTTGCTGCATAGGTGACCATGTTCTTGAGCTTGCATGTTAAATTTTTGAGGTCCCAAGCAATTTCAATGCATGATATAGGTTCTAGGCACTTGTAGGAGTAGTTGCTATCAATCTTGTTTAGTTTTATGCACTTTTATTTTGAAATTACTAAAAATTTCAGAAATTTTCAGAAAAAGAATTATGCTTAGAAGAATGTACCAAGGTGGTTCCTCGGAGAAGAAAGGGCCCAGGTTTGCTATACGTGAGCAGGATGTTGCATTGCCGAGGGACGCGAATGTACGAGCTTGTGAGTGGCCATCCGATGATTTTATGGTCAGGTCAGGCTTTAAGGAGGAATTTGACGCGTATGTGTGTAATGCTGAGCTGGAGGACTTCTTACAATATAAGTGTCCTCAGTACTATCAATTGACTGATTCCTTTGTGCGGAGGTTTAAATATAACTGTACGCGTATTCTCCTAGTGTCCTATTTGATATTTATGATACATCTTACACCATGGACTTAGAAGATTTTACAAATGCTTGCAAACTCCCGCAGTGGGGTAATATTAATGATCCTCACAAATCTGAATTTAGAGATTTTCTTGCTAGTATTACCGTGGGAGAATCTAGGGACATAGCACAAGCTACCATAGGGAGCATTCATTTTCCTGTTATACATTATTTTTCTCTCTTTATTGGTAGATGTATTAACGGTAAGGATGAAGCATGTCACATGTGTGTCCCTGGTCTATGTGTCCTCAAGAGTGTTGTGTTAGGTTATAAAGGTTATAACTTGGGGGCAATAGTTGCATGAAGGTTGCAGAATAATAGTAGAAAGGGAAATTTCTTTGTAGGAATTTATGCAACCCGTGTGGCTAATTATCTTAATATAGCCCCACGAGGGGGGGATATGATTTTACCTCCTGTTTATTTGGATAAAGAAGCTATATTTAATCATCATTTTCTTGAGAGGAATGAACAATTCCTCCATGATCGACTAATCTATGACAGACGCAACTAGGGATGGCAATGGGTACCCATTACCCGCGTACCCGGCGGGTAAAAAAGCATATCTAGGTGATTGATTGATGTCCAGAATTGCCCCCTTCCTTATATGGCTATATCACCGTGATTGACATCCAGAATTACCTCACAGGCTCATAGCAGCCAGCAGATCGATCTCATCTTCTTGCCGCCGCCTACAACCGCTAGCGCCTCCAGCCGTGTCACATCCCTAGCTTCTGGTGCTGCCTGGTGTTTGCATCATGTTTAAATTTTGAAACTTGAACTGAGGAAAATTGGAAGCCTCAAAATCCTAAATAAAAGAAGGGCAAAAACCCTAAAAATCTCATTCATTGTTCCAAAATGCTCTTCTTAAATGTTTGATAATTTTTGGCAAGGGTTCTGGTCCCAACCAAAATATTGAACATTTTTAAGGATTTATTTTTGGGACTTTGAATTTAATTCATTAGCTATTTGAATTTGAATTATATTCATATAATTAGAATATAATTTCAAATATCCCTGAAATATTTTATGAGCTTTTGGAAAAGTCCATCTAGCAAAATAAAAATATTCAGAGGAGCTTTGGCATTGTTTGAATTATTTTTTAAATTCAAAACAGTGGCAAAAGAATTAAATAAAAATAAAACAAACAGAACAATAAAACAGGAGAGAGAGGAAACCTACCTGGGCCACTTACCCGCAGCCTACCTGGCGCCACCAACCGGCCCAGCCGGCCCAGCCCGCCACCGCTACCCCCTCCCTGTCGCCTTCCTCCTCGCGCCAGTAGGCAGAGGAGGGACACGGCGCACGCGCCCGAGCTCGCCACGCCACCACCCTGCCCGTCTGCATCGCCTGGCCACCGCGACGCCGCGCGTCATCTCCTCGGCGCCGCCCCGACCCCCTGGACCCCTCGCTCTCTCCCTCTCCCTTGTTTCTCTCCTCTGCTTCCTCTCTCTCACTCGCCCGAGCGCAGCCGCAGCCGCGCCACCGTAACGCCGCGGCCACCGTCTCCCCCTCGACCCCTCGCTGTGCTTGCGAGCTCCGTCTCGACGTCCCCGACCTCCTTGACAAGCCACGACGCCACGGACGCGCTGCAACGCCGCCATCACCACCGTCTTCATCGCCATGGCCGGAGATCGCCGCCGCTCGATTCGCAGCAACGAGGACGCCCCCGAGCTCACCAACCCCTCCGTTCGATCCGCTGTGAGCTGCTGCGTCGATCCCCTCCCTCCCCTGGTACTTTTTCTCCTGCTAGTGCCAATATCCACCGGAGCCGAGAGCTCTTCGCCGCCGGCCATGTCGCCGCCGTAGCCACCGTTGCCTAGAGCTGCAACCGAGCACGCGGCCGTGCTCAGTGCAACCCCAGGAGGTCGTAACACCCCCATTTGCCTCCTGCCGTGCTCCCTAACACCGACCCCGAGCTCGCCCGAGCTCCGGCCGCCGCCGAGGTCGACGCCGTGCTCAACTCCGGCCACCTCGCGGCCTCCCGTCCGTTCCTTTGGATGCGGAGGAGCAAGAGCTTCTCCCTAGTGCCCTCAGCGCGCCAAACCACCGCTCGTAGCGCCAAACCCGCCACCACCCGAACTCCGGCCGCCGCCGTCGTCATGATTGCCGTCGCCTCCGGCCACCCTAGTTTCTCCCGTTGGCCCTGTTAGATGCGCGCGAGCCTGGGCATCCCGTAGAGCCCCTCCGCCGCTCTTTTGGTCATCGGGGGGCGAATCCCGACGCTCTCCGCCGTCCCTGGCCTCGCCGGCGACGAGCCTCGGGTCAACTCCGGTGAGTTTGACCCGGGTTTGACCCCACTGGCCGGTTTGACCCCCTCTCTCTCTCACTGACATGCGGGCCCCGCCCGGCTAATTAAGTTAGGTTAGTATTAACTAAGCTAGGTTAGTTTAGTTAGACACTGACACTCGGGACCCACAGGTCAGGGTTTGACCGGACTGTGCCACGTTGACCTGCTGACGTCATCATGACGTCAGGATGACGCAGTAATGTTTTCTGGATTTATTTTTATTCAGAAAATTCCAGAAATTTGTATAAACTTCTAAAAATCATAGAAATTCAACCGTAACTCCAAATTAAATAATTTATATATGAAAAATTATTAGAAAAATTCAAGGAATCCATCTGTACCATTTTCATGCATGTTAGAACAACTTATAGCTGCTGTTTAGCACAAATCAATTAAATGGCATTTGAATAATCACATATGGAGTTTGAATTTGAATCTTGTATTCAAACCAACTTCATTTAATCTGTTGCTAGTTGCATTAGCTCAAAACACATTCATATTGCCATGTCATGAGCATGCATCATACTGTGCATTGCATTGATTGTGTTCCCTTCTGTGTTGCCGGTATTTGTCCCCTCTCGATAGACGTGATACCGAGGATGTGATCGTTGACACTGATGAAGACTCAATGTTATCTTCAGAAGTGCCAGGCAAGCAAAACCCCCTTGTTCATTCCGATACAATCCCACTCTCTCGCTCCTGCTCTCTTTTACTGCATTAGGACAACAACGATTCATCTGTTACTTGCTGCGGTAGCTGAACCCCTTTATCCTTTGCATGACCTGTCATTCCACAGTAAATAGATGAAACCCACTAGTATGAGTAGGAGTTGTTTGAGCCCTGTTGTGCCTACTCATTCATGTTTGTTTGTCATGCCTGCTACTGCTTAGAGTTGAGTCAGGTCTGATTCATCGAGGATGAATCAGGGGTGTGTGAACATGTTCTACTGTGTGTGAGCTAAGTGTGTGAACACGATTTGGTAAAGGTAGCGGTGAGAGGCCATGTAGGAGTACATGGTGGGTTGTCTCATTGCAGCCGTCCTCAGGAACTGAGTTCTGTGTTTGTGATCCATGATTCAGCTACTACCACGCATTGGGCCCGAAACCAATGGACCCTCTCGGCTTCTTGATCACCCTTGTCCTCTGTCCAGGAGTTGCAAGTAGTTTCTGGTGTTTGTAGTATGCTGGAGGCCGTGCGCAGCGCTGACCGTAGGGGTGGGCTGTGATGCGGTAGGCACGTGGCCGGGTAAACCGGGCGCCCGTTTGGTGTCACGGAACCCTGTTCACATCGTTTGGGGCTGTGAGCGAAACTCCGGCCGGATCTCCTCATGGATGGAACCCGAATAGGCGATAAACCTGGACTAGAGACTTGAGTGTTTAGGTAGGTCGTGGTCTACACCCACGTTGGCTTTCGCTTGAAGTCTGCCGAGCACATGTCGTGTGCAGACGCTAAGTGGTGGAAACATGTATGAAGAAGTACACCCCTGCAGGGTTAACATCATCTATTCGAATAGCCGTGTCCGCGGTAAAGGACTTCTGGGTTGCTTATATCAGTTCATAGACAAGTGAAAGTGGATACTCTAAAATACGCAAGATAAGCGTGAGTGCTATGGATGGCGTTCTCGTAGGGAGACGGGAGCGGATCCATAGTGGGGTATTGATATGGTGAATATGTGGACTCGTGTGCGCCACCTCAAAAGAGTTGCTTGCAGTCGTAGTTTAGGATAGCCACCGAGTCAAAGCTGGCTTGCTGCAGTTAAACCCCACCATCCCCTTGTTGAAAATGATGCATATGTAGATAGTTCTGATGTAAGTCTTGCTGGGTACATTTGTACTCACGTTTGCCTATTTTATGTTTTTGCAGAGAGACTTCAGTCTCACTAGTAATTCCGTGTGGTCTTCGATGTTTAGCTTGATACCTCAGCTACGATCTTGTGCCCTCGGCAGGATCTGATAGATAGTCAGGCTTCTCAGCCTTTTCATTTATAGATGTCTGTACTCAGACATGATAGCTTCCGCTTGTGCTTTGACTTGTATGCTCTGATTGTTGGGTCATGAGACCCATGTTTGTAATGTCTCGCTCCTCGGAGCCTATTGAATAAACTACTTGAGTCGTAGAGTCATTTTGTGATGCCATGTTGTATTTGCACATATCGAGCATATTGTGTGTATGTTTTGAAATGCTTGGTATGTGTGGGATCTGACCATCTAGTTGTTTATCTTTAGTAGCCTCTCTTACGGGGAAATGTCTCCTAGTGTTTCACTGAGCCATGGTAGCTTGCTACTGCTCCGGAACACTTAGGCTGGCCGGCATGTGTCCTTCTTCGTTCCTGTGTCTGTCCCTTCGGGGAAATGTCACGCGATGAATACCAGAGTCCTATTAGCCCGCTACAGCCCGGTTCACCGGAGTCCTGCTAGCCCAGTGCTACAGCCTGGATTCACTCGCTGATGACCGACACGTTCGATGCTGGGTCATGGATGCCTGTCCCTGTAAGTCTGTGCCACTTTGGGTTTACGACTAGCCATGTCAGCCCGGGCTCCTTATCATATGGATGCTAGCGACACTGTCATATACGTGTGCCAAAAGGCGCAAACGGTCCCGTGCAAAGGTAAGGCGACACCCGTGGGAATACCGTGCGTGAGGCCGCAAAGTGATATGAGGTGTTACATGCTAGATCGATGTGGCATTGAGTCGGGGTCCTGACAAGCCGCTTGCTGCCTCGCACCACCACCTCGTTCATGTCCTCCAGAGCTTGCACGTGGACGGGAACCACGAGGTTGAGCTGCAGCTCGGCGACCACCACGGCCAGGAGCATGGCACGCCTACCTCGAGCGCAAGCCCAACCCTATCATCAGATGATGCCTTACACCTCCGCGCGCCAGGAAAGAATCAACGACGACACCAAGGTCTGCCACCTCGTGCTCCGGGATCCAAGGAGTAGCACTGTCACAGCACTACATCTGAGACATCCGTGAAACAGCGACGCCCTAGCCTGCTTAGCAATGGTCGATCTGCAAGGCACCTCGCGCACAACAACATGAGCAAGGCTATTTTGGCTAGGTGAGTTCCGATTTTGTTTATGATTTTATGATAACGAGCCTTATCTTACAATTTGAATATATTTGTTGAAACTACACGCACACCTAGCTCAGCACGCAAGCAACCGATTAAGTATGGAATATTTTGTTTCCAACAATAATTACTTTTGTATGTATGTTCTGCAATATATTCATGTACATCAGTACACATTACCTTGATTTCTACATAGAGATGCATGATATACATGATAAATATGAAATTTTGGTATGATGATTGAATACAAATATTTTATTTTCGCAGAAATATGTTTTTCATATATAGAAGATGTGATTTATTCATGTACGTGAACATTGACTTTTGCAGTGATACAAGCACGAACATCCAAGTAGATGTTCCTTTTGAATGGGTCGATTATACATCTGCCCAAATGTATGAAGATGAAGATGTGTTGTTGTTATAAGTTGTTGTTTATGACTATGTAGTGTTCAAATTGATGTGTTGCAAATCTGGGAAATTTTACCCGCGGGTACCCATTTACCCTGTCGGGTGATGGGTATGGGAAAAAGTTGTACCCGTCGATGGGTATGGGTACGGGTGATGGGTAAAGTTTCGGGCGACGGGTAAGGGTATGGGGTAGCTCCACCCGTACCCAAACCCGGCGGGTGCCATCCCTAGACGCAACGTCGTCCTTGTTACTCTTCCTGCTCCCTACCTTTTTGATTATCAGGCAAAAGGAAGATATGTTGTCACCAGGGAGGAAGCAGTTGAATACGAGAGGGGAGTGGAGGCAGCTCGCCAACACGCTACAGCTTAGGAGGCAGTTGCCGCTGCATCTCAGTACAACCCTGGTTTCACTTATGGATATCAGCAAGGCGGTCCTTGGTATTAGACCAACTTAGGCCAAAAGCCTAAGCTTGGGGGAGTATGTATTTCTCACCGACTTTACATTCATGTTCACACACTAGTCATCGGTGCTCATACACTTTCATTGTATTATCCATGCTAGTTTTAATTCCCTTTTCTAGCTTTCTTCTTGTGTGTTTGATAAACCTTGAGAACAAACAAAAAAATTAGTTAGTTTAATTTCCATGCTTGTAGTAGAAATTAAAATGAAAACCCAAAAAGATTTCTAGTTCTTCTTCTTACCTGTTGGAAGCTTTCCCGTGTAAATAGTTTTATTTTCTTTTCTTTCCTTTGGGGGTCGAGAAGACCATATTGAAAATGCTTAGTGGCTCTCATATGCATGATTGTTTATTTAACTTAGAGCCCATATTACTTGTCTTCTCTTTTGAGTTGAATGCTTGCAGATTCCAGCTTAGTCCAATGCACGTGCACTCTTATTATTATACACATCGTTCGGTCGTGCAAGTGAAAGGCAATAATGACGATATATGATGGACTTATTGGGATGAGAAAAGCTGGTATGAACTCGACCTCTCTTGTTTTTGTAAATATGATGAGTTCATCGTTTCTGAGTCAGCTTATTATGAAGTAAACGTATTTGCAATGACATTTAGAGATTATAGTTGCTTGTGGCATGCTTGATTATCTATGAGTTATAATGGTTTACCTTGCGTGCCAACATGCTATTAGAATGATTATGATGTGGTATGATGAGATGGTATCCTCCTTTAAATGAATTGAGTGACTCGACTTGGCACATGTTCACGCATGTAGTTGAAACAAATCAACATAGCCTTCATGATATTTATGTTCATGGTGGATTATATCCTACTCATGCTTGTATTCGGTGTGAATTAATTTTAATGCATGTTCATGACTGTTGTCGCTCTCTCAGTTGGTCGCTTCTCAGTCTTTTGCTAGCCTTCACCTGTACTAAGTGGGAATACTGCTTGTGCATCCAAACTCCTTAAACCCCAAAGTTGTTCCATATGAGTCCACCATACCTTCCTATATGCGGTATTTACCTGCCGTTCCAAGTAAATTTGTATGTGCCAAACTCCAAACCTTCAAATGAAATTCTGTTTTGTATGCTCGAGCAGCCCATGTTACAACTAGGGCTGCCTATATCTTCCATGCTAGGTGGGTTATTCTCACGAGGAGTGGACTCCACTCCTCATTCACGAGAAAGGGCCGGTAACTGGGATGCCTAGTCCCATGATCCAAAAAGATCAAAGCAAATCAAAATAATTAAACAAAACTCCCCCAGGGCTGTTGTTAGTTGGAGGCACTCGTTGTTTCGAGCAAGCCATGGATTGATGCTTGTTGGTGGTTGGGGGAGTATAAACCTTCACCATTCTGTTTGGTAATTGCCTATAATGCATGTAGTATGGAAGATACAACCATCTCATAGTTGTTGCGTTGACAACGAAAGTATGCCGCTCAAAATGTTATTCAATCTCTATTTTAAAATCGAGCTCTGGCACCTCTACAACTCCCTGCTTCCCTCTGCGAAGGGCCTATCTATTTACTTTTATGTTGAGTCATCACCCTTCTTATTAAAAAGCACCCGCTGGAGAGCACACTGTCATTTGCATTCATTACTATTGGTTTATATTGGGTATGACTTGACTGGATCTCTTTTACCATGAATTACAATGTTTAGTCAGTCCTTGATCTTTAAAGGTGCTCTGCATTTATGTTTTACGGTCTCAGAAAGGGCTAGCGAGATACCATTATGTTATATCATGGTATGATTGTTTTGAGAAAGTGTTGTCATCCGAGTTTTATTATTATGGCTCGCTAGCTGATTATGCTATTGATGTGAGTAATTGTGAGACCCAAGTGTTATTGTGAGTATGGTTAATTCATAGTATTTGCTGAAACTTGAATGCTGACTTTTCATGTTTACAACAACAAGAGCAAACAGAGTTTGTAAAAGTTTTTCTTTATCACTTTCAGTTTATCAACTGAATTGCTTGAGGACAAGCAAAGGTTTAAGCTTGGGGGAGTTGATACGTCTCCAACATATCTACTTTTCCAAACACTTTTGCCCTTGTTTTGGACTCTAACTTGCATGATTTGAATGAAACTAACCCGGACTGACGCTGTTTTCAACAGAACTGCCATGATGTTGTTTTATGTGTAGAAAAGAAAAGTTCTCGGAATGTCCTGAAAATCCATGGAGGCACTTTTTGGAATTAATAAGAATTTCTGGGCAAAAGAAATACACCAGGGGGCCCAGGGCCTGTCCATGAGACAGGGGGGCGTGCCCCCCTGTAGGGCGCGCCCCCTATCTCGTGGGCCCCTTGGACCTCCACCGAACTCAATTCCAACTCCATATATTCCGTCTTGCGGAGAAAAAAAATCAAAGAGAAAGTTTCATCACGTTTTACGATACGGAGCCGCCGCCAAGCCCTAATCTCTCTCGGGAGGGCTGATCTGGAGTCCGTTCGGGGCTCCGGAGAGGGGGATTCGTCGCCGTCGTAATCATCAACCATCCTCCATCACCAATTTCATGATGCTCTCACCGCCGTGAGTGAGTAATTCCATCGTAGGCTTGCTGGACGGTGATGGGTTGGATGAGATTTACCATGTAATCAAGTTAGTTTTGTTAGGGCTTGATCCCTAGTATCCACTATGTTCTGAGATTGATGTTGCTATGACTTTGCTATGCTTAATGCTTGTCACTAGGGCCCGAGTGCCATGATTTCAGATCTGAACTTATTATGTTTTCATCTATCTTGCAAGTCTATAGTCACCTATTATGTGTTATGATCCGACAACCCCGAAGTGACAATAATCGAGATACTTCTCGGTGATGACCGTAGTTTGAGGAGTTCATGTATTCACTATGTGTTAATGCTTTGGTCCAGTTCTCTATTAAAAGGAGGCCTTAATATCCCTTAGTTTCCGCTAGGACCCCGCTGCAACGGGAGGGTAGGACAAAAGATGTCATGCAAGTTCTTTTCCATAAGCATGTATGACTATTTACGGAATACATGCCTACATTACATTGATGAATCGGAGCTAGTTCACTGTCACCCTATGTTATAACTATTGCATGAGGAATCGCATCCGGCATAATTATCCATCACTGATCCATTGCCTACGAACTTTTCATATATTGTTCTTCGCTTATTTACTTTTCCGTTGCTACTGTTACAACTGCTACAAAAACCCCAAAACATTTATCTTTACTTTTGCTACTGTTACCATTATTATCATACTACTTTGCTACTAAATACCTTGCTGCAGATACTAAGTTATCCAGGTGTGGTTGAACTGACAACTCAACTGCTAATACTCAAGAATATTCTTTGGCTCCCCTTGTGTCGATTCAATAAATTTGGGTTGTACTTCACCCTCGAAAGCTGTTGCGATCCCCTACACTTGTGGGTTATCACACTACAGCCTTTCTGATAAGTATATGTGAATGTCATATTATTGATCGGAAATGATGTAGAATTTTTCTGGAAAGCATAAAGGAGTGTTCGAAAGGAGTTTTTCAAAGAAAGACCTCAGTAAAGCTGCTTACACATTGAGCATCAAGATCTATAGAGATAGATCAAGACGCTTGATAAGATTTTTCAATGAGTACATACCTTGACAAGATTTTGAAGTAGTTCAAAATGGAACAGTCAAAGAAAGAGTTCTTGCCTGTGTTGCAAAGGTATGAAATTGAGTAAGACTCAAATCCTGACCACGGCAGAAAATAGAAAGAGAATGAAAGTCATTCCCTATGCATCAGTCATAGGTTCTATAAAAGTATGCCATACTATGGACCAGACCTATTGTATACTCCGCCCTAGTTTGGCAAGGGAGTACAATAGTGATCTAGGAGTAGATCACTGGACATTGGTCAAAATTATCCTTTGTGGAATAAGGATATGTTTCTCAATTATGGAGGTGACAAAAGGTTCGTCATAAAGGGTTACGTCGATACAAGTTTTGGCACTGATCCAGATGACTCTAAGTCTTAATCTGGATACATATTGAAAATGGGAGCAATTAGCTAGAGTAGCTCCGTGCAGAGCATTGTAGACATAGAATATTTGCAAAATACATATGGCTCTGAATGTGACAGACCCGTTGACTAAACTTCTCTCACGAGCAAAACATGATCATATCTTAGTACTCTTTTGGGTATTAATCACATAGCGATGTGAACTAGATTATTGACTCTAGTAAACCCTTTGGGTGTTGATCACATGACGATGTGAACTATGGGTATTAATCACATACAGATGTGAATATTGGTGTTGAATCACAGGCTGATGTGAAGTAGATTATTGACTCTAGTGCAAGTGGGAGACTGAAGGAAATATGCCCTAGAGGCAATAATAAAGTTATTATTTATTTCCTTATATCATGATAAATGTTTATTATTCATGCTAGAATTGTATTAACCGGAAACATAATACATGTGTGAATACATAGACAAACATAGTGTCACTAGTATGCCTCTACTTGACTAGCTCGTGAATCAAAGATGGTTAAGTTTCCTAGCCATGGACAAAAGAGTTGTCATTTGATTAACGGGATCACACCATTAGGAGAATGATGTGATTGATTTGACCCATTCCGTTAGCTTAGTACTTGATCATTTAGTATGTTGCTACTGCTTTCTTCATGACTTATACATGTTCCAGTGACTATGAGATTATGCAACTCCCATTTACCGGAGGAACACTTTGTGTGCTACCAAATGTCACAACGTAACTGGGTGATTATAAAGGTGCCCTATAGGTGTCTCCAAAGGTACTTGTTGGGTTGGCGTATTTCGAGATTAGGATTTGTCACTCCGATTATTGGAGAGGTATCTCTGGGCCCACTCGGTAATGCACATCACTATAAGCCTTGCAAGCATTGCAACTAATTAGTTAGTTGCAGGATGATGTATTACGGAACGAGTAAAGAGACTTGCCGGTAACGAGATTGAACTAGGTATTGAGATACCGACGATCAAATCTCGGGATGGTAACATACCGATGACAAAGGGAACAACGTATGTTGTTATGCGGTTTGACCGATAAAGATCTTCGTAGAATATGTGGGAGCCAATATGAGCATCCAGGTTCCGCTATTGGTTATTGACTGGAAACGTGTTTCGGTCATGTCTACATTGTTCTCGAACCCGTAGGGTCCGCACGCTTAAGGTTTCAATGACAGTTATATTATGAGTTTATGTGTTTTGATGTACCGAAGGAGTTCAGAGTCCCGGATGAGATCGGGGACATGATGAGGAGTCTCAAAATGGTCGAGACGTAAAGATCTATATATTGGACGACTATATTCGGACTTCGGAAAGGTTCCGAGTGATTCAGGTATTTTTCGGAGTACCGTAGAGTTATGGGAATTCGCCGGGGAGTATATGGGCCTTATTGGGCCATACGCGAATAGAGGAGAGAGGCCGAAAGGAAGGATGTGTGCAGCCCCCCC
>NC_041385.1:470460930-470467355 GCF_002162155.2 Triticum dicoccoides
TTGGACAAGGGGTGCAGCCCCCTTTTCCTTCCTCCTCTCCCCCTCTTTCCTTCTCTCCTACTCCAACAAGGGAAGGAGGAGTCCTACTCCCGGTGGATTTAGTTCAACTTCCAGTTATGATTTCTTGAGGAGAACATTCCTTGTTTGTTTTTGTGTGTACAACAACTCTTGCTTACACATTGTGATCTCAACTCTCAAGGGGTTTCCAAATACTGATTTACTGGCAGCCCGACGGGAGCAGTGCACTGCCGCCACCTGTCCCATCCACGGTAAGACATCCTGTCTCCCCAGTAGCATACATACAGGGGAGGGGCGATCCTTTTCCATCGATTGCGAGATACTAGTTCTTGGGTATTCTTTTGTGTGTGCGCGCGATGATTTGGTCATGAGGTTTGATTTCCATTCCATGTTGTCGAATCACTCCCATCCTTGAACATTTTCGCTCTCAAGTGCAGCCAGTAAAGGTCTTATTAAACATTGTGGCACACTAAGTTTTGTTAACATTGCAGAAGTGTAATGCACAAATGCTAGTTTGTGCTTTCACTGCTCGTTGTGCATCTTAAAGTTATACCTCATTTCCTTGTTTTCTTTGATTAAACTGAATTGATTGAACTGAATAGGATGCATTGATTAGCAAATACTGCGATTATTCAGCTTTAATAAGTATATAAGGGATTGCATTTACCCGATAGTGAGCGTAATGTGCCTAAAAATTTCATCCTTTGAAGAAGCAAGTTGCATCCTGTCCTGTGTATATGCTCAACTGATTTTACCCTTTGAAGAAGCAAGTTGCATCCTGTCCTGTGCACACGCCCAACTGTTTACAGTCTGGAAGAAAAGAAAGGTAGCATCCAAAAGATAAGATGCCTGCCTGATACAATCTTCCTAGAGTAAAATTGTCATTTCCTGCTTGTGGTATTGCAAGCAAGTTCTGCGAGTCTCAAATGATAAGACAACTTCATCAGCTTTTGTGACCACACAGGTGGATTTGGTTTACTTCTAGTTATGGTTTCTTGAGGGGAACATTCCTTGTTTGTTTCCTTGCGTACAACAGTTCTTGCTTACTCATTGTGATCTCAAGGGGTTTCCCAGTTCAGTCTGGATTCCAGCCCTGGATATGGCAGTGCAATATGTCTTGGCTTTGATTGAGGGCCTTTTGGATATATTGGTGCGAGTTTTTTTGTGTGTATTTCTTGAATTCTTGTGGAAGCAAAATACTTCTTGACTAAAGCAATTTCTAGTACTTTGGCCACCTTATGAAATCTCCCTGAAGTAACATGGGAGATTTGATGATAACCCCCCTAGTTGGTTGACTTCTATCATAAGCCTTTATACGCCACGGAAGAAAAGAATGGTGACATTCAAAGGACAACATGCCTACCTGATATACTCTTTCCAAAATAAATTTTTCATTTCCTGCTGGTAGAAAATACTAGTCACATGCTAGTTCTGAGAAGGCAGGTCAGTTCTTTAGTCCTATTAAAGGACCTGCATAGTCATTGTAGCATATAGTAAGCTTGTACCAGGATGTAAGAGAGATGTAGCACATGTTGCTAAATAATAAGGGCATTTGCTGCCCAGCCAAACTGTTCTGTTTCTCCCCTGTTTTCTCCTCTATTCTCTCTGCTCTGTTTATCCACGTAGAAAGAGCTGAGAGATTGAGAGAGGGCTGCACCCAACATTTGTTGAGGGATTGTGGCCAACAGCCATTGCCTCCCGTTTTCTGATTATCTCAAACCTATGATCAGTCCGGTAACATGTATCATAAGATTTTCCATGATGATGCATCAAATATAAATATCCAATAACCACGATAACGTGGTAAATGGTGAGATTATTCAGCTTTAGGTATATAAAGGAATATATTTACCTGATAGTGTGCAGAATGTGCCTGAAAGTTTTATCCTTTGAAGAAGCAAGTTGCACTCCATGCACGTGCCCAACTGTTTACTGTATGAATGAAAATAAAGGTAGCATCCAAAAGATAAAATGGCTACCCGATACAATCTTCCTAGAGTAAAATTGTCATTTCCTGCTTGTGGTATTGTTAACAAGTTCTGCAAGTCTCAAATGATAAGACAACTTCATCGTGTTTGTGACCACATAAGTGGATTTAGTTCAACTTTCAGTTGTGGTTTCTTGAGGAGAACATTCCTTGTTTGTTTTCTTTTATAGAATCGTTCTTGCTTAATCATTGTGATTTCAAGGGGCTTCCCAGTTCAATCTGGAATTCAGCCCTGGATATGGCAGTGCAATATGTCTTAGATGATATGTGCTTTCACTGCTTATTTGTGGATCTGAAAGTTACTTCACTTCCCCATTTTCTTTGATTAAGAGGCGTTGGTTGAACTGAATAGAATTCATCGACTAGCAAATAGTGAGATTATTCAGCTTTAACTATATAAAGGAATACTTTTACCTGATAGTGTGCGGAATGTGCCTGAACATTTTATCCTTTGAAGAAGCAAGATGCATCCTGTACACATGCCCAGCCGTTTATGGTATGGAAGAAAAGAAAGGTAGCATCCAAAAGATAAGATGCCTACCCGATACGGTATTCCTAGATTAACATTACAATTTCCTGCTCGTGGTATTGTAAGTAGGTTCTGCAAGTCTCAAATGATAAGACACCTGATCCATGTCTGTGGCAACATAAGTGGATTTAGTTCAACTTGCAGTTATGGTTTCTTGAGGAGAACATTCGTTGTTTATTTTCTTGCATAGAACATTTCTTGCCTACTCACTATGATCTCAAGGGTTTTCCTAGTTTTTTTTGAATTTTCACCGGGGGGGGAAGAGGGTCCCCCACTTGGATATATTAACCAGAGGGGCAAAAACCCCGATGATTACACGACAGCCAAGAGTGGCGCCAAACACAGACACACACAGAGATTTACATGCACTAGTAGAAAACATGGCATTTGTCCCGGTTCGTAAGGGCCTTTAGTCCCGGTTCTTGAACCGGGACTATTAGGTCGTTACTAATGCCTCCCCCCTTTAGTCCTGGTTCTTACACGAACCGGGACAGATGGGCCTCCACGTGGCCACTGCGAGCAGCCCAGGCAAGGGGACCTTTGGTCCCGGTTGGTGACATGAACCGGGACCAAAAGGCTTCCACGTGTCAGCAACTGGCTGGAGCTGAGGTTTTTCTTTTTTTTAAAAAAAAGTGGCTGGTTTAGGGGTTTTGGGGGTTAATTTTAGGTTGTTATTAGCTAGCTAATAGAGAGAAGTGTCCTCTCTTATATCTTCGTCCTTGGTTTACCAACGTTACTGCTATGTTCATTTCACCCGCTGATATATAATAACTCATGCATGCTCGCATCATACATCATCATATATAATAACAAGTCCTACTAATCATGCATCATCATACAACTTCTACTCGTTATTAATAACAAGTCATACGATCCTCATCCTCATAGTCATCGAACCCAACCCTACATAATTGTTCTTAGCACATGATCATCAGTATTAGGTAGGACCTAAACACCCTTAAGGTAAAATAGCATAAAACAATATAGACCCTGACTCTCCATTATGAAGAATGGAGATCATCCTATCTCCAATTCTTGCGCTTCACCTCCTTTTGCTTCCAAGAAGCTCCTTACGACTGTCCATACATTTTTTCCATTCTTTGATTGTCATGTCTCCACTTCTTTTAGAAATCCGGTATGGACAGTTGATATTCGTAGGACGACCTGGTTGTATGTTCTAAACATCAAGGCGACCGTGCGTATACATCAGATGAGGCACACAATCATTCGGGATTATCTGTTGAAAAACATAGTAATAACTTCGTAGTTAGCAATGATGTACTAGTTTTAGAAGTATGCAAAAAGATGCAGGGATGTCGTAATAGTAAAAAATCTTACCAGGGTATCTCCATGGTAGTTACCGTAGTTCAACACATGCACTAGTGGCACGTATTGACAATTATTGTGAGGAGTTCGATTGTAGACATTGTAATTCTCAAGATCAGTACAAAATGCAATCAGATGATTTTTCTCCTTATAAGTTAATTCGGAGCCATCGATGTAGTGGATTTTGTCTACCATCTTCCGCACATTCTTTGAAGAATGAAAATAAGCTGTTAATGGAAATAAGCTGTCAACTATTTTGAAATAAACAATATAAATTACTTAATAACTATGTTAAGCTCACATGGGGGAAGAATTGGAGGTGTATCCACAAGGACCCAAATGTCCATATTGTCTTGCTCGATTGTAGGATCACCAAGATCCATGGTGACAAGCATACGCTTATCAAAACCATACATCTTGAAAAGTGCGTCCAAATTTTTGCAACCAAAATGGGTTACACTCTCAGCATTGTACAGCTTTACTTTAAAATCCACACCATGATGGGTCCTTAGGAGAATTTTTTTGGTTTCCATACTTTCATGGTCTTCAAAACCCATCCTCTCCAAGACATGGCATCTTGCATAGCATGGGATAAGCTAGTCGAATTGGAAAAGATGAAAAATACACGTTAAAATAGTTGAAGTCGTGCTTAATTACGAAGAAACTATTGTCGTCGTTGCATACCGTATGAACATGGAAGGTCTCCTCGAGCTTAATGCTGAAGCACCGATCTTCGTCCAACTCAATGAACCTGTCGCACATACCTCGGTCGTGGTGGCACCAGTCGCACTCCCCCGGGCGGTTTTCGTCGTCCGAGTACAACATTTCCGGCCTAAGTTCATAATTCAAATATTAAACTTGTACAATTAAATATATGTACTAAAAAACCTAAATTAGATCATTATTATTAATCATAGGTTGACTATCGGTGATGGCACGTAGCTCCTCCTTTCATTCCCGAGTGCATTATTACACCAAATTGTCTAGCACACGGGAATGAAGGAGAAGCTACCCCCACGACGGTGTGGATGATGGAGGGGGCTCCTAGATTTCTGCATAGAGTGCTCTTCAATTTTAGCATTCAAAGTAGGAGTACTTTTCCAATATGAGCATTCAATAAGCAAAACCAAATTGTAAAATAAAGTAGTATTCAAATTAGCATGCATTCAATTGTAACCAAAAGTACATCATCTCTTGTGTCCGTGCATCGTCGAATATTATCACTAATACTCCTCGAATACTATCATACATATAGCATCGCTAATTAATACAGCTAGAACCGTAGTGCCCGACGGGTATCGTCGCGGGTAGTGGACACCCAAAGATAAGGAACCATCACAAGATCATAGCTCCAGTGAGATCCCTGAAGAACCTGCCAGGTATTGTTGAACCTGCCCTCCAATGCAACCATGTAGCGACGGACGTGCTCGCCATCCTCGCTGACACGGTGATGTACCACCTCCGCAGTGTCCGGAAGCCTCGGCACCGTCACTGGCCCACGCGATCGCCACCAAACAAGGATCGGGTCAACAATGGCTGCCTCCTCACCAACCTACGTCCCCCAAAAGGTAGCACCTCCCAATACCATCCCGGCGGAGCCCAGTCCCGAACATGGCCCTGATCAAGCAGGCCTCCACCGCCGAGTCGACGACGAGGAGGATGCGGGATAGGCATCATCGACGTCGATGCGGGAACTACTTCTATATATAGTTAAATAAAGTAGTTTTATTAATTAAATGAACTAGTTCAACTACTAAGCACTTACTATAAATAAATAAAGTAGTACTTACTAAAAACAAACTACTTCTATATATAGTAAAATAAAGTAGTTTATTAAATCAACTAGCTAGTTCAACTATATATGAAGCACTTACTATAAATAAAATAAAGTAGTACTTACTAAAAATAAACTAGTTTAACTATATAGTTCTATTATTTTTCTAACTAATTATATTAAACACTTTCTCTTCTTATTTTTTCCTTTTTCTTCTATTCTAAATATGAACATATTCATAAATGACTTCTATCATTCACAATTTTCCTATACATACACAATATGAACATATACATAAATTAACAAAGAAAATACTATGAACAAAAAAAACATTAAAATTCTATGAACAAAATTACAACAGAAAAAAATCATAAAAATTCTATGAACAGAAAAAAATCATAAAAATTTGACATATTCGATCTTTGCATATATTTGAACATACACACATGCATATTCAACAATAATATCACCAAAAAATCTATTAACAGAAAACAAATCTAACGCAATATGAACAAATTAATTACACAATATAAAAAAAATCGAATAGAAAAATCTATGAACTACACATCTAACAAAAAAAATCTATGAACTACAAAAAAATCAAACAAAAAAATCTAAAAAAATCTAACAAAATCTAACTCAATTAACTACACATCTAAATTAACTACTACTAACATCAAATTAAATTAGCAAATTTTTTGCTCACGGCGACGGTGTCGGGGACGACGACGGCGACGGCGACGGCGAGGTGCGGCGCGGGGCGGGGCGGCGCGACGACGGGGCGGGGCGGC
>NC_041385.1:470467607-470491483 GCF_002162155.2 Triticum dicoccoides
GGGGGCGACGACGGCGTCGGGGCGGCGCGGGACGACGCGGGGCGACGATGGCGACGGCGAGGCGGAGACGGACTGGCAGCCTGGCGGCGTCGGGCGGCGGGAAAAAGAACTGAACCAAATTTTCACGAGTGCTGCTTATATAGGCAGAGCATTGGTCCCGGTTCATGGCACCAACCGGGACCAATGCACCCCTTTAGTCCCGGTTGGTGGCACCAACCGGGACCAAATGCCTCTTTTCAGCAGCCCAAACGGGCATTGGTCCCGGTTGGTGCCACCAACCGGTACCAATGCACCCCTTTAGTCCCGATTGGTGGCACCAACCGGGACCGAAGGTCATGTGCTGGAACTAGCGCGGTGCGGTGCTATATTTAGTCCCACCTCGCTAGCCGAGAGGGGCTCGGAGTGGTTTATAAGCCCTGCCGAACCAACCACTTCGAGCTCCTCTCTACTGCAGGCTTACAGGCCTAAAATCACTCTCTGTGCTTGTGGGCCTATTGGGCCTATTGCGGGCCTGCATCCTGGCCCTAGTAATGGGCTTCTAGTCGTATGCAGGCCGTGGTGGCCCTGTAGGTGGCACTTTTTTTTAATTTTTCCCATTTTTTTGCTTTCTTTTTTGTTTCTAATTACTTATTTATTTTCTTTTACGATAATTCTTTTTGCTATTAAAGTTTGTAACAAAATTATTTATTTTTGTTTATGATAATTCTTTTTGCTTTTAATGTTTTGAACAAAATTCTAATTACTTATTTATTTTCTTTTACGATAATTCTTTTTGCTATTAAAGTTTGTAACAAAATTCTAATTACTTATTTATTTTCTTTTATGATAATTCTTTTTTGCTTTTAATGTTTTGAACTAAATTCTAATTACTTATTTATTTTCTTTTACGATAATTCTTTTTGCTATTAAAGTTTGTAACAAAATTCTAATTACTTATTTATTTTCTTTTATGATAATTCTTTTTGCTTTTAATGTTTTGAACAAAATTCTAATTACTTATTTATTTTCTTTTATGATAATTCTTTTTTGCTTTTAATGTTTTGAACAAAATTCTAATTACTTATTTATTTTCTTTTACGATAATTCTTTTTGCTATTAAAGTTTGTAATAAATTCTAATTACTTATTTATTTTCTTTTATGATAATTCTTTTTGCTATTAAAGTTTGTAACAAAATTCTATATAATTTTAGTTTCAATAATACTAGAGGTTTATAAAAGATTTTTAGTTGATTCCTTTAGTACCAGTTCTAAGGCTGTTACAAAGGCATTTTATTTGGTACAAGTTTTAAGGCTGGGGCCCCACGAGCACCTTTTAGTACCGGTTCATGGCATGAACCGGTAAAAGAGTTCTTTAGTTGATTCTTTCTACAACTGTTTTTTAGTCCCACCTCGCCAAGCGAGAGGCACTCACAGCGGTTTATAAGCCCTGAGTGTAGAGACGATGAAGGGAGAAGCGCAGTGCTCACCTGCATGTTGTCCTGAAGCTAAGCAACGTATAGGTGAGCATTGCGCCTCTCTTTTATTTTGGCATGGTATCGTCATTTCATCCACATAGCATACCATCAGGATTTTATACGAAAACTTGTCTGTTACAACATGCATTTCAAATGAACTACAAAAAGGTTGAAAGTTGGCATGGTATCATCATAATAGTTGTGGAGAAAGTCTTCACTTTTTCTTCGCTTGTGTCCTTTCCTTATTGCGCCGTAACCATTGATAATCTTCATCATTTATCAGGATGCTTGGGTCAGCCTTGACTTTGAAGGGAGGAATTTCATGAAACTTTTCATAATCTTCGGACATATCTGTCTTGCCCTCCACTCCCACGATGTTCCTTTTTCCTAAAAGAACTATGTGGTGCTTTGGCTCATCGTATGATGTATTCGCTTCCTTATTTTTTCTTTTTCTCGGTTTGGTAGACATGTCCTTCACATAGATAACCTGTGCCACATCATTGGCTAGGACGAACGGTTCGTCAGTCTACCCAAGATTGTTCAGATCCACTGTTGTCATTCCGTACTATCGGTCTACCTGTACCCCGCCTCCTGACAGATTGACCCATTTGCACTTAAACAAAGGGACCTTAAAATCTACTCCGTAGTCAAGTTCCCATATGTCCACTATGTAACCATAATATGTGTCCTTTCCCCTCTCGGTGGCTACATCAAAGCGGACACCGTTGTTTTGGTTGGTGCTCTTTTGATCTTGGGCGATCGTGTAAAATGTATTCCCATTTATCTCGTATCCTTTCCAAATCGTAACAGTCAAAGATGGTCCCCTGGACAACGAGTACATCTCATCACTAACAGTGTTTTCATCTCTGAGACGTGTTTCCAACCAACTGCTGAAAGTCCTGATGTGTTCACATGTAATCCAGTCGTTGCACTGCTCCGGGTGTTTGGAGCGCAGACTGTTCTTGTGTTCATCGACATAAGGGGTCACCAAGGTAGAGTTCTGTAGAACTATGTAGTGTGCTTGAGACCAAGAATATCCGTCCCTGCATATTATTGTCTCCCCATCAAGCGTGCCTTTTCCAGTCAGTCTCCCCTCATACCGCGATTTAGGGAGACCTATCTTCTTAAGGTTAGGAATGAAGTCAACACAAAACCCAATGACATCCTCTTTTTGATGGCCCATGGAGATGCTTCCTTCTGGCCTAGCGCGGTTATGGGCATATTTATTTAGGACTCCCATGAACCTCTCAAAGGGGTACATATTGTGTAGAAATACGGGGCCCAGAATGACAATCTCGTCAACTAGATGAACTAGGACGTGCGTCATGATATTAAAGAAGGATGGTGGGAACACCATCTCGAAACTGACAAGACATTGCACCACATCACTCCTTAGCCTTGGTATGATTTCTGGATCGATCACCTTCTGAGAGATTGCATTGAGGAATGCACATAGCTTCACAATGGCTACTCGGACATTTTCTGGTAGAAGCCCCCTCAATGCAACCGGAAGCAGTTGCGTCATAATCACGTGGCAGTCATGAGACTTTAGGTTCTGAAACTTTTTCTCTGCCATATTTATTATTCCCTTTATATTCGACGAGAAGCCAGTCGAGACCTTCATACTAAGCAGGCATTCAAAGAAGATTTCCTTCTCTTCTTTGGTTAGAGCGTAGCTGGCAGGACCTTCATACTGCTTTGGAGGCATGCCGTCTTTTTCGTGCAAACGTTGCAGGTCCTCCCGTGCCTCAGCTGTATCTTTTGTCTTCCCATACACGCCCAAGAAGCCTAGTAGGTTGACGCAAAGGTTCTTTGTCACATGCATCACGTCGATTGAAGAGCGGACCTCTAGGTCTTTCCAGTAGGGTAGGTCCCAAAATATAGATTTCTTCTTCCACATGGGTGCATGTCCCCCAGCGTCACTCGGAACAGCTAGTCCGCCGGGACCCTTTCCAAAGATTACGTGTAAAGCATTGACCATAGAAAGTACGTGATCACCGGTACGCATGGAGGGCTTCTTCCGGTGATCTGCCTCACCTTTGAAATGCTTGCCTTTCTTTCGACATTGATGGTTGGTCGGAATAAATCAACGATGGCCCAGGTACACATTCTTCCTGCAGCTTCCCCGGTATATACTTTTGGTATCAGCTAAACAGTGCGTGCATGCGTGGTATCCCTTGTTTGTCTGTCCTGAAAGCTTACTGAGAGCGGGCCAATCGTTGATGGTTACTAACAACAACGCGTGCAGGTTAAATTCCTCATGTTTGTGCTCATCCCACGCACGTACACCGTTTCCATTCCACAGCTGTAGAAGTTCTTCAACTAATAGCCTTAGGTACACATCAATGTTGTTGCCGGGTTTCTTAGGGCCTTGGATGAGAAATGGCATCATAATGAACTTCCGCTTCATGCACATCCAAGGAGGAAGGTTATACATACATAGAGTCATGGGCCAGGTGTTGTGATTGCTGCTCTGCTCCCCGAAAGGATTAATGCCATCCACGCTTAAACCAAACCATACGTTCCTTGGGTCACGTGCAAACTCAGCCCAGTACTCTCTCTCGATTTTTCTCCACTGCGACCCGTCAACGGGTGCTCTCAACTTCCCGTCTTTCTTACGGTCCTCACTGTGCCATCGCATCAACTTGGCATGCTCTTTGTTTCTGAACAGTCGTTTCAACTGTGGTATTATAGGAGCATACCACATCACCTTCGCAGGAACTCTCACTACTAGGGAAAACCTTATACACAGAATCTTAGCAGCAGCGCGGTTTAAAAACAAACGCTACTGCTAATTAGCAGTAGCGAGCTTGAGGAAACCACGCTACTAATAACCCGATAGTAGTAGCACGGGTTTTTACCCCTCGCTACTACTAAGTGATTTCCACCGTGCCTCCCGGGACCAGTTGTAGTAGTAGCGCGGGTTATAAACCCACGCTACTACTAAGTAGATAGTAGTAGCGCGGGTTATAAACCCCCACGCTACCGCCTGCATCTGCTCCCACCCCACCAACCACTCCACCGTCCACCCGCCCACGTTTATAAAAAAAAAGTTCCACCCAAACCTCGATCCAAATCCCCTCCACCGCCGGCCTTCTTCCACCTCCTCTCCTCTCCCAATCCATGAGTGTGTGCAGCCCCGAGCGCTGCAGCCGGCCGGCCAGGCCTCCGCACGACCGCCGCCACCGCCACCCTCGCCCCTCCCCTCACTAGAAGACGACGAGAAGAGAATAGGTCAGGCGGCGGCTCTCAATCCGAGATCCGCCAAGGGCTTGGACCTGGAGATCCACATCCATGGCCGACGGATAGGACCTGGAGCTCCACCTCCATGGCGCTGGCCGCATCTCCCTGAAGGAAATATGCCCTAGAGGCAATAATAAAGTTATTATTTATTTCCTCATATCATGATAAATGTTTATTATTCATGCTAGAATTGTATTAACCGGAAACATGATACATGTGTGAATACATAGACAAACATATAGTCACTAGTATGCCTCTACTTGACTAGCTCATTAATCAAAGATGGTTATGTTTCCTAACCATAGACATGTGTTGTCATTTGATTAATGGGATCACATCATTAGGAGAATGATGTGATTGACATGACCCATTCCGTTAGCCTAGCACTTGATCGTTCAGTATATTGCTATTGCTTTCTTCATGACTTATACATGTTCCTGTAACTATGAGAATTATGCAACTCCCGTTTACCGGAGGAACACTTTGGGTACTACCAAACGTCACAACGTAACTGGGTGATTATAAAGGAGTACTACAGGTGTCTCCGAAGGTACATGTTGAGTTGGCGTATTTCGAGGTTAGGTTTTGTCACTCCGATTGTCGGAGAGGTATCTCTGGGCCCTCTCGGTAATGCACATCATTATAAGCCTTGCAAGCAATGTGACCAAATGAGTTGGTTACGGGATGATGCATTATGGAACGAGTAAAGAGACTTGCCGGTAACGAGATTGAACTAGGTATTGGATACCGACGATCAAATCTCGGGCAAGTAACATACCGATGACAAAGGGAACAACGTATGTTGTTATGCGGTTTGACCGATAAAGATCTTCGTAGAATATGTAGGAACCAATATGGGCATCCAGGTTCCGCTATTGGTTATTGACCGAGAATAGTTCTTGGTCATGTCTACATAGTTCTCGAACCCGTAGGGTCCGCACGCTTAACGTTACGATGATAGTTTTATTATGAGTTTATAAGTTTTGATGTACCGAAGTTTGTTCGGAGTCCCGGATATGATCACGGACATAATGAGGAGTCTCGAAATGGTCGAGACATAAAGATCGATATATTGGAAGCCTATATTCGGACATCGAAATCGTTCCGGGTGAAATCAGAATTTTACCGGAGTACCGGGAGGTTACCGGAACCCCCCGGGGGGTTATTGGGCCTACATGGGCCTCGAGGGAGAAGAGGGAAGGAGGCAGGAGGGGGACGCACGCCCCTCCCCTTCCTAGTCCGAATAGGACAAGGGAAGGGGGGCGGCGCCCCCCCCCCCCTTTCCTTCCTCTCTTCCTCCTCTTTCCCCCCTTCTCCTATTCCAACTAGGAAAGAAGGGAGTCCTACTCCCGGTGGGAGTAGGACTCTCCCCTTGGCGCGCCCTTCTTGGCCGGCTGCCTCCTCCCCCCTGGCTCCTTTATATACGGGGGCGGGGGGCACCCCTTAGACACACAAGTTGATCTACGAATCGTTCCTTAGCCGTGTGCGGTGCCCCCCTCCACCATATTCCACCTCGGTCATATCGTCGCGGAGTTTAGGCGAAGCCCTGCGCCGGTAGAACATCATCATCGTCACCACGCCGTCGTGCTGACGGAACTCATCCCCGAAGCTTTGCTGGATCGGAGCCCGGGGATCGTCATCGAGCTGAACGTGTGCTGAACTCGGAGGTGCCGTACGTTCGGTACTTGGATCGGTCGGATCGTGAAGACGTACGACTACATCAACCGCGTTGTGTTAACGCTTCCGTTTGCGGTCTACGAGGGTACGTGGACATCACTCTCCCCTCTCGTTGCTATACCATCACCATGATCTTGCGTGTGCGTAGGAATTTTTTTGAAATTACTACGTTCCCCAACAGTGGCATCCGAGCCTAGGTTTTATGCGTTGATGTTATATGCACGAGTAGAACACAAGTGAGTTGTGGGCGATACAAGTCATACTGCTTACCAGCATGTCATACTTTGGTTCAGCGGTATTGTGAGATGAAGCGGCCCGGACCGACATTACGCGTACGCTTACGCGAGACTGGTTTCACCGTTACGAGCACTTGTGCTTAAAGGTGGCTGGCGGGTGTCTGTCTCTCTCACTTTAGCTGAATCGAGTGTGGCTACACCCGGTCCTTGCGAAGGTTAAAATAGCACTAACTTGACGAACTATCGTTGTGGTTTTGATGCGTAGGTAAGAACGGTTCTTGCTAAGCCCATAGCAGCCACGTAAAATTTGCAACAACAAAGTAGAGGACGTCTAACTTGTTTTTGCAGGGCATGTTGTGATGTGATATGGTCAAGACATGATGCTATATTTTATTGTATGAGATGATCATGTTTTGTAACCGAAGTTATCGGCAACTGACAGGAGCCATATGGTTGTCGCTTTATTGTATGAAATGCAAAACGCCCTGTAATTGCTTTACTTTATCTCTAAGCGGTAGCGATAGTCGTAGAAGCAATAGATGGCGTAACGACAACGATGCTACGATGGAGATCAAGGTGTCGCGCCGGTGACAATGGTGATCACGACGGTGCTTCGAAGATGGAGATCACAAGCACAAGATGATGATGGCCATATCATATCACTTATATTGATTGCATGTGATGTTTATCCTTTATGCATATTATCTTGCTTTGATTGACGATAGCATTTTAAGATGATCTCTCACTAATTATCAAGAAGTGTTCTCCCTGAGTATGCACCGTTGCGAAAGTTCTTCGTGCTGAGACACCACGTGATGATCGGGTGTGATAGGCTCTACGTTCAAATACAACGGGTGCAAAACAGTTGCACACGCGGAATACTCAGGTTAAACTTGACGAGCCTAGCATATACAGATATGGCCTCGGAACACAGAGACCGAAAGGTCGAGCGTGAATCATATAGTAGATATGATCAACATAGTGATGTTCACCATTGAAACTACTCCATCTCACGTGATGATCGGACATGGTTTAGTTGATTTGGATCACGTGATCACTTAGATGACTAGAGAGATGTCTGTCTAAGTGGGAGTTCTTAAGTAATATGATTAATTGAACTTAAATTTATCATGAACTTAGTACCTGATAGTATCTTGCTTGTCTATGTTTGTTGTAGATAGATGGCTCGTGTTGTTGTTCCGTTGAATTTTAATGCGTTCCTTGAGAAAGCAAAGTTGAAAGATGATGGTAGCAATTACACGGACTGGGTCCGTAACCTGAGGATTATCCTCATTGCTGCACAGAAAAGTTACGTCCTGGAAGCACCGCTGGGTGCTAGGCCTGCTACTGATGCAACTGACAACGTTAAGAACGTCTGGCAGAGCAAAGCTGATGACTACTCGATAGTTCAGTGTGCCATGCTTTACGGCTTAGAACCGGGTCTTCAACGACGTTTTGAACGTCATGGAGCATATGAGATGTTCCAGGAGTTGAAGTTAATATTTCAAGCAAATGCCCGGATTGAGAGATATGAAGTCTCCAATAAGTTCTATAGCTGCAAGATGGAGGAGAATAGTTCTGTCAGTGAACATATACTCAAAATGTCTGGGTATAATAGTCACTTGATTCAACTGGGAGTTAATCTTCCTGATGATAGTGTCATTGACAGAATTCTTAATTCACTGCCACCAAGCTACAAGAGCTTCGTGATGAACTATAATATGCAAGGGATGAACAAGACTATTCCCGAGCTCTTCGCAATGCTAAAAGCCGCGGAGGTAGAAATCAAGAAGGAGCATCAAGTGTTGATGGTTAACAAGACCACCAGTTTCAAGAAAAAGGGCAAAGGGAAGAAGAAGAGGAACCTCAAGAAAAACAGCAAACAAGTTGCTGCTCAAGAGAAGAAACCCAAGTCTGGACCAAAGCCTGAAACTGAGTGCTTTTACTGCAAGCAGACTGGACACTGGAAGCGGAACTGCCCCAAGTATTTGGCGGATAAGAAGGATGGCAAAGTAAACAAAGGTATATGTGATATACATGTTATTGATGTGTACCTTACTAATGCTCGCAGTAGTACCTGGGTATTTGATACTGGTTCTATTGCTAATATTTGCAACTCGAAACAGGGACTACGAATTAAGCGAAGATTGGCTAAGGACGAGGTGACGATGCGCATGAGAAATGGTTCCAAAGTCGATGTGATCGCGGTCGGCACGCTACCTCTACATCTACCATCAGGATTAGTTTTAGACCTGAATAATTGTTATTTGGTGCCAGCGTTAAGCATGAACATTATATATGGATCTTGTTTGATGCGAGACGGTTATTCATTTAAATCAGAGAATAATGGTTGTTCTATTTATATGAGTAATATCTTTTATGGTCATGCACCCTTGAAGAGTGGTCTATTTTTATTGAATCTCGATAGTAGTGATACACATATTCATAGTGTTGAAACCAAAAGATACAGAGTTGATAACGATAGTGCAACTTATTTGTGGCACTGCCGTTTAGGTCATATCGGTGTAAAGCGCATGAAGAAACTCCATACTGATGGGCTTTTGGAATCACTTGATTATGAATCACTTGGTACTTGCGAACCGTGCCTCATGGGCAAGATGACTAAAACGCCGTTCTCCGGAACTATGGAGCGAGCAACTGATTTGTTGGAAATCATACATACTGATGTTTGTGGTCCAATGAATGTTGAGGCTCGCGGCGGGTATCATTATTTTCTCACCTTCACAGATGATTTGAGCAGATATGGGTATATCTACTTGATGAAACACAAGTCTGAAACATTTGAAAAGTTCAAAGAATTTCAGAGTGAAGTGGAAAATCATCGTAACAAGAAAATAAAATTTCTACGATCTGATCGTGGAGGAGAATATTTGAGTTACGAGTTTGGTCTACACTTAAAACAATGCGGAATAGTTTTGCAACTCACGCCACCCGGAACACCACAACAAAATGGTGTGTCCGAACGTCATAATCGTACTTTACTAGATATGGTGCGATCTATGATGTCTCTTACTGATTTACCGCTATCGTTTTTGGGGTTATGCTTTAGAGACGGCCGCATTCACGTTAAATAGGGCACCATCAAAATCCGTTGAGACGACGCCTTATGAACTGTGGTTTGGCAAGAAACCAAAGTTGTCGTTTCTTAAAGTTTGGGGCTGCGATGCTTATGTGAAGAAACTTCAACCAGATAAGCTCGAACCCAAATCGGAGAAATGTGTCTTCATAGGATACCCAAAAGAGACTATTGGGTACACCTTCTATCACAGATCTGAGGGCAAGATTTTCGTTGCTAAAATCGGATCCTTTCTAGAGAAGGAGTTTCTCTCGAAAGAAGTGAGTGGGAGGAAAGTAGAACTTGATGAGATAACTATATCTACTCCCTTATTGGAAAGTAGTTCATCACAAGAACCGGTTCCTGTGACAACTACACCAATTAGTGAGGAAGCTAATGATATTGATCATGAAACTTCAGATCAAGTTTCTACTGAACGTCGTAGGTCTACCAGAGTAAGATCCGCATCAGAGTGGTATGGTAATCCAATTCTGGAAGTCATGTTGCTTGACCATGATGAACCTACGAACTATGAGGAAGCAATCATGAGCCCAGATTCCGCAAAATGGCTAGAAGCCATGAAATCTGAGATGGGATCCATGTATGAAAACAAAGTATGGACTTTGGTTGACTTGCGCGATGATCGGCAAGAATGCTTGAATAAATGGATCTTTAAGAAGAAGACTGACGCTGATGGTAATGTAACTGTCTATAAAGCTCGACTTGTTGGGAAAGGTTTTCGACAAGTTCAAGGAGTTGACTACGATGAGACTTTCTCACCCGTAGCGATGCTTAAGTCTGTCCGAATCATGTTAGCTATTGCTGCATTTCATGATTATGAAATTTGGCAAATGGATGTCAAAACTGCATTCTTGAATGGATTTCTGGAAGAAGAGTTGTATATGATGCAGCCAGAAGGTTTTGTTGATCCAAAAGGTGCTAACAAAGTGTGCAAGCTCCAGCGTTCCATTTATGGACTGGTGCAAGCATCTCGGAGTTGGAATAAACGCTTTGATAGTGTGATCAAAGCATATGGTTTTATACAGACTTTTGGAGAAGCCTGTATTTACAAAAAGGTGAGTGGGAGTTCTGTAGCATTTCTGATATTATATGTAGATGACATATTATTAATTGGAAATGATATAGAATTTCTGGATAGCATAAAGGGATACTTGAATAAAAGTTTTTCAATGAAAGACCTCGGTGAAGCTGCTTACATATTGGGCATCAAGATCTATAGAGATAGATCAAGACGCTTAATAGGACTTTCACAAAGCACATACCTTGATAAAATTTTGAAAAAGTTCAAAATGGATCAGGCAAAGAAAGGGTTCTTGCCAGTACTACAAGGTGTGAAGTTGAGTCAAACTCAATGCCCGACCATAGCAGAAGATAGAGAGAAAATGAAAGATGTTCCCTATGCTTCAGCCATAGGCTCTATCATGTATGCAATGCTGTGTACCAGACCTGACGTATGCTTAGCAATAAGCTTGGCAGGAAGGTACCAAAGTAATCCAGGAGTGGATCACTGGACAGCGGTCAAGAACATCCTGAAATACCTGAAAAGGACTAAGGATATGTTTCTCGTATATGGAGGTGACAAAGAGCTAGTCGTAAATGGTTACGTCGATGCAAGCTGTGATACTGATCTGGACGATTCTAAATCGCAAACCGGATACGTGTTTTTATTAAACGGTGGAGCTGTAAGTTGGTGCAGTTCTAAACAAAGCGTCGTGGCGGGATCTACATGTGAAGCGGAGTACATAGCTGCTTCGGAAGCAGCAAATGAAGGAGTCTGGATGAAGGAGTTCATTTACGATCTAGGTGTCATACCTAGTGCATCGGGACCAATGAAAATCTTCTGTGACAATACTGGTGCAATTGCCTTGGCAAAGGAATCCAGATTTCACAAGAGGACCAAGCACATCAAGAGACGCTTCAATTCCATTCGGGACCAAGTCCAAGTGGGAGACATAGAGATTTGCAAGATACATACAGATCTGAATGTTGCAGACCCGTTGACTAAGCCACTCTCACGAGCAAAACATGATCAACACCAAGACTCCATGGGTGTTAGAATCATTACTATGTAATCTAGATTATTGACTCTAGTGCAAGTGGGAGACTGAAGGAAATATGCCCTGGAGGCAATAATAAAGTTATTATTTATTTCCTCATATCATGATAAATGTTTATTATTCATGCTAGAATTGTATTAACCGGAAACATGATACATGTGTGAATACATAGACAAACATATAGTCACTAGTATGCCTCTACTTGACTAGCTCATTAATCAAAGATGGTTATGTTTCCTAACCATAGACATGTGTTGTCATTTGATTAATGGGATCACATCATTAGGAGAATGATGTGATTGACATGACCCATTCTGTTAGCCTAGCACTTGATCGTTTAGTATATTGCTATTGCTTTCTTCATGACTTATACATGTTCCTGTAACTATGAGAATTATGCAACTCCCGTTTACCGGAGGAACACTTTGGGTACTACCAAACGTCACAACGTAACTGGGTGATTATAAAGGAGTACTACAGGTGTCTCTGAAGGTACATGTTGAGTTGGCGTATTTCGAGATTAGGTTTTGTCACCCCGATTGTCGGAGAGGTATCTCTGGGCCCTCTCGGTAATGCACATCATTATAAGCCTTGCAAGCAATGTGACCAAATGAGTTGGTTACGGGATGATGCATTACGGAACGAGTAAAGAGACTTGCCGGTAACGAGATTGAACTAGGTATTGGATACTGACGATCAAATCTCGGGCAAGTAACATACCGATGACAAAGGGAACAACGTATGTTGTTATGCGGTTTGACCGATAAAGATCTTTGTAGAATATGTAGGAACCAATATGGGCATCCAGGTTCCACTATTGGTTATTGACCGAGAATAGTTCTAGGTCATGTCTACATAGTTCTCGAACCCGTAGGGTCCGCACGCTTAACGTTATGATGACAGTTTTATTATGAGTTTATAAGTTTTGATGTACCGAAGTTTGTTCGGAGTCCCGGATATGATCACGGACGTAACGAGGAGTCTCGAAATGGTCGAGACATAAAGATCGATATATTGGAAGCCTATATTTGGACATCGGAATCGTTCCGGGTGAAATCGACATTTTACCGGAGTACCGGGAGGTTACTGGAACCCCCGGGGGGTTATTGGGCCTACATGGGCCTCGAGGGAGAAGAGGGAAGGAGGCAGGAGGGGGCCGCGCGCCCCTCCCCTTCCTAGTCCGAATAGAACAAGGGAAGGGGGGCGGCGCCCCCCCTTTCCTTCCTCTCTTCCTCCTCTTTCCCCCCTTCTCCTATTCCAACTAGGAAAGAAGGGAGTCCTACTCCCGGTGGGAGTAGGACTCCCCCCTTGGCGTGCCCTCCTTGGCCGGCCGCCTCCTCCCCCTGGCTCCTTTATATACGGGGGCGGGGGGCACCCCTTAGACACACAAGTTGATCTACGGATCGTTCCTTAGCCGTGTGCGGTGCCCCCCTCCACCATATTCCACCTCGGTCATATCATCGCGAAGTTTAGGCGAAGCCCTGCGCCGGTAGAACATCATCATCGTCACCACGCCGTCGTGCTGACGGAACTCATCCTCGAAGCTTTGCTGGATCGGAGCCCGGGGATCGTCATCGAGCTGAATGTGTGCTGAACTCGGAGGTGCCGTACGTTCGGTACTTGGATCGGTCGGATCGTGAAGACGTACGACTACATCAACCGCGTTGTGTTAATGCTTCCGTTTGCGGTCTACGAGGGTACGTGGACATCACTCTCCCCTCTCGTTGCTATACCATCACCATGATCTTGCGTGTGCGTAGGAAATTTTTTGAAATTACTACGTTCCCCAACACTCCCCAATCGCGAGCTCGCGCGCCTGGACAGGACCTCCATCTGTCCGTCTGCTTCCGCTCCGTTCGGCCGGCGACGCCATGGCCGCCAAGGTACTCTCTCGATCTACTTCCCTTTCCCTTTCCTTTTTTCCTTCCCTTCCCTCCCTCATGCGCAGACGTAGACGCACACACACAGTAGTGTTGCTGACTTGTTGCGTGAGGCAGCAAGCGAGGTGAGGTGAGGCAGGAGAGGACTACCCCAAGAGCCTACAAGCCCTCCTTTCTCCACAACAATGAATAGATCCACCGGCCGTACCCACCTTCTTCCGATCCCCAATCTAATTTCTCTTCCTCTCTTGCAAAGGAAGGACAAATTTGATACTGTACCCGTCACTGTCGAGTCTCACAATCCCATATCAATTCATCTTCTCATCTATCTCAGTGGTGAATTACTACTATTACTATTATACATGTCGTCCTGTAGTTAAATTTGACCTTAATTTTGGCCCAATGTATGTACTGTAGATCTGAAAGTCCGCTTCTCCAATTCTTCTTATTTAAATGAGGCCAACTTTGTTCAAAGCAGAGTTGAGTTGAATGAATCATTAGGTTCGCTGGGATTCCACCTATTTGTGGTGTCCTTCCTCTAGCTGTTGACTATTATTGGGAATTATTACTAGTTCATGAACTATTATTTAATGAATCATTAAGTAGTATGTGTGTGTATGACAGGCCTGTTGTTGTGTTCATGTGAATATCATCATACTGTCGTGTGGTAATTTCGTAGCGGATAAATGTGTTGGATGATGGATCAATCTCTATATATCTGCTGTTGAATGGCTGCCCTGTGAATGGTTCTACGCTCTGCGATGAACAGATCATTGCGCGGCATGGCTTGTCGGCCTGTTCATGTAATGAGTTGTTGCTTGCCATAGCATATAGATCACTTATAAATGAAAATGGCCGATTTAACTCAGTTCAGTCCATTTTAACTCAGTTCATGCAATGTGTTTATTTTATCTTAATTCGGCATAGCATATAGAGGTTTATGTCTGGCCTATTCATGTAATGTGTTTATTTTAACTCAGTTCAGTCCATTTTATTTTTTGCAGATAACGGATTGTAAACAATTTTGAGTTGCCCACAAGAGAAATAGAGGTTTGGAGTGACAATTGAAGCCGGCACAAACTGAAACTACCACAGGTTGCATGTGAAAATCCACCTTATGCATATATTCATTTATTCTTTAAGTTACTATTAAGAAAAACTCGAATATGAAAAAATCCACCTTCATTTTAATATTCTGCACAATATTGGATCATAGTTTACTTGTCATTTTATAGTTGTTTGCTTCGTGCTATTTAAATTACATATTGTAGTAAACTGAAAGATGCTCTTGTCTGGTCCTTGAATAAAATTCCACTAGGCCTATGCACCGTTGGACGGGGGTCATCCTCCTGTTCTAAAAAAAATGCGCAGTTGGACTAGGTTTCCTTCTGTTCAGTTAGAATCTTGATGTTTTGTTTCCCCTATAAGTTAGCTAACTTCCCTTTTCTTGATGAAATTGTCAGGAGTGATGGTTTCTTCATATGTAATTCTATCAGAGATATGTTCGATGTTCATGCAGAGCCATGGACCATTCTATTCTCTATGACCCCGACGACGGAGGCTGCCAGGACGGAGCCGATGGCTCCGGCTAGCGAAGGGAAGGCAGATGGCGAGTGGGTCAATGTATTTGGGTGAGGAAACCATGATGCTCTTCTTTACTTGTTTTTTGAGGAAGTTGTAGCCTCCCGCATGCGCATGGTAGATTCAGTTGTGCAAGTGGGTAGTATCTTGATTTCCACTGGACATGTTGCCAAGGAGATGAAAACAATTGATGCTTTGCATAGGTTCATGGCCCTGCCATGTGCTTGCTCATGTCTATGTCCGTGAGCAACAGCAAAATCAATCATTTAGTAGCATATCGTCTTAGACCTTAGTACTTGCCCTAGCAACTGGATATACCGGACTCTATAGTGCTAGTGCACTTTTATTTTTGTTAAATTTGTACACCCTGCCTGAGAAAACAGTAGCCGCCACTTAGCTTTTTGTTGGTGCCTTATATAGGATGCACTTCCTCTATTACCGGACGACATCCACTAGGTTGATGATCCTAAATAGCCTGGGAGAGTGAATGCTTCAATGCTCATCACATACGTGTATGTAGAGTCTGGACTAGTTCATAATCTGTTTTCAACATTTGTACTACTAGATAAGTAGTAATTCTGAACAACTTTGTGGCTTGCAAAAACCAGATTGCAAGTAATTCTTAACATCTTTGTAGCTTGCAAGAACATACTTGAAATCAGTTGACACATGACCCCCGCGACAGAAGGCACTGATTAATGCTAATGATTTAGTAACTACAAATTTCTGTATTTTTCTTTGCCTTGTCCCGCCCAGCAATGTATTGTATTTGTCTTCCAAGACTGAACTTGGTGCCAAACATTGCGGCGCGAAGTAAACACATCACCCTGCCTGATGTGGTACTATATATAGTGAATAACCTAACAAGAAATCTGCTAACACACAAAGTAATTTAGTTCACATATGCATTTCTGTGTTTCTTTTGGACTTTATGTTTTTCTATGCATTTTCCAAATCTATATATTTAGTTTGAATAAGAAGCGAGGAATTAAGCATATATACTCGGCATGAGCCCCTTTAAATTGCTAGATGATAAGGAATGTTAACTTAATGGGTCTTGTGAATTGTAATATACTATTTAGTTTAACTGATGCAATTTGTGTACTAACTAGTTTTCACTTTCCCGACGTTGGCGCAGGGGTGACCGACGGTGACTAGCGTGGCCCGGTGGGCGTTGTGCTCTTCAACCACTTGGAGGCGGACTTTGCTGTGAAGCACGGTGGCCACGTCGAACAGATGAACGTCCAGGTGATTTTGACACCGGAGGTCTTCGAGGTGGAGGTCCTCGACGCCATCGTCCGGGGGAAGGAGGATTCGGGTACATTGGCGTCTGAACTCCAAGCCTTGGTAGATATATATAGAGAAGTGATTTGTTTAGGTTGGTGGTGGACCACTAGGGGAGGTACTTCGATGATGGTTGTGTGTCTGATGTTAAATGGAATCCTGAGATGGTTCTGTGACGTTGGTTTGCTTTGCAATGGACATATTACCATTCATGAATACCACATCTAACTTTTATTTTTTTTTAATTCCTAAATTGTTAGTAGTAGCGTGGGTTAAAAGTGAGCGCTACTAGTAGTTAGGTTACTAGTTAGGTTAGTAGTAGCGTGGGTGTTAGCTTAGTAGTAGTGCGGGTGCACCCGCGCTACTACTAATCATTTAGTAGTAGCGCGGGTTTAGCCCACGCTACTAGTAGCAGTTAGCTGTAGCGCCTTATTGGTAGCGCGGCTGTCCGCGCTGCTGATAGCCTAAAAACCCGCGCTGCTGCTAGCCTTTTCCCTAGTAGTGTCTCTTCCTGCGGGGCTCGCCGTCAACATCACCAGGGTCATCTTGTCTGATCTTATACCGCAATGCACTCCATACCGGGCATGCGTTCAAATCCTCGTACGCACCACGGTAGAGGATGCAGTCATTAGGGCATGCATGTATCTTCTGCACCTCCAATCCTAGAGGGCATACGACCTTCTTTGCTGCGTACGTACTATCGGTCAATTCATTATGCTTTGGAAGCTTCTTCTTCAATATTTTCAGTAGCTTCTCAAATCCTTTGTCAGGCACATCATTCTCTGCCTTCCACTGCAGCAATTCCAGTACGGTACCCAACTTTGTGTTGCCATCTTCACAATTGGGGTACAACTTTTTTTTGTGATCCTCTAACATGCGATCGAACTTCAGCTTCTCCTTTTGACTTTCGCATTGCGTCCTTGCATCGACAATGACCCGGCGGAGATCATCATCGGGCACGTCTGGTTTCTCTTGATCTTCAGCAGCTTCCCCCGTTGAAGCATCATCGGGCACATCGTCTGGTTCCTCTCGATCTTCAGCAGCTCCCCCCGTTGCAGCATCACCGTATTCAGGGGGCACATAGTTGTCATCGTACTCTTCTTCTTCGCCGTCTTCCATCATAACCTCTATTTCTCCGTGCCTCGTCCAAACATTATAGTGTGGCATGAAACCCTTGTAAAGAAGGTGGGTGTGAAGGATTTTCCGGTCAGAGTAAGACTTCGTATTCCATCATTTAGTGCATGGACAACACATAAAACCATTTTGCTTGTTTGCCTCAGACACTTCGAGAAAATATGCAAGCCCTTAATTTACTCGGAGGTGTGTCTGTCACCATACATCCATTGCCGGTTCATCTGCGTGCATTACATATAATTATGTGTGTAAAAATTAAGAAAATCAGACAAGTATCAAAAAGAAGATAAGAACAAGAGGCTCACCATGGTGGTGCCGGCGACGAGATCGACGAGGGCGATCAACGGCGGTGAAAACGGGGACGGGGCGTGACGGACCCCTAAATCTAGACAAATATCGAAAAAATGGAGCTCCAAGGTCGAGCTTCGAGAGGAGAAAGCTTAACTAGTGTGGCTCAGGCATTTCATCGAACACCTCATGTGCATAGGAGGTGAACTAGAGCACCCAAATGCCCTCTCCTTGCCGAATTGAAAAACAGAGCACTGTGGAGTGCTCTGCCGCGGTGGTGGGTATATATAGGCCAGTTATTTGTCCCGGTTCGTGGCATGAACCGGGACTAAAGCCACCCCTTCTGTCCCGGTTCATGCCACGAACCAGGACCAATGGTTGTGGGCCAGCAGCGAGGACCATTGGTCCCGGTTCGTGGCTCGAACCGGGACAAATGGTTCTACACGAACCGGGACCAATGCCCACGAGGCCCTGGCCGGTCCCCTGGGCTCACGAACCGGGTCTAATACCCCCATTGGTCCCGGTTCTTGAAGAACCGGGACTAATGGGCTGGCCAGGGCCGAACGGTAGCCTTGTTTTCTACTAGTGATGGAGAAGAGAGGGGAGGGGGAGAAGACCCCCCAAGCCCTAGGAAACGACACTAATCCAGGACAGCCAACCATGAGTCGACGTGCTCACGGCAGGAGTTCTTCATCCGCCCTCTCCAAAGCACCGCATCTTCCCTACAGCAGGCCAGTGCACGCAGGAGGGAGGGTTGCTTCCACTGGAACACCACCGTGTTCCGATGTTTCCACAGGTGCCAGCAGCACAGCATTACAAACTCAGGCGTAGAGCGGACGACCAAGCACGCCGCAGCCGCCAACCGATCCAGACCTCCGACATCTGCACCAGCGGTTGCAACACCAACCTTTCGCCAGAACGCAGCCGCAAATGAACATGAGAGGACCAAATGGTCAGCCGTCTCCATCTAGTTTGCGCAGACAGGGCACCCCACCCCACTCGGCTCCACGATGTGTTTCTTAAGAAAGACATCCCTTGTGTGGATGCGATGCTGCATCAGCAGACAACAAAAGAACTTGACCCTCGACGGCGCTCGAGAATTCCAAATGAACCCAGCGTACGTGGCGAGAGCACCACCGAACCGCATCAGGTTGTATAGGGAGGCCGCGGACAGGCCACCAAGCGGCATGGCAATGTGAAGGAGGGTCCAATCATCCCCTCCCGCCCGCCTCGGCGCGGAAGCAATCATCATTGATACACAAGCCAGATCCCGCGCCCCGGCACTCGTAAGGCACGGGGCAAGGTGGCGACGCAGCCTGTCGCCCCGCACCTGCCAGACTGTGACCTCGACGTTAGTTGCGTGCGAGAAGAAGACGGGAAAGGGTATAGACAGAGCCCCGCATGGCAACCAACTATCAAACCAGAAGGAGATCGTGCATCCACCCCCCACATCCACAGTTGAGAAAGCACGGTAAAGAGGGAGCATTTTCACCCGGATCTTATCTTGCTCACCATGGCACGGCCACCGTGCGCCAGCAGCGACTTCCCGGCCGCAGTCCCCTAGACCCACTCGGCCCATCTCGATCGGGGGGTGGTGTGCAGACGATGGATCATCTTCATCAGCAAAAAATCATTTTGCGTAGCCAGGTTTCGGACCCCCAGTCCACCCTCAGATTTGGCCCGGCAGACACGCTCCCAGGCAACCAAGCACTGCATGCCCGACGCGCGTTCAGCCACATTCCATAAGAAGGCTCTCTGCAAGGCGTCCAGCTCGCGAATCAGAGCAGGGGGAAGAAGCAAAGCAGCCATGTCATAGGTAGGCAGTGCATCCAGAACCGCGTTGATCAGGACAAGACGAGCCGCGGGTGACAAGAGCCGAGCCGCCCAACCGGCCAGGTATTTATCCACTTTTGCAAGCATTGGCAGGAAGTCAGAGAACTTCAACTTCTCCCAGGACAGAGGCAGCCCTAGGTAGGTTTGGGGGAAAGAACCCATGGCGCAGCCCAACGCCCGCACAACCAGCTCCTGAGTCACTTGCTCGACATGGACCGGCACCAGCGTACTCTTGGAGAAATTTATCCGTAGACCGGTAGCATCCGCGAACATATCCAAAATCTGGCGGAGACGAGCTGCCCCGGCTTCACAGGCACGCATGATGATCAGTGTATCGTCTGCGTACTGGAGCACTACAGCGGGGGCACCAGGCACCAGGGGGTGCCGCATCACGCCATCCTGGCGAATCAGCTGTTGTAGCACATCAGCCACGATCAAGAAGAGGTACGGCGAGATCGGATCACCCTGGCGGAGCCCACACTTCAGCTTAAGCCACTTCCCTGGCACCCCGTTGAGTAGCACCGCAGAATGGGAGGAGCTCAGGATGGCATCGATCCAGTCACACCACACCGCCGGAAACCCTTGAGCTTCAGTGATAGCTCTGAGACTCTCCCAGTTGATGGAGTTGAACGCCTTGGAGAAATCCAGCTTCAGAACAACTGTGGGGGCAGCCCTTTTGTGACAGCATTGTATGAGCTTAGTTGCATAGACGAAATTTTCAGAAATACTTCTGCCTCTCACAAAACCAGATTGGTCCTCATCAACTAGCATCGCAATCTGCTTTTGCAACCTCGTGGTCAGCCCTCTGCATATGATCTTGACATCGCCGTTTTGCAGCGAAACCGGGCGGAAGTCCGCGGGGGTAGGCACCCCACTCGTTTTGGGGAGGAGGGCCACGTAGGCTCTGTTGATCCCATCAAGGGAGGCAGAACCGGACTGGAATTCACTGAACAGATTCAGGAGATCTCCAGCCACCACCCCCAGGCAGCTTGGTAGAAAGCAGGGCCAAGCCCATCTGGGCCCGGCGCGCTGGTGCGGTCAAGAGCATTGACGGCAGCCTTGATCTCAGACATGCAGAACAGCTCGATGAGGGGGGCCTCGTCCACCCGTGCTGAGTGGGAATACAGCCCGGCAAGGCAGAAACGCCAAACGGGCCGGCTGGGCCAAGCCAACAGGTTGGTGAAGAACTCCAGGAGCGCTGCGGCCTTGCCAGCATGATCGACCACCCGCGCCCCTTCAACTTTTAGGGCAGGAATGGCGTTGCTACGGCGGCGGTGCGAGGCGGAGGCGTGAAAAAACTTAGTGTTTTCATCCCCCTCGCACACCGCGCATCGCTTGCCTCTCTGGCGCTAGTGCGCGCATTGGCGAAGAATTGAGGCGGCCAAAGCACACCGCGCATCATGTCTAAGCAGCATCTCATCTGTAGACAGAGAACGGTACTCCTCCCAAAAATCCATCAGCATAATCAAGAGACGGTAGTCATTATCAAAAGTGGGGATGAACCGGTGTTGCTTTTTTCCATGCCTTGGCGGCAGAACTAAACGCTTTCTTTTTAGCAGATAGAGCGCCGCAAGCACTTGTGCCTCGAACCGCGCCAGTCCAAGACGGGAGAGTGGACGGGAGAAATAACGGATCTGTCAGCCAGGTGTTCTCAAAGTAGAAATGAGAGGGTTTAGGGATAGTTGTGGAGGCCATGACAAGAAGAGGGACGTGATCCGATGTGGCACGAGGGAGGGAGGAGAGGACCGAATCTGGGAAGGCCGCATTCCAGAAATTGTCGAAAAGCACTCGGTCAAGCCGAGCCAGGATAGGGGGGTTTTGTCTGTTCGTCCACGTAAAAAGGCGATCAGAGAGGTGAAGCTCATGAAGAGCCAGAGAGTTAATCAAGGCATTGAACTTGGACGCACACCTAGCATCGAAGTTGCCATTGTTTTTCTCACAAGGGAGGCAGATAAGACTGAAATCGCCAACCACAAGCCAGGCGACTGCGGCGTTAAGCGGTAAAGCAACCATATCGTCCACAAAGTCATCCACAAGAGAGTGATCAGAGGGGCCATACACATTAGTAATTTTAACGTGCAAATCAGAGGAAGAACAAACAAAGATGGTAGACAGAGAGAAACCTGACTCCTCGGAAGAAACCAAGGAGTATCGTGCCGGGTCCCAAGCCGTCACGATCCCACCTCTGCTACCATCAGCTAGCTTGGAGATAAAACTCGAGAGACGACCAGGCAAGAAAGAGATCGCCTTACCGGAGTCCAAGCTATCAAGCTTTGACTCCTGGAGGCAGGCAAAGCAGGGGTTTGCGGAAGCAATCAAGTTTTTGAAGACATCACATTTATCCCTAGTGCCCAAACCTTGGACGTTCCAGGATAAAACAGGCACGCTCCTAACATGATTACTCCCCATAACAACACTCCACACTAGAAGGAACAACCCTAAGACAAGCACGAAAGGGAACAAGGGGGCGGAGGATACAAGCCGACCTGAAGGAAGGCAGACAACCAGGGGAGAATGGCACCACCACAACTCGCCGATCCCAAGCGGAGAGCTAATCATCAATGTGGTCTTGCACCACAGCGAATGGGATGGAAGCGGCGGCGCACAGCCCCGCCACCTTTTTCTTGCTCAGGGGGGCAACCACAGCATCCAGCAGCTTGTCCTTGCCCACCTTGGTTTTGAGCCTGGGCGAACAGCCCGAAATAGCTTCTTTCCAGGCTTTGAGGCGGACCGCTTTGCTCTCAATGCTGATCCAGACCTCGCTCTCCTTCTTGGCAAGGCGAGCACTGTGCCTGGCGTCTCCCGCCACACCGAGGTCGCCCTTGTCAGGCCCGTCGTCCGCCAGCTCAACAATGGTCACCCCGGAGCGGGAGCTGCCGGAGCTGGTGAGGAGCGAAGAACCGCCCAGAGAAGGGACCGCGGCAGAAGCGGCGGGAGCCCTAGTCAGGCACAGGGGCCAGCCGACGACCCCCTCTATTCGTCAGGGAGGGGGGAGCACCCAGGACACGCAGCACAGAGGCGAGGTGGCGCCCTCCCCCACGGCCACAGCCGCGGAAGAGAGGGGCCTGCATGCCAGCGCCCCTCCCGTGCCCTGCCGGAGTCCCTTGGAGGACTGGGAGGTTGTGCGCGAACGGTGGCGGTGGGTCGCGGAAGAACGGAATGTATTCGCCGCCCCTGGTGAAGGAGTCACCGGCCTCCCAAGCGCGGACCGGCCACACAGAGATCACCCTCACCCCCCAGCTGCAGCCGATTGGCTAGACATCACAAGGGACGTCTCTAAGGTTTCGGAGGCACACCACCACACGAACGGTGGCTAGCTCCCTCCCCGCCAGCACCATAGGGTCAATCTCCAGCACTTTGCCAAAGGAGGCGAAAGCAGCCGAGATGCCCGTCGGGTTTAGGTGCTCGGCGGGGAAGCAGGTGGCAGCAAGGAGGGCACACGTCCCAGCGTGCACATGCATGCGCCCGTACCACTCCTCACGATGCAGGTCGATGTGGGCGCCCTCGTGCGTGAAGGGTTGATGGCGCATGGCTTCTTCGCGATCCGCCGGCGAGGCGAAGCGGAGATACATGGCCCCGATCGACGATGGATCGTCTACGGAAGGATGTGGCCGATGTTGCGGAGAAGAGCAGCTTGGACCGCCGCCGTGTCGTTGTGGAAGGCGCTCGGCGGCTCGATGGTGACCACCGCAAGCCGCAAGGCCGCCGCGTAGTCACCCTCCGGCATAAACACCTCCCCCGAGTCCTGGCGGAGGGACTCCGCCGCAAGGGAGCGCCCAGAAGACCTGGACGACTCCGAGACGGCCGACGAACCCGAGACCGAAGTGGGAACACTGCCCGCCTCCGAGCCCCCGCCGAGGACCGCGACAGGAACGGCAAGGCCGAGCACAGGCGCGGGCGCGACAGGTTCCGGGTGGCTGGTCACCGGCGAGGACGGGGCAGGAGAAGGAGGAGGCGACGACACCACAGCAGAAGTGGAGATGTCGCGAAAACGCGGCTGAGGGATGGCCGGAGTCAACGCAGGAGCCGGAGAGCTGGGCTCCCCGAGCTCAAACTCGCCGAACAAGGCCTTGGTCGCCGGCGGACTGGACCCGTGGCGGAGCACAGATGG
>NC_041385.1:470491871-470505940 GCF_002162155.2 Triticum dicoccoides
GAGGAGAGGAAACGGTCGCCGGCCTAGGAGGGGAGGCAGCAGCAGCGGAGGGGGAGGGAAGGCTGCGACGGGTGGCCATGGCGCAGCGTTTGGAGCCGGCACGGTGCCCCGAGATGCGGCAGCGACGGCAACGAACGGGATCCCGGCAGGAGCGAACGTAGTGGCGAGTGGAGAGGCAGCGGTAAAAGGCAGAGAGCGATAGGGGAGGTATGGGCGGACGCCGGGGAGGTTTGAGCACCCGAGACGGAGAGAGAAGCGCTTCCTTGTACGAGCCGCAGCTCGAGAAAGACGGGGCAGTAAACGCTGGAGCGGCCTCCGCCGTGGAGCCATCACGCTCCTCGCAGTCAATGCGCAGCGGACAGGCACTACCGACGCGCGCAGTGTCGCTCGAGGAAGCGACCAAGGATGTCGGGAGATCGGGCGCGTGATGGGCGAGAGATCCAGCAGGAGTTCTCGGCGAATCAGCGATCGATACGATAGCAGGGAGACGCGGGAGCAAACCGAGGGAATTAACACCTGAGGGGACGGGGCACCAAATGCCCAAAAGGCTAGGCTTCCTAGCTCTAGGCTCGTGCGGAGTAACTCCCGGTTGGTGGCAACGGCGCCATCCCCTAGCAGTATGCGCGCAAGCCCTAGCCGCAGCAGAGTAGGCCGCCCCCCGCGAAACGAAGAGGGAAAGGTTAATGGCGTGCATGAGGCCAGGGCCAACGGCGGCGAGGAATTCAGCAATGGCTGGGCTAGCCACCGCAACCGAGAAAACCAGGGGGCGACCGGGGGTGACGGCAAGCCGTTCGTCGGGACCGCAGAAAAAGTAGGAGAGGAGACGCGCTACCCCGCTAGCAAAGAAACACAGCGCAGGGAACGGAGCAACAACCCACAGGACGCTGGGGGGATCAGGGCCGGCTTCCGGGTCGTAGGACACAGGAGAGAGGAAGGAGGCAAGAACGCGCTGACGAAACCCTACTCCAGGACGAGGAACTGAGGCACAGGGGCGAGCAAGCGACGAACTACCAGAAGAGAGCGGATGAGGTTTACCTCCAAGACTAGATCTAGCAGACACGGCGGCGGGGATGTCGCCGGGGGGGGACGACATGGTGGTGGGTGGCCAGAGCGTCGCGGAGCGCGGCGCCCGGTATGTGTGTGTTGGGCGAGTCGCCCGGCGGGGTGCCCGGCGAGTCGCCAGACGAGTCGCCAGAGCTCCATATCCAGGGTTTTCCTAGTTCAGTCTGGAATTTAGCCCTGGGCATATATAGCAGTGCAATATGTCCTAGCTTTGCCTTTTGGTATTGAATATCCTGGTGGAAGTTTTGTATCTTCATTGATTTCTGTAGAAGCAAAATACTTCTTGATTAAAGCAATTTCCAACAGTGGCTACACCCAACTTTATTTGCTGCGGAAGAAGGGAATGGTGGCATTCAAAGGACAACATGTCTACCTGATACAATCTTCCTAAAGTAAAATTTCCATTTCCTGCTTGTGGTATCTTTAGGAAGTTCTGCAAGTCTCAAATGAGAAAACATCCATGCTGGATTTGCTTTGATGTTCCTTCCAAAGATGTTTTTCCTGATTAATAACTCCTTTATGTCCATATTTAGTAATATCGTTTTCAGATTTTCTCCTCAGAGTTCAGTCCTTGGAGTATGTCAACTTGTTTAAATGGTGCTGCGGCTAGTCTTGAATAAAAGCTTTAGGAAAAAAAGGCTGAGAGTGGGACACTGGGACCAACCAACTAGTCTCTTATAGACTCTTTAACAATGTTATGCTGTGTCTGTATTACTACGTATGTGCTGACTAAAAATTCTTATGGACACTGGGACACAGTAACTTTCATGCTGCATACAAAAAATTCTTCAGTTTCAGCAATACGTTTTGAATTGATCACTATTTACTGGATCACTTTGTCACGTTCTCAACTGCTGAAATTGTCACTGCAAGAATAATGAACTATGATGATCTAAACTGTAAACATGCTTTCCTTCGATTCAACTGACGATAAGCATCAAACTTGGATGCCCTTTGTATGATACATTATAAATTTATATGCAATCCTGGAGTTAGAATCTGAAACATATACCGCCTTTTTTGTTGTGTACTAACAATAACCATTTCCGCAGTTTTCTGAAACATTGGATGTATTTTTGGCTAACTCTCTTTTCCTATTTCCTGGCTTACACAGATCAGCTTAACTAGCCGATATGGTTATCCCTGCACCAGCTAGGGCGCCTGCGATCACCAAGTTCCTCAAGCCCTATGTTCTGAAGATGCACTTCACAAACAACTTTGTGACGGCCCAGGTCATCCACACCCCATCGGCGACCATCGCATGCGCAGCGAGCTCACAGGAGAAGATCCTGAGGCCAAGCATGGAGTCGACGCGGGACGTGGGCGTGGCTGCGGCGGCCAAGATCGGGAAGCTGCTCGGCGAGCGCCTGCTGTTCAGGGGCATCCCCGCGGTGTCTGTCTCCATGTCGAGAGACCAGACGTACCACGGCAAGGTCAAGGCCGTCATCGATTCTCTCACAGCCGCCGGCGTGAAGCTGTTGTGAACGGCGGTAGCCGATCATCAGTAGCTGATTTCCACCGGCTGTTTAGTCCTTGAAGTGAAGTGCAGATAAATAGTGCCTTCAGGCTTATGATGTTCGAACCTGTAACTGTCCCAGGCATCACAATACAGATCAACATGTTTCTGTTCAGAACACGGGGTTTTCCGACACGTGTCACAGGAATGAAATTGCATCTTTTGGAACACCTGCGTTGGGAATAATACTGTTACTTGGGAATCACGTATTAACGTCGTTGGATTCCAAGTCTTGAGACTTTTCAGGTCAAGTCTCCCATGCCCAATATAGTATGAGACCCTGAAACTTGACCACCACGGAGTAACATAAGGAGTACAGTCAGCTAGCACTCACAAGGAAAGATATACGTATTAAAGAAGGGAAAAGCAGCGGCCAGTCCAAGAAACGTGAAACTTCCTTTTATCTAATGGTGCATCAGCTCACACCTGCCGTGCCCCCTATATAAACGGGGTCACGGCCGCCGCGGAGGAAGTCAAAGCGGAAGGATCACCGGCGGTTTGATCGAGTTCATCTTCATCCTACAGGTGAATCCAACAAGTTCGAGTGAGTGGTGCTCCTGTTCTTCTCTTGGACGGTGTTCTTGCTCTGCTTTTGGCCATGCTTGTTTGTCATTTGGTGTTGATGCAGCAGCTGGAGACAGAGAGAGAGAGAGAGAGAGAGAGAGAGAGGGGAGGCAGATGGAGCAGTTGATGGAACAGGAAGGGGACAACATGGTATTTCAATCAGCATCTGCACTTGTCCTTTTTCTTGTTTCTAATCTCGATTCATTGGTTCGGATGGCAGTAACCCTCGAAACTCGTCTCTCAGGCCACTTCGGTTGTCTTATGATCTTAGTCCTCCGAATTTTCTCTTTTGCTTGTTGGTTTAGTTGTGCCGCATCCCCAAATCTTTTAGCTTGGTTGGTCACAAATGGTGTTTATCTTCTTATAGGATCTAGCTGGGGATGGCATCCTGCCACAACAACATGGTCCTGCTGGGGACGGTGAAGAAACAGATCCCACAGTCAGTTCTCCAAACTATCACCAGTAAGAAAATTATCAGCAGTAAGAAGCTTTGCTGATTCTGCTTCTTGCTGCAGCAATACTATGAAAATAGGCTGAAGATGCTTGATTCGCTTAGAAGCGCGGGCGTCGAGCCCTATCCGCACAAGTTCGAGGTCGCCATCTCCATCCCAGACTATGTGGCCAAGTACAGCAGCTTGGGTGCTGGCGAACATTTGCTGACTGTCACTGAAAGCTTGGCTGGTATTGATTATTACTATGTGAAAGCAACTGTAATTAGCACAGCCAAAGCTTTCTGCTTCCTGACATTATTTGTTTGTGCCTGCAAGGGCGGGTTATGAGCAAGAGAGTTTCCTCATCCAAACTCTTCTTTTATGATCTCTATGGCGATGGGGTGAAGGTTCAGGTCATGGCTGGGGCCAGGTATCAGTTGCTGCATTGTTTGGATCAAGATGATGAAATTAGCATATCAGATGCATTTTGTTTGTCATTTATAATACCTTTTCCTTTATATATTTTTTCCATTACCAAATACATGAAGTGATTTCTAGTTTCTTATCTCTCTGTTAGCTGCTCAGAGGTGGCCGAAACTGAATTCTACAAGTGCCACAGTGTTGTGAAGCGGGGTGATATTGTCGGTATAATTGGATACCCAGGTTAGTAAACTTGTGTACTTGTCCAATTTAGCAGTTCCTCCATTGAGGTTTATATCTTTTTTCTGTCTAAAAGCCTGAACAATGTTAGAGAAGTCCCTGAAATTGATTAGACATAAATTATGATAGGTAAAGCAATGTCATCGGGATATATCAAATGATTGCCTTCTAAATAGTACTCCCTCTGTCCCATAATATAAGAGCGTTTTTTACATTACACTAGTGTCAAAAACGTTCTTATATTATGGGACGGAGGGAGTACTTCTACTACTGTAAGTTTTATGAAAAAAATGTGTTTGTTGTACTCCCTCCGTCCGAAAAAACTTGTCCCAAGCTTGTCTCTCAAATGGATGTATCTAGCACCAAGTTAGTGCTAGATACATTCATTTGAGGGACAAGCTTTTCCGGACGGAGGGAGTAATAGACACTTAAGACAGAGTATATATATATATATATATATATATATATATATATATATATATATATATATATATATATATATATATATATATATATACGGCTGCGCTATTGTGTGCGTGCGCGCATTTTTACTTAGGCTACGCGCCGGCCGCTCTTAATCAGGCGCGAGTCGCACCACCCCGCGCGGAGACGCCAGGTTGGTTGAGGGTAACGGCATGTCAAAGAAAAGTGAGGCATTTAATTCTATTACTATGTGTTTGTCCGCTACATCCTGATCTTGGGTCACTATTCATTGACAGTAATATATGAAGTATGGATGGTAATGAACCTAGGTTTTTTTTACTAGGCATTGACATATCAAGATTTCATCCCTAAACATTGCCAGTAACAGAATAAGTATAGGTAGTAATGGACCTAGGATTTTTACCGTTGGCAGTAATATATTAACTATGGATGGTAATGAACCTAGGTTTTTTACTGCGCACTGACATATCAGAAGGTTTCATCCTTAAACATTGTCAGTAATAGAATAAGCATATATAGTAATGGACCTAAGCTTTTTACCGTTGGCAATAATATATTAAGTATGGATGATAACAAACCTAGGTTTTTTTACTAGGCACTGACATTCGAAGATTTCATCCCTAAACATTGCTAGTAATAGAACAAGTGTAGACAGTGATGGACCTAGGAATTTTACCGTTGGTAGTAATATATTAAGTAAGGATGGTAATGAACCTAGATTTTTTTTACCAGGCACCCCCAAGTGGGTGGAGCAGTTTTGGTGGTAACATCGTTACGGTCAATTTTTTCCCCACGACAGCGTGCACGACCTTCCACCTGATTAGCGCGTCTGGCTACTTAGCGCACCAGTTGGCTCGAAGTGGCCGGGGCGTATGATAGGCCACAATGCGCGCAAGCATACTTTAGCAAGCCTATATATATATATATATATATATATATATATATATATATATATATATATATATATATATATATATATATATATTCATGAAACTATCTCGTGCTTGAACCTTGTACTGCATCGATAATATATATTTTGTTCACTGAAACTATAGTTGATATTAAGGATTGGGAAATGACGTTACTACAAACTGTATAAGATGACTTTCCTTTCAGCTATTTTTTCCTGGGATGGTAATACTTTATTTTGATATGCATATCAGGTAGGAGTAGCAGGGGCGAGCTTAGCATATTTGCCAGAAATTTAATATTGCTCTCCCCGTGCCTCCACATGTTACCCAACCAGATAACTGGGAGTTGCACTGCTGTTGCTGGCAAGGTAAGATAGGATACTATACAGATATTCCTGATCCATGTTATGATGCCATACTCGTATTACAAGAAACACCTAGAAAGCACAAAAAATTACAGCACCACTGCTGTTGCTGTTGCTGACAAGCACTGAAAATAAACAACCAAACCAGAGCAATCCCTCGGCTAAAGGAAAGGAAGGACAGAGGTACTTTATAGGCAAACAAATCTACTCTAAGAGCTATGTTTAGATATTTCACTGAACATCTATGAATTCATGTTTTTTTAATGATACAACATGTGGCATACAGTGTAGAAAAACATTATTAGCGAAATTGCTCCCATACTTCTCCAGAAGTAGAACGGCGTGAATATGAAGTCGACCAAGGGCGATTTGCACCAATTTAAGTCTGCACACTTCAGAATTTATGTACCTTCCTTTTCGGGGGAGTACCGTCCTGTCACGCCACATCATTTTCAGAATTTAAATTATTTATGAGATAGTTTAGATAATATTTAGGATTTGTACATGTTGTCTGATCACACTGTGCATTGTCAGCCTTATAGGTATGTACTCACTAAGACACATAAAAGAGGACAGATAAGACAATGCAGTCCATTTTTACCTGAAAATATTAATGTTGGATCCATCTATCTCAAATTTAACTTCATGGATCCATGGAAACTAATAGAGCATGCTTTCCAAGATATTCTACCTATACATCCATAAAATAGGTGAATACACCCTTTCAATATAAGGTGTTAAAATGTTGTGTCATTTTACAGACAACAAGAGCAAAGGTAGGGGCTGACTGTTGGGTTCCAGGAATAGGAAGGAACACTGAAGCTTATGTTTTGAAGGACCAGGTTAGTGTCACCATGAATCCATGATTCCTTGACCACCAAAACTCAGTTTTGCAACCACACTCTATACAGTCATCTTTGTTGAAAACTTGATATAGTGCCCAGTAAGGCAGTAATGCTTTAATACTTCCATATCATCAATTGCTGGGGTGCATACTTCAGTTATCTTGTTCTTGTGATCAGTTTTGAATGTTAGATCATAATTTCCTAGCTAGTTCCAACGATTTATCATCTATATACAGGAAACTCGCTACCGCCAGAGATATCTCGACCTCATGGTAAACCATCAAGTGAGACATATCTTTAGAACACGATCCAGGGTCATTTCCTTCATCAGAAGGTTCCTTGATGAACGCAACTTTTTGGAGGTGGGTCCTGAACCATTATGCATTCTCTTTGAAGTGCTTCTTTAAGAAAATGAAAATCATTCTCTTATTTGGCTAAATGGTTTCCCATCTTGGGGGTCATTGTCCAGGTCGAGACTCCAATGATGAACTTGATTTCCGGGGGAGCATCTGCAAAACCATTTGTTACACATCACAATGAACTAAACATGGATCTGTACATGAGAATTGCTCCTGAACTCTATCTGAAGCAGTTGGTCGTGGGTGGCTTGGACCGTGTTTATGAGATAGGAAAGCAATTCAGGAATGAAGGGATTGATTTAACTCACAATCCTGAATTTACAACATGTGAATTCTATATGGCTTATGCAGACTACAATGACCTGATGGAGCTGACTGAAACCATTTTGTCGAGTAAGTACTTTTTTTAGCAGTACATAAATTTGGCTCATGTTTACAGCCCATACAGACCGTGCTGAATGTTAGGTGTTGCACTTAGGCTAGCAAGTACTACTCAAGTGATGCATCCATGGACCACTGGAATTAGTTTTCTTTATTTGATTGCATGGATGGGCTAGAAAAGTCGTCATATGAAATGCCTATCGAATTGTTATGAAATGTTTGTGTATCTAAGTTTTGGTAACTATGGCAGGTATGGTGATGGAGCTGACTGGTAGTACTAAGATAAAATACCATGCGAATGGAGCTGATAACCCTCCCATAGAGATCGATTTCACACCTCCTTACAGGTAGTAGATATGAATATGGTTTCTGAACATCATGACTGCACCTGTGAAATATGATTTGATATTATCTAAGTTGTTCGCTCACTTGGGTTGTTTGGAGCTTCTATGTTATTGTAGAAGGATAGATATGATGCAAGAACTGAAATCTATCGCTGGGCTTGACATTCCATTAGATTTGTCAAGCGACGAGGCTAACAAATACCTCGCGGCAACATGTGAGAAGTATGGAATCAAATGCTCGCCGCCTCAAACAACAGCACGGTTGCTTGACAAGGTTTCATTCATGTCTCCTGGACACCAGCCTTTGTTGGAACTACTTGTTAAAACTTGGCTTGTTTAACTTATCTTGCAACTTATGATTTCTCTGTTGAGTTTATCATAATCTATTAAGCCAAACATTCCATAACATCTATTGAGCATACTAGTTTCTTCTGTATCAGATTACTGGGCATTTCCTGGAGGCCACATGTGTGAACCCAACTTTTATCATCAATCATCCAGAGATAATGAGCCCACTGGCCAAGTGCCACAGGACTCAGTCAGGACTGACAGAAAGATTCGAGTTATTCATCAACAAGCATGAGGTAAATTCTGCTATTCTGCAACACTATGCGTTAATGCCGCACATTTTCCCCTAATTTATGAAGTGTAATTTGGTGTTGCTGTAACCTCCTGATAGGTATGCAATGCCTACACCGAGTTGAATGATCCATTGGTGCAAAGACAACGATTTGAAGAGCAGCTGAGGGTATGTAACCAGAAACCAAAACTTGCTGCTGAAACCTTCTATAGATTAAATTTCTATCGCCACGTTTTTCTGAAAACCTGCGTACCCTTCTGTGAAACCTTGCTTCCATCAGAGCCGGCAATCGGGAGACGACGAGCGATGGCGCTCGATGAGGCGTTCGGCACTGCTCTCGAGTATGGTTTGCCGCCAACAGGCGGTTGGGGGATGGGAATTGATCAGATCGCAATGCTTCTGACGGACTCGCAGAACATCAAGGTTTGTGCAACACCCCCAACCCCTCTTTGTAGTTCTTTTCTTTTTCACGACACAGCATTTCTCTGCCCAGCGACTTACTGGTTTTTGTGAATTTTCAGGAGGTTCTTCTATTCCCTACGATGAAGCCCCAACTACCTGGGTAGTAGGAAACCGCTATTTCAACTGAAGAGGGACAACACACAACAGTATTATATGTACATAATTAAGAAACATGCATGGTTTCACACGAGTGTTGTATCATTGTTGAAGACTGCTACTTGGAGTGTTTGATATTTGTGGATTTGTGTTTCATCATAACTTGCAAGTCTTGAAGTTTGTTGCACTACCGGTAGTGAGATTTCCCGATGTTCGCCACCGTGTAGCATGTCAATGCCTTTCTTTGAACGCGATGGTGAACCCAAAGCCACCATTCACAGGAGATTCTATCGCAGCCACCCAGCCTATTACCTTCACGGTGCCCACGCCGCTCCTCACAAAACTTATATGCACTCGTAGAGTGCCCGTGCGTTGCTACGGGCGACAATTTGCTACGGGCGACAATGCAGATAACCAGCATTCTTATACTCACAATGTTACTAATATGTTGACGATGAAAATGATATCATGAGAGCTGCATTCTTCCTCATCTCTCCACATAAATAGATATTTCTAACATAGTTCCACAAATTTCTTTTATTTCTATGATTGCTCGGGATAGGAGTATGCAAAAGAAATGTTGCAGGATGTTGCGCCGACCATCCCTTTAAACCTTGCCACCATCTCCGCCACCCGAGACCTCTCGTACCCTACATTCAAATCGATTAATCCACTGCCCATCTCTACCAACGACGATCCATCTCTGCTAATGGTTCTTCTTCCTCCCTCTTCGCTTTTTTTCTTCGTCCATCCTATTGACCCGCCCACCTCTTCGTGCCTAACCAATTGCCACTGCCACCCTATAGCCGGTGAGTGTTACCGAACGCCGCCCCATGCTTGAGTCGCCACCTCCGCCGGCGTCAATACCATCCATCCCTCTAAACCCAACCACCATCGCTGGTGCCCATGACCGCTCGCACACCGCACTTGAGTCGGTCAACCCCTGGCCTCTCCTCCACCACCGACGACCCGCTGGTGCTACTATTCTTCTTACTCCCACCGCCCACCTTTTTCTTCATCCACTCTATCAACCCGCCCACCTCTACGTGCCCAACCACTTGCCACCGACATCCATGATCAGCAAGTGTTGTCACGCACTATCCCGTCGCCCCCTATCAAAAGTCGCCGCCTCCGTCGCCAGCCAACCCTCTAAACCCTACCAGCATATCTAGGGCATGCAACCTCCCCGCACTCCACACTCCATTGCATTAACAGGTGCCTCTCCTTCACCGGCGGCAAGATGGCATGCCACATCATCTTCACCTTTGGTGAGGTCCTAATGCGCCATCGCCGGGGATGCCGCGGCCTAACATCCAGGGCTCAGGGCTGCGCGTGCATTGCTACCAAAAAAAATTGTCTCATCAAGAGCAAAGCACATTCCAAAAAACATCTTAATAAGCTTCAGTTTGTTCAAGCCTACTAAGCTCCAAATAGAACTCCAAAAATCAGGCTAACCATCATTGGTTTTATTTAGAGAGCTAAAGGTGCAAAGTTTACGCACATTAATCTTTACTCAAGAAATCTAGATAATTAATCTATACTCAAGAAATCTAGAGTTCATTATCTTCATTCATTTAGCTTCAAAATGTACTCTATATACATGTGTCCCATGCCGTGATAAACAACAGATTGTCAAAAAACTTTCTTGTTCTCATTTTTGACTATAGTATGATCAACCAGAAGTTCGACCGCTATATCTCATAAGTCACAACACTTCGGCAGACCATCACCACTAATAAATAAAGGTAAATAGAGTAGATCAAACAAGGGGAAAGGATAAATCTGCACCTTTACCATTGAAGTGGTAAAAGATTCCAATATATGGAAAATTAGAGCCTTTGCCATGCCAATAAGCTAGTCGATGTTGCTAAGAGTCGATAGATGTTTTTTTTCTGCATGTGTAGTTCTGAAATTTTGGTAGGAGTCAATAGATCATGTATATGTTTGAGGCAAACAACAGTTAGTTCCTAATTACAGTGAGTGAGATGTGTCTTCGGAGAACAACTAAAACTCTTTTGATTAAATGGAAGTGACACAATCCAGCCAGGAAGACAGAAACCTGACAAATAAAAAAAGGATACAGGCAAACTGCACCCACAACGCACCACTTGATCATATTCATACAATAGTGTTGGCAGCATGCTGCCGGGCCTCTCCGGCCTTGTTCTGGTAGATAGCCTCGTCGGTGTCGCACTGTGATGCCTCTCGTCGTGCTGTTCAGCCTGGTGCTCGTGCCCCCCGCGCTCGCCGTCACTGGGTTCATCGCCATCAGTGTGCATACCTTGTTCTGATAACAGTGATTGAGTTATCATGTTTATTGTCCTGAACCTAGAGTCAAACAAAACCATGTTTCAGGGACATTCACACGCAAAGTAGAGATAAACAGCATGCATAACTTTGGCTAGACCGAACTGCAGTGTAGTTTGGTCGTACCTCAACGAAACGCCAAAGACGCCGTCCGGCACCCATCCGTTGCATCCGGTGATCAAATAGTAGGACCTACAAACTGGTTATACACTAAAAAGCTAAGCATGAAAGATCAGTCTAAACCTAAAACAGATTTAGCAAACAGAACCACATATAACTCCCAAGCAAGGAAAGGTACCTCTGCATCAGTAGAACACCTGGGAGTTGCAACGGGTTGCATTGACGACTTCTTTTTTTACCATTCAAGCATCCTTCTTCTCTTCCTTCTCCCAGCTAAAAATGTTTCTCCGAGTGATATGTCAATGGTTAAATTTACACTACATAAAGGAAGGCGAAATGGCTCATCATGAGATATGACTCACTCGTCTGTAATCATAAACATCATATTCTTGTTTCATCAAGCAACAGATAACATGGTTGTACACAATGGCCATGCAAAACTGGTAAAGAAAACAAACAATTGGACCATGGTATGTTTCCAAATGAAATTGATGTGCATTGCAATGGAAAGTATGGGACCTATCTTGGAATAGTTGCAGAAAACAAGAGAATATGGCTGAAAGACTAAAATATTTGTTGCAACTAATCTACTTTTCTTAAAATTAGTTTACCTACAAAATCACCGTTCAGTCTGGTAGTTCAGAGGATGTGTTTGATGTGAGTTCAGAAGGTTGAATATGAGACTATACCAGAAGCAAAGGATTCCCTGAAGGAGTAGCTATTGAAGATATTTCATATTCTTTATGTCAAACAGGTGTGACTGGCTGGTATTATTTTTCAAACAAGTGTCTTCTGACATGTCAAATATCCAATCAAAGTGTGACCTACCTAGACTGAAACCAAAGTTCATAGACATGCGTATAAACTGAAAACTATCCTCACATAATTCAACATACTGAAAAACATGGTTGAGGATTTATTTATTTTAGTACAATGCATTAGGACTACGAATCCATGGCCTCCAATGTCACTATAAAATTGGATCAAACTAAGCTAAGGATGCAAGGAACATTACCTGCCTCAGAAACTTCATATTGCTTTCTCTTCCGTCTACAACAAAAAGAATATTATAGAATCAGTCTCTCTCTATACTGCTTGTAGGTAATTTCCTCCATGCTTTTGAATTCCTGGATGCTTGCAAGGTAATCTACTTGTTTTCAGTAATGAGCAGCAATGCAGGTCATCAATCTGTAATTGCCTATAACTCATCCTGATTAAAAGCAAGTTCCAGAAAACAAATCTCTACTCCTAATCATGCAACAGCTTTTCTAGCCCGTAGTTAGGCAGAAATTAGATTACAAAGGATAAAACAAAAGAGAAGGAACTCGAACGAACGGATCCCGCGCCACAACCCCGACATGCCACCGCTCTTCCTCAAGCAGCAACGCCGCATGATACAACTAACTATAGCCCATGCTGCTCATGACAGCCGCACATAGACCACGAACGCCGCACCACCTTCCGGTGCCGCTACCCCCACCACTGTCCCTCGAGCACTAACGCCGAACGATACAGCTACCCGCAGCTCACGCTACTCAGGCCAACCGCACATAGACCACGAACGCTGCACCACATCCTGGGCCGCTGCCCCAACATGTCGTCCAACAGTCCCGACTGGGGCACATTGACGGAGCTGACAACCTTGCTGCTTCCGCACTTCAAGGTCCTCACCAAGCCATGCCGACAAGCAGCCCTACCTCTTGGAGCTGTTGTCGTAGTACTGCCCGAGGCCGCAGCCTCGACACTTAATAGAAGATCCCGGAGCCGCAGCCCTGACATACACCGCCCTTGAAAACGAAAGAGCCCCACACGACATCCAAAGGCTGGCCCTCCAAGGCAACGCCTCCAAAGATGGTTACGACGTAAACGCCACCGCCACCCACTCCAGAAAACTGGAGTTTAGGTTCTCACCCGGAGAGCCCAAGCACATGAAAGGATAGGAAGATGTCTACGACTATGCCTCTAAGAAGGTCACGGAGCTTTCGCTCGAGTCCCTGATCTCCTATCAGTGAGCTTGCTTGCAAATCTGGTCATGCAATGATACCCAGGCCATCAGAGCCAAGCACATTGTGTAGGTCACCCCCCCTGTCGTCAGCCGGCATAGCCCTCATGCGACGACCAGCTACAGCAACTCATGCGACATAGAAACAACATGGTTGTCAGGGTCAGATCTGAGTGCATCGCTCCAAATCCACCGTCCCGAGCCGGTGCAGCAGCCCCTGCCATAGCAGCCATCAGACCAACCTTCCTTTTCTATGTGCTACCATGGTCGTAAATGTGCAATCTCAGATAGTGGTGCTGACTGCTTACTACTGAGATAATCCTACTTGTTGCCCGGAGCTTGACACCATTCATCCTTCTATAGGCTAGTGTTACAGAAAAGGGCAAAGAGCTAACAAAGGGCATACTCATAGTGCAGTGTTCCTTCCTACAACCCCTCGTTCCTAGTCAGTAAAAGGCTTACAACAATTTATCTTGGCTCCGCATTTACTTTAGCTTGTCTGTCGAGTTAAACAAGGATTGAGCTGCAGGTGGTTGTCACCTACTTTGGCAGTTTTGTACAACTAAAGGCCTAAAGTTATCATGGCACAGTCAACAAATAGAACTTGCAAGTATTATGTA
>NC_041385.1:470505950-470513333 GCF_002162155.2 Triticum dicoccoides
CGGCATAGCCCTCATGCGACGACCAGCTATAGCAACTCATGCGACATAGAAACAATGCGGTTGTCAGGGTCAGATCTGAGTGCATCGCTCCAAATCCACCATCCCGAGCCGGTGCAGCAGCCCCTGCCATAGCAGCCATCAGACCAACCTTCCTTTTCTGTGTGCCACCATGGTCGTAAATGTGCAATCTCAGATAGTGGTGCTGACTGCTTACTACTGAGATAATCCTACTTGTTGCCCAGAGCTTGACACCATTCATCCTTCTATAGGCTAGTGTTACAGAAAAGGGCAAAGAGCTAACAAAGGGCATATTCATAGTGCAGTGTTCCTTCCTACAACCCCTCGTTCCTAGTCAGTAAAAGGCTTACAACAATTTATCTTGGCTCCGCATTTACTTTAGCTTGTCTGTCGAGTTAAACAAGGATTGAGCTGCAGGTGGTTGTCACCTACTTTGGCAGTTTTGTACAACTAAAGGCCTAAAGTTATCATGGCACAGTCAACAAATAGAACTTGCAAGTATTATGTACATTTAAGTAGCAGATGTTTCTCAACACAAAATGCAAGCAACTGTGCAAGTAGGGTCTAAAATTCATGCAAGTAGTCAGAATATTTCCGACGCAAATCGTACAAGTAGGAGGAAGAAACAAATAAAATGTAAATAAAGAATAGTTACCTTCAATAAATTGGTTTCTCCTAAGAAGGCAGGCAAGATGAACAGACTATGTAGCCGCAATAATGGGCCTGATGAATTAACAACTTAGCAACAATGGGCAACGTTGCGTGGAGAGAGGAAGGGAACTATGAGTCGAGCAAATTGGTGAAACAATCACTGGTGCCCTGCTCCGCCAGTCTGTCATGCATCCTCGGGATGGTGATCGGTGAGAGGTCGATGCAAGTGATGCCGCAGGTGACGCCCTCCTGCAGAAGCTCTATAAGAATCAACAGAAATAAATCGAGTTAACAGAGATACTTTTCTAAGGGCCTGAGAGGTTATATAATGAATAGAAGATTCATGGAAAGACGTCACTTACATGATACATGTAGCTAGAGAATCACAGTGCCCTCAATTGAAGTTTTATGTTCTCCCCATTAGTGATCGCACTGAATCAAAAAGCAAAATGTCAGACAAACAGATTACCTAGAGTGAAGGCATCAGGTAAACAAATAATCTGAATCAAAAAGCTCACTAAAAACAGAATCAAAAAGCTAAATGCCAAACAGATTGAGTACTTTGCCTGGTATACATACTTGTCCCGCCTTGCATCAACCCCGTGCATGGTGGTGGCATCAACAGTGTCATGAGCTCCTGCTGCCCTTGCGTCGATAGAAAGGTTGTCATAGTCGGCGCCGCGCACCTCCGAACCAAGGATCCGTTTGGCATGGAGGAGAGCGCGATCAGATTGATGCGTCCATCCCCAAACAACGAGCCAAGATAAAGAATATTATGACTGGGAGTTGTGTGTCCCCACTTTGTGTCTGCAACCACCTCCTTTCTACAGCTCCAAATCAGGGGAGCATCATTTCAAAAAAAAATCAGGGGAGCATCTCTTCGTTCCCAGCGAGACGGTCTATGCAGGTGCCGCCAGCGGCGGCGACGCCCCACCACAAAAGATTGTCTTCGAGCCGCGAGTTGCCGCACCCAACCCCAAGGACCTGCAGTTGGTAGATATTTATTGGGGAAAACGACCAATAAAGCATGACTGAAGTTTAAACTTTGCATAACTAAAAAGTAATCAATGTATCAAAGGATTTGATCTGTGGGCAGTTTCATTTTTCCCAAGTAACAACGTCAAACTTTTCAGGGGAAGGGTATATACAATATTTACAAAACTGAATTCTTTCCACGTGTTTTTAAATCAATGGATCCTTCATCTAGTCCTTTTGCTATCTCCTATAAATTCTTTAAAGAGTACTACTACATTGCAGCAAAATAATGCAATACCTAGAGTTAAATCTATCAATTTTGGCACATACGTACTTGCATGGTCTTCTCCTCCTCTGTTAGCATTTCTCAGTCCAATTCGTGCCTGCATGAACATGGTGGTGACAAGAACACCCAACCCCAAGGACCTGCAGCACAAGAACACACAACATACATGGTGGCGAGATGGCGTGCTTCAACTGCAGTGAGTCCCCGGCCGTGGCCGGGTGCCCCTTTGGTCGCGACGCAGCGCCTTCGGCGGTGGGCATCACGATGCCGTCATGGAGGCACAATCAGATCGACAAAACAATGTATCTACCTTGCCATCCATCCAAATACAGAATTGAGAGCTCCCGTGTGTACAATACCGACTGCTATAGTTGCTTGCCATCACAATTAACGAAGTAAAGCACATAGATAGAGGATAAGATTACAGCAATAAACTAAACAAGTTCAGCTTCTATTGGTGAAAGGCAACTGATGACCCTAACCGCAATTCTACACGCAATGATAACCTAAATTTACATCAATTCAACAAGGTTTGGACCATTCAATTTTGCTTGGCTATCACGACAATTTGGATAAACATGAAACATACAGTTCCCATGACACCTATGAGCGCATCACATGTGCTTAAACATCAAGTTTATTGTAGATGGTCTAGAAATACTACACACAGAGCGGTACATATATATGCATAGAACAAAAAACAGAGCAATTAATCGAGGTTAGTCAGTGAGACTCACCCTGCAATCCAACGAACATGACGACGCTGGGCTTGCCCTTCTTGGGGGTGAAGGCCGGCTTCCCGGGATCCAGCATGTTGCAGAGCTCCGTGAAGACGACCTGCAGCGCGAAACAGAAACAAAGGCATCAACCTCTCGCGCAGCCGGCCGCCGTCGTTGCCGCAGACGGAGGCTGCCTCCTCGCCGGATCGGGTCGGAGCGGCGTCCCAAGAGACAAGACGCACACGACCAGGTGGCGGACGACGAGTCAGGGGCCCCGACCAGGTAGGCGTGCTGGATGAGGTCGATGCCGGCAGGTGGGGCGGAGGGGCAGCAACGGAGGAGGAAGAGGTGGATCCGCGACGACAGCAATGGATCCACGAAGGCGAGGCGTCCGAGGGGTTCCGCGGCGACGGCGGCGGCGGATCCACGCGATGGATCCAAGAAGGCGGACGTGCGCGTCCAGATGGGGATCTATGGATCGGCTTTCGGCTCCAGAAGGGCGGCGGGTTCGTTGTGCTAGTGGGGCGCCATTGATGTGAGACCGAGGGCGGCGGCGAAGGGATGAGCGGTGGCGGCGAAGGGATGAAGGCGGCGACGAACGAGGGCAGGGAGTCTAGCGTGCGAGTCGTTCTCGCTCGAGGGCATGTGACGTCGCTAGTACGTGCGGGGTTTTTTTCGCTGGTTATTTTTCGTAGGTTTTTTTATCGCTGGTTAATTTACGTAGATCTTTTTTCGTCGCTTGTCTCGGGCGCGATCGGTGGTTACGACCCGAAGAGCGCGGGGGCTGGTGGAGGACTCGATACGTGGTTTTGTCAGTTCGTGACGGGTCAGCGGGAGGTGGGGGCAAGTACCAAAGAAGTACCAAAAAAGACCGGGTAAGGTGGGACGAAAATAAAACCCGGAACGCGACCTACCAACTGAGACATTAGGAGTAGAGATACTGCTTAAGGACACGGGAAAGTGAGTCCAAATGACCATAGGGAGGAGCCAAATTATCGCAAAGAAGCTCAGAAAACTTGGAAGAGGGAAACTCATGGCATACCTTTCTGCTCTACTTTAGCGCCTTCAAGAGCGTAAATGCAGCAGTAGCAGCAGTGACAAAGCACCTTCAGGGTTGATTATTGCTTGTAAGTGGCGAGATTCTTCGCACTAGACCAAGTTTATGATTTGGACTTGGAGTAGATCCATTGGCTATTGAGTTACTCACAGAGACATGGAGTTGTCCATGTTTATGCGCAGACCAAGAATCTGAGCTTGCATAGGCTGGATACACCTTCAAAGCTAGGACACCGGGCTTGTAACACTGATCTCCAATATGGGGAAAAACTTCTCTTTGTGTATGTGGGATCCCATCCTTGGCCTACTTTCTTTCTCACAACCTCTCACATACTCCCACCGTTCCAAAATAGATGACCCAACTTTATACTAAAGTTAGTACAAAGTTGAGTCATCTATTTTGGAACGGAGGGAGTATTTCACTAGGGGTACATCATGAAAAGACAGAAACATCCATACTTCTAGCCAGCACCTCTCGCTTGAGATGTATTATGTTGATCAATACACAAAATTGGTGTTTCATTAGATATGAATGATGTTACTGCAGTATAGTAATTAAGTAGCATGCTTAAGCAACATAAAAATCTGTTGAACCAGAACAATGCATGGCACAAACATCACAACTAAAACGTGCTTTTGTTATTGCCTCTAACGATTATATCACACTACATCTTCTTCTATCAGAATCTTTCTCACAGGCACCAAGTAAATTTGAGATGCAACAGATCATTCAAGAACACTAAGGTATTTGAAGTAACAATAATGTGCAAGCCCCCTTGGTGAAGTCCCAATGTTGATGCTACTTGGAACTTACACAGTTCAGCTATTTTATTAAGTTAATTAAGCCTACTTTTTATGGCATTTATCCCTTTTCTTTGGTAAAAAACCCTGATGGGAAACACATTAGGATTGCAGAGATGAACCATAGCTGAAATGTCGTGGCACTGCAATGGGTGATATATATGAGGTTTACAAATTCCATGTGATTTATCGTAAATCTATATGCCCCCTTTTGAAATAAAAGTATGATAAGGGGTTTCTTATAATTAATAATGTAAAATAATACTAGAGCTGGTGAGCGCCTAGGATCCGTTGATGTGGACCCCGTGGGCCGAGACTCGCCACATGAAAGATGGGAGGAGGAGCGTATGCTAGCTAGCTCTTGATTCGTCCACGAGTAGTCACGGGCATGACAGAAGCTAGCTAGCGAGTGCGGGCTTTTGGCGGGCGACCTCCATGCAGTTGGTTATTTTGACAAAATCGGTAATCACATTTTGAAGTTTCAAAAAATTATGAAAATAATTCTACACATTCATATGGATGTATTCTACATGTGTATAAAGTCTGACGATGAAATACATTATTATGAGAGCTACAAAAAAAAGAGAATTCCTGCATTTCTAATGGTGAACAGTGTTTATACTGTTCATCAGCTTTGAATCTTGATTTCGTCTTTTTTGTGTAGCTCTCACTGTAACATACTATCATCTTCAATAATTGCACGCATGTGGAATACATCCATATGAACATGTATGATTTTTGTCAGAATTTTCCGAAACTTCAAAATAGGATTTTTTGTTACTTTTAAAAAAAAAATCACCTCCATGGAGGTGGTTATTTTAAAATTTTGATAATCATATTTTGAAGTTTTAAAAATTCTGAAAAAGTTTCTACACATTCATATGGATCGATCTTGTTGAGCAGCGTAGCATATTTCTCAAGCATGAAACCAGAAACTGGCTAGAAAGACGTTGCATCTAGCCGACCGATCTTGTTGAGCAGCGTAGCAGATCTCTTTTGCCCAAAAAACAAATCAATTTCAAGGTTTGAGATTGCTAACCGGATCCTCAAAAACAAATCAGACTGCATGTATTGTGCATGTCTAGTGTCAACAACAACAACAAAAGAAATGACCACATTTATTGTTTGAAATTGGTAGGGCAGAAAAAAGTCCCTTTTAAAACTTTACAGCCCCGAGCAGCCTGGCGCCATGGAAAGGATGACGATGGGTTGGACGAGGATGACGAGTCCTTCGAGGAAGACCGTTTCCCCAAATTATGCACCATAGATAAACTAGATTGGCCACGACAAGTTTAATTAAACCGCTAGTCTATCCTTAATGAATGCGAGTGAATGCCTTACATATTACTCCCTTTGTAAAGAAATGTAAGATTGTTAGATCACTATTTTTTTACGGAGGGAGTACATCACAAGTCTTGTCGGGAAAAAAGGGTTACGCCTTCTCTTTCCTCCTCCACACAAGAAAAGCTCCCACACTTTTTTTTGAAGGAAAGGCCTTCTGGCATTTTATTCAACTTGGGGAAGAGTTACATGAAAGAGTACATGTGGTAATAGGAAGGAGGGCATCTCATCTATCCACTCTTCACGAATCTTAGAATCATAACAATGGCTAGCTAAGAAATGTGCAACTTTATTTGCCTCTCTAGGACAACGTCGTCTATAGGATATCTCCGGGACACCATGAGCAAGGTGAAAGCAATCTGCAAGTATAGCTGAATAAGGGCTCAGAATTCCAGTCTCCCCATTGCATGCTTGCACAAGTTCAAGGCAATCTGTCTCCACTTGGACATTACGACGTCCAACTCCATCAATCAGCTGCAGACCCATCTGTAAGGCTCTGGCTTGAGCGGACGGTGCATCAAGTGTGTTATCAATCAACTCCGATACCCCCGCTACAGCTTCTCCTCGATGGTTCCGCAAGACCGACGCAGGAGCTCCGCTTCCATCCTCAAAGAAAGAGGCATCAACATTCAGTTTATAGCAGCCTGGAGCTAGGCGTTGCCATCTTACCTCACGAGTTGTTGTGTTTGGCTGAACTGAACTGCATGATTTATAGTAATAGCTTGGATTGCGAAAGAAGTGCTCGCTGTAGTTTTAACCATCCGACCCTTGACAGCCTTACGACGTTCCCACCATATGTACCATGCTCCCACATCAATGGTTTCTTGGAGCCCGAGTTGTCCCAAGACCGGAGATTTCTTAATCGGAATCCTGAGTAGTTCCCAATACGACCGAACCCGAGCGATCTGTGAGAAGAGTAGAATCAATGAGATCATCTAGCCCCAGAGATTTCCATACTTGTCGCACCCGTGCACATGTGAAGGCGAGATGACGTATGTCTTCCGGCCCTGAATGACAGATCGGGCATTCTGGAGAGACTCTGATGTGTCTATTTCTCAATAAACCAACCCTAGGTATGATTCCATGTAGGACACGCCATACACATATTTTTTATCTTGCTCGGAACTTGTAGCTTCCATAGGATCTCCCAAACAGGGTTATGTGATGAAGTTTCTGCTGGCTCTCTCCTCATCCTCGATCCGAACTGGTGTTCCCACTCTATGTCATAAGCCGATCTTACTGAGAAACAATAACTCTTAGTGGAATGCCACGCCACAAAATCTTCCTGTTGCACTAGTAGAAAACGGGCCATTGTCCCGGTTCCAGAGGCCCATTTAGCCCCGGTTCTGGAACCAGGACTAAAGGGTCGGGACTAAAGCCCAAAACCTTTAGTCCCAGTTCGCTTACAAACCGGGACAGAAAGGGCTTCACGTGGCCGCTACGGGGCGCCCAGGCAGGAGCACCTTTAGTCCTGGTTGGTGTTTGGTTGGTAACACCAACCGGGACCAAAAGGCATCCACGCGTCAGCATATGACA
>NC_041385.1:470513554-470560664 GCF_002162155.2 Triticum dicoccoides
ATGGTTAATTTAGGGGTTTCATATATTGTGTTAGCTAGCTAATAGAGAGAAGTGACCTCTCTTATCTCCGTACTTGGTCGGTGCTAGCTACTATACATATAGAGAGAACTCGACACGCTAGCTAGTAAGAAAATGAAGGAACCATTAGTTACACAAGATCATCATGAACATATATAGAGAGGAGTGCACCTCTCTTTCTCTAAGAGATTTGTCGAACAACAAGTTTCCGTATATCTTTCCGACGCTACTAGCTACATATATACAATATAAGATCTCTTACAGTCCCTAACATCTCATGTCTATATCAATTTTCACATGGTATTCTCCGGCTTTATTGATGACGTGGTCAAGAAAGAATTCCGCCAATTCCTCTTGAATTGCTCGTATGCGATCTTGTGGTAGGAGTTCATCCCGCATCTGCTAGATCTAAATTGAAGAAGAGGGTCAATACATGTATATGAATGAAACTCAACACAAATGATGGTAATAAAATAAAATTGTGAATATTTTTGCTTACGCACTTCATATTGTTTTTCAGAGTATCCCCGCTCATAGGTCGAGTGGCGGATGAACTCGCAAACGTAGTATCCACCAAAATCATTCCCGCCTTCCTGCCACAAGCACTTTACAAGAAATAGAGGTCAATCAAACTGATAAGCAAACATGCTAAATGGTATTGATGAAACTAGCTAGAATCAATGGGAGATGTGTGGAACTAGGTAGTAGTACTTACTTTCGGGTGTGTAAATCGCAGCTCGCTCGGCAGTCCCGAGTAATTACAGTGAACTCTTTCCAAACCCTGTCAGACAAATAAAATAATTACTTGATATCAGGAAATGAAAAAAGTTGCCTATATGGTGCGATAATGATCGATTGAACTTACTTCTGGAGCATTTGAGTCATGTCCGCATAGTCCTTGGGATCTTTTCGTCTCGAGTCTAAGACGGTTACTACTCCCTGCTCAAGCTTAATCTCTAGGAGAATAAAGTGGAAGCTGCGCACGTATGCATAATTCATCAATTACATCACTATAACCTTGAGTAATAAGGGAAACCGAGTATGCACACGACAGTAACACTCACTTGAAGTTGTAAGGAAAGAGTATTTTATCTTTGTTTTGATTTTTGAGCAATGATTGTAGCAAGTTGTCCTCGGTTTCTATGACATTCTTTTTAACCGTCCATTCATGTATGATATTTGGGTTAATGAACCCAATGTCATAGATTTGTGCTTTTCTGCATTCGACGATCTTTAATCTGCATAATATAGTGAGGATAATTATATATACACATGCAATGAAAGAGCTGAGCTATATATAGAGACTTAATTAAAAAATTAGTACTTACAGGCAGTAGCAAGTCACGAGTGTTTTGTCGAGGGCCTTTTGATTGTATAACTGGAATAACTCGTCAAATTCAATAGAGAACAGACCAGTTCCAACGAGGTCGTGCTCCTCTTTAATTCTCATCGTCAAAAACATCCTTCCCAGGCTCGCTGCAGGTTTTCATGTACCATTGATGGAATCTTCGCATCATCGTTATTAGAGCAGGACTTCCATCTTTGACGAGAGGCTTCCCGTACTGGTATCTGAATTCGTTCACCTCCATTGTTTCAAACTCTACATCATCGCCCAGGTAATCACCAGGATTAGTACCGGGCACCATCCTCGGCAGATTAGCGACGATATCGCTAGACACCTTGAGCGGGGGGCATGATTGGTTCGCCTGTTCGCCGAGCTGGGAATTTTTTTCCCACTTCTTCGTTTTGCTAACCTTTTATCACTGGAGATAGTTCCCGACCGCCGTGCATCTTGACATGTCCTTTGAAGAGCGCATAAATAGTTGGAATCCGGCGGAGGCGGTGATGGTCGCTTCAGGGCATCGATAGTGCGCTTCGCTTTCACCGAATCTATCATCTCCCTCGGAGGTGGAGGTTTCTTTGCAAAAAATTCCCTCACTTGGGAATCAGAGATCTCCGCGTTTTACTTATCGGTCCTCTCCTATGGTAACTATTCCAGAGGCTTGAGAGATGGACCGTATCTGAGTTGCCTCCTGCCTCTGGCTGTACTGCTAGCCGTCGGAGTGGTGGCGTCTCTCTTCCATTGCTTACGAGGCAGAGAAGGAGGCGGAGTACTCCGATGCGCCGGAGGAGCTGGAGCGGCGGCGTCTGTCTTCCGCTATTGCTGACGAGGCGAAGGAGGAGGCGGACTTCTCGGACGCGCTGGAGGAGGCGAAGGAGGAGGCGGAGTGGCCTCACATGTCGGAGGAGGTGGAGAAGGAGGCGGAGTGCCCTGATCACTCGCAGGAGGAGGAGGAGGAGGAGGAGTGGAGTGCCCTGACTCACCGGGAGGAGGAGGAGGTGGAGGCGTCCAATTTGGAAGCTTGATGTACTCCTTCCGTGATGTCTACTACGCAACTTTATTCTTGTAGACTCATGTTGGGCCTCCAAGCGTAGAGTTTTGTAGGACAGTAGCAATTTTCTCTCAAGTGGATGACCTAAGGTTTATCAATCCGTGGGAGGCGTAGAATGAAGATGGTCTCTCTCAGACAACCCTGCAACCAAATAATAAAAAGTCTCTTGTGTCCCCAACACACCCAATACAATGGCAAATTGTATAGGTGCACTAATTTGACAAAGAGATGGTGATAAAAGTGTAATATGGATGGTAGAAATATATTTTTATAATCTGGATAAATAGAAACAGCAAGGTAGCAAATAGTAGCACAAAAAGGTATTGCAATGCTTAGAAACAAGGCCTAGGGTCCGTACTTTCGCTAGTGCAATCTCTCAGCAATGCTAATATAATTGGATCATATAACCATCCCTCAAAGTGCGATGAAGAATCACTCCAAAGTTCCTATCTAGCGGAGAACATAAGAAAAAATTGTTTGTAGGGTACGAGACCACCTCGAAGCTATTCTTTCCGATCGATCTATCCAAGAGTTCATACTAAAATAACACCAAAAAATTTCAGATTCATAATACTCAATCCAACACAAAGAACTTCAAAGAGTGCCCCAAGATTTCTACCGTAGAAACAAAGACAAGAACGTGCATCAACCCCTATGCATAGATTAACCCAATGTTACCTCGGGAATCCGCGAGTTGAGTGCCAAAACACACATCAAGTTAATCAATATGATACCCCATTGTCACCACGAGTATTCATTTGCAAGACATATATCAAGTGCTCTCAGATCCATAAAAGTATTCAATCCGATAAAATGAAATCTCAAAGGGAAAACTCAATTCATCACAAGATAGAGAGGGGAAAACACCATATGATCCGACTATATTAACAAAGCCCGTGATACATCAAGATCGTGACATCTCAAGAACACGAGAGAGAGAGAGAGAGAGAGAGAGTGAGAGAGAGAGAAAGAGAGAGAGATAGAAAGAGAGAGAGAGAGAGATTAAACACATAGCTACTGGTACAAACCCTCAGCCCCGAGGGTGGACTACTCCCTCCTCATCATGATCTTCCCCTCCGACAGGGTGCCGGAACGGGGTCTAGATTGGTTTTGGTGGATACAGAGGCTTGTGGTGGCGGAACTTCCGACCTAGGGTTACCCCCAGGGTTTTTGGAATATTTGACGATTTATAGGGCAAAGAGGGGGTGCGGGAGGCCACCGAGGTGGGCACAACCCACCTTGGCGCGCCTGGGCCCCCAGGCGTGCCCTGGTGGGTTGTGCCCCCTCGGGGCACCCCTAGGTGCTTCTCTGGCCCACTGGATGTCTTCTGGTCCATATAAACTCCACAAAAAGTTTCGAGATGTTTGGACTCCGTTTGATATTGATTTCATGCGATGTAAAAAACAAACAAAAAACAACAACTGTCACTGTGCACTGGGTCAATAGGTTAGTCCAAAAAATGATATATAGTTTCTATAAAATGATTGTAAAACATCCAAGAAGGATAATATAATAGCATGCATACTTCATAAATTATAGATACATTGGAGACATATCAGCATCCCAAGCTTAATTCCTACTCGTCCTCGAGTAGGTAAATGATATTTATGAAGTGTGAATGCTAGCAAAGTGCATAAGTTTGATCAATGATAATTTCAATCACTTTTACTACCATCATAGTAGCAATTATTTCTCATAAAACTCATCATGTTAAAGTAGCAACCAATTCACATGTTAAGGTTCAAACAACGAATTCTCTTGAAACTCAACAACCCATATTCTTGGTCACCAAATAATTGCAAGTCAACTTATTCAACAGAGTCTAAGTAAGAGCTCCACATACTCAACCATCATATAGTCTTGTATGATTGTTAACACTCACCGCATACACATGAGCAAAATGTTTCAACCGGACACATGTAAAGATAGGGGCTTATAATTTCGCCTCCCAACGTATTCACCTCAAGGGTGATGTCAACAATAATAACTCATGCTACCTGTATCCAACTAGATATATGTGCCTAGATCTTTCCTCACCACATGATGCTTGCCAAAAGAGAAAAATAAAAAGGAATAGAGAGAAAAACTTTGACTCTTGCATGAAAGTAAATACATAAAAGTAAAAGATAGGCCCTTCGCAGAGGGAAGCAGAGGTTGCCATGCGCTTATTTGTTTGTATGCTCAACCCGTTAGTGCAAAAGAACGTCACATTATATTGCCCCTTATGATAGCAACCTTTATTATGTAGTCTGTCGCTTTTATTCTTTGCCATCACAAGTTCGTACAACGCTCAATTTTCTCTTACACTAAATGATCTAACACTTTTAGAAGAAATTTTTATTGCCTTATTGCACCGATGACAACTTACTTGAAGGATCTTACTCAATCGTTAATTAGGTAGGTATGGTGGACTCTTGAAAATAAGATTTGGGTTTAAGGGTTTTTGGATGCACAAGTAGTATCTCTACTTGGTGCGGAATTTTTGGCCAGCAAAGATGGGGGGCAAGCACCACATGTTGAAGGATCTATGACAATATAACTTCTATGTGAATATGAACAAACATAAATCATTGCGTTGTCTTCCTTGTCCAACGTCAACAATTTTGGCATATAATATTTTGATGGAGGATCACAATCACAAAAGATTTCCAAGATAGTGTATTTGCATGTGAAAGTTCTGTTCCTTCTACTAGTCATTCATGAATTGCTTGTATGACCAATATTGTGATTGTCAAGCCTCAAAAGATTTCACTTTCTAAACCCAATGTGAAGCTACCACTAGGTATGATATGAACATAGAATTTCAACTTCATGATATTCAATTCATTAAACAATTTACTCATAGGATATAAGTGAAGCACAAGAGTAAATAACAAGCTACTCCAAAAAGATATAAGTGAAGATCAAGAGAGTAGTTAAGTAAATAGGTAGCTAGTTGTGGACTCTCTCTTATTTAAAAACTTTCAGATCTAAGTATATTATTCAAACAGCAAGGAAAACAAAATAAAATGACGTTCCAACAATAGCACACATCATGTGAAGAAGCAAAAACTTAGGCTCAACCGATACTAACGGATAATCGTTAAAGAAGAAAGGTGGGATGCCTACCAGGTCATCCCCAAGATTAGATGCTTGAGACTTATTGGAATATTAACTTGGGATGCCTTGGGAATCCCCAAGCTTGAGCTCTTGTCTTCTTCATTCCTCTCACATCACGGTTTTCCTAAATCTCAAAAACTTCATCCACACAAAACTCAACAAGCACTCGTGAGATAAGTTAGTATAAACCAATGCAAAAACCTTATCATTCTCTATTGTAGCAAATCACTAAAATATTATTTTACATTGCATACTAAATGCCTCTGCATATTTAATACTCATATCCTCAAATAGAATCAGTAAACAAGCAAACATATGCAAACAATGCAACCATAACAGTAATCTGCCAAAATAGTATAGTCTGTAAAGAATGCAAGATTCATCATACTCCCCTAACTCCAAAAATTCTGAACAATTACCACACTTTAGAAAATTTATTATATCTTACTATTCAAAAAGTTTCAACATTTTATCACATTCCGTCTTTTCTCGGGAATTTTTGCAACATCGATAAACTTTCTGTTTTGAAACAGCAACATGTAGACTTGCAAAATAAGCATGGTAAAGGCCATCCTTGACATTTTTATTGAAAAGAAAGATACAAAACATTATTATAAATAAAAGGAAGCAAATCCTAGCAAAATAAAATGACGCTCCAAGCAAAAGTCATATCATGTGACGAGTGAAAGTATAGCTCCAAGTGAGGTTACCGATAATGTTGGAGACGAAAGAGGGGATGCCTTCCGGGGCATCCCCAAGCTTAGTTTCTTGGATCTTCCTTGAATATTTCCTTGGGGTGCCTTGGGAATCCCCAAGCTTAGGGTCTTGTCACTCATTATTCTCTTCATATCGACATCTCACCCAAAACTTGAAAACTTCAATCACACAAAACTTAACGGAACTTCGTGAGATAGGTTAGTATGATAAAGAGCAAACCATTTCACTTTGGTACTGTCAAAGACAAGATTCATAATTGTTTCCACACAATGCCTACTGTAGCATCTCATTTCCACAATTTATATTGAGCAATATAAGCCATAGAAACTAGGAAACAAGCAAACTATGCATTGAAAATAGAATCTGTCAAAAACAAAACAGTCTGAAGTAATCTCTACTCCAACCATACTTCTGCTACTCCAAAAATTCTGAAAATTTAGGAAATCTTAGGGAATTTGTATATATATCACCTGTAAAAAATTCAGATAAAAAGTACGTTCCAGTGAATTTTCAGAATTCCTGGACTGAGCGTAAAAGTTTCTGTTTTTGCACAGATTCAAGTCAACTATCATCCACACTATCCCAAAGGCTTTACTTGGCACTTTATTGAAACAAAAGCAATAACACATGATTACTACAGTAGATTAATAATGTGAACACACAAAAACAGTAGGTAAAAGTGTTGGGTTGCCTCCCAACAAGCGCTTTTTCTTTCATGCCTTTAAGCTAGGCATGATGAATTCAATGATGCTCGCATAAAAGATAAGAAGTGAAACATAAAGAGAGCATCATGAAGCATAAGTTCCTCTCTCATAATAATTTTAAGTATCATCATGAATAGATTCATCAATATAACCATCACATAAAGCATTCTTTTCATGATCCACAAGCATAGAAATTTTATTACTCTCCACATAAGAAAATTTCTTCTCATTCACAATGGTGGGAGTATCATACGAAACTTGAATACTAAAAATTGTTTCCACATTAAAAGAGTAATGTTCAGTGAAAGGTTAATAAGAACTATGACAAGTTTCATAAATATAATCATCACTACTTTTTATAACATAAGTATCATCACAATAATCATCATAAGTAGCAACTTTGTTTTCATAATAGATTTGAGGCATGCAATCATCATAGAAAATTTGATCATTCAAAGTAGGGGGACCAAAAAGATCATCTTCATTAAGCACATCATCCCCAAGCTCGGGACAAACACTAATTGCAGCAAATAAGTTCTCAAACATGTCATTCTCATCAAACATAGCATCCCCAAGCTTGTGTCTTGGCATATCATAAGCATAATCACTCTCATCATTAATAGTATGAATAGCACCAATAGTATAACAATTGCTATCATCATAATTTCCCAAGTTGGTGCCAAAAAGATTTCCAAGCTTATAAGAAGTATCATTATCTTCTCAATCATAATCATCACAACAAGCAATAGGCATAACAAAATCATCATCAATAGTGATCTCGGACATTGTGCCATAAGACATAGAAGCAATATCATCATCAAGTGCATCATCTTCCACAATTATTTTTGATTCATTAGGCACAGCAATAATAGGAGCAACTTATTTGGGAGAGATACCTTTTTACCTCTATTCTTTCTTCTTTTCTTATTCTTCACCACATCATGTGTGGATTTAATTAATTTTTTCAAGATTCTTATTGATGAGATTGGTTGAATAGTTCTCCTCCTCGTCACCTATTTCATCATGAGAGACAATAGGAGGGAAAGTGGAAATCTTTACCCTTTTATTAGTATTATTTTTATATTCTATTGGTTTTCCCATCTTTCTATAGTTGGCAATATAAGCATTCTCATTGCAATTTACCATGCAAAACATATAGATATTCTTTAGCTTAGTTTCAATATCATCCATGAGAATGAATACTTCAAACCAACTATTTTTATTTGTCAATTCTTCACTCCCCAAAAATATACAAAGCTCATTATAAAGTTCAAGGGTGATCAAGTTATTGCAATATTTGGAAACGACTCGATCATGAAAAAGCACACATTGGAAATTAAGGTGACCAACTTTATTGCAAAGTTCACAAGTAATAGGACAAAGAGAGCATAATTTTGTAGCAAATTCATCTATCATTTTGAGCAAAGAATTGGTTCTATCATGTTTATGCTTCTTACAAAATCTATCTTCCCTATAAGGCACTTCTTCACAAACTTTATGCACTCCACAAAAATTGACATGCTTATAAGAAACATTTTTATCATGACTTGTGCAATCATCATTAGCATTTTGGATATTCAAAAAATTCATACTAACAACATTGCAATCATGCTCATCATTCAAATATTTTGTGCCAAACATTTTACTGACTTCTTCTTCTAACAATTGAGCACAATTTTCCGATCCATCATTTTCAAGACAAATATTATAAAGATGATCAATAATATGATGCAACCTCAATTCCATTTTTTAATGTAGTTTTATTTTATAAACCAAACTAGTGGTAAAACAAGAAACTAAAAGATTCAATTGCAAGATCTAAAGATATACCTTCAAGCACTCACCTCCCCGGTAACGGGCCTGTTGGGGATATAACTATTGGTATGACCCGCCCAGCAGGGGCCGAGTTATACCTACGATGACTCTTAATATCAAGCCCATGAAGACATTAAAGATAGCGGTTAACGATCCAAGGTCCCAAGGCCCAGGGGCGACTTAGGCTCGTAGATATAAACCACCATATATGAAAGACTTGTACTATAAGGCATGTAAAGTAGTCACCGAGCCGGACACGTTGTCTATGAGCCGGCCGGGACTCCGTGAAGCCGCTGGGTGTCAACCTGTGTATATAAAGGGATGACCTGGCGGCGGTTTAGGGCAAGAAACAACAGATCAAAAGCTAGGTCAAGCGGATTCGCTCCCTGGTAATCAAGACATAAGCAATACCACCCAAAACTGGATCGTAGGCTTTTACCTTCACCGCAAGGGGCCGAACCAGTATAAACCATGTGTCCTTTGTACCGTTTAACCCCTTTAAGCTAACCTAGAGGCGTTTGCTCCACGACTAAGTTCTCTCACGAGGACATCTATCGTGACTATTCCACGACAGTTGGTGCCCACTATGGGGCCAACACACGGTGGTTTCGAGTTCTTGAAGGGCAGCTTCAAAGGGATCAAGGGATACGCTATGGGCCGGGTGACCAAGAGTCATCGCGGAAAGCTCTACATCGACGATGCAGGCTGGGGCCTCAAGGCCGGCTCAATCGAGTACGGGTACCGGGTCCCCTTTGGCGGAATTCGCGTCTTCGTCGACAAGATCGGCGAGCCGGGCCCTGAGCCGGACATCTGCACCGACATCATCAAGACGGCTCAGCGTGGGAGACCCGCCCGCGCTCAGCCCGCCATGAAGCATGCCTTCGTGGGATGCATCCATGGAGAAGAATTTGATGAAGGATCTATGTCTGGCAATGAGACGGCCATCTACTCTGATGGTGAATCATCCATAGGCGAGACTACTTCGCTGTATCAACTACAAGATGGTAGGCTTGGGGGCTATTCCGATGGTGACAGTATCCGGACCCCTTTGAGCCGCCGAACCGGGTTGCAATCTTCATGGCCGGGACGCAGCCTATGCAGACTTTAGCAATGACCTCCGGGTCAGTAGCAGCGATGGCAACCGGGGCAGGGGGCCCTATGCACCCGCCGGCTCAAGTTTTGGCAGACTTGTTGGATAAGTTGACGGCCTTGTTGACAACAGAAGTCAACCCGATGAATAGAGATCAACACAACATAGAAGTTACAAAGCTGCGAGAGGAGATAGAGCAGACCAAGGCAGATCTAGTGGCTGAGGATGTCAGGATGGACGCGGAGCGAGCCGCCCTGGATGCCCAGGCGCAAGGGATTCAAGCAGAGGCTTACCGACTTATGATGGATCAGAATGCTTCAAAGGAAGTCATGAGGAGGAGGCACCAGTCTCGTCTACCTTTGATTTACGAGGGGAGAAATCTCTTTTGCACGCCAGGAGCGGGGACCGGTAACCCGTAGTAGTTAATCCGGGATGCCGCACCTGGGGCTAGAGCGCCAACTCAACCACGCGTGACAGAGCCGCCTTGTTTGAACACTATTCTGCCTCAGCACGTGCCAACACCATTGGGTCATTATTCTAACCCGTTGGATAATATGATCGCTGTAGCTACCCGATTGGCGGCTCTGCCAGTAGAAGGCGATTCTCCAGCGGCGGTTGAAACACGAAGGGTTAAGGAGCTTCTTCAAATGGCAATGGTACAACAAGAGGCATACTCTTACAGCCAGGACAGGATTCATTCGACTCCTCGTCCAAGCAGGAGCTATAGCAGACACATGGACTCACCAGCTGTTTCAAGCAATGCCCGACGTCGTGAGCGGCCACGTGGGCATGATCCAGTAGGTAATGGATCTCAGGATGTGGTCGATCAGGGCAGGGCGCATCAAGAAGTGGAGTAGGTGGCTCAACCGGCGGTTTATCAGCGGCTTCCGGCTTATCCGACGGCTTCTCTAGAGGCAGGCATGACTGATAACCCACAAATATAGGGGATCGCAATAGTTTTCGAGGGTAGAGTATTCAACCCAAATTTTTTGATTCGACACAAGGGGATCCAAAGAATATTCTCAAGTATTAGCAGTTGAGTTGTCAATTCAACCACACCTGGATAACTTAGTATCCACAGCAAAGTATTTAGTAGCAAAGTAGTATGATAGTAATGGTAACAGTGGCAAAAGTAATGATAGTAGTTTTGTAGTAATTGTAACAGTAGCAACGGTAAAGTAAATAAGCAAAGCACAATATGTGAAAAGCTCATAGGCATTGGATCGGTGATGGATAATTGTGTCGGATGCAATTCATCATGTAATAGTTATAACATAGGGTGACACAGAACTAGCTCCAGTTCATCAATGTAATATAGGCATGTATTCCGAATATAGTCATACGTGCTTATGGAAAAGAACTTGCATGACATCTTTTGTCCTACCCTCCCGTGGAAGCGGGGTCCTAATGGAAACTAAGGGATATTAAGGCCTCCTTTTAATAGAGTACCAGACCAAAGCATTAACACATAGTGAATACATGAACTCCTCAAACTACGGTCATCACCGAGAAGTATCCCGATTATTCTCACTTCGGGGTTGTTGGATCATAACACATAATAGGTGACTATAGACTTGCAAGATAGGATCAAGAACTCACATATATTCATGAAAACATAATAGGTTCAGATATGAAATCATCACTCGGGCCCTAGTGACAAGTATTAAGCATGGCAAAGTCATAGCAACATCAATCTCAGAACATACTGGATACTAGGGATCGAACCTTAACAAAATTAACTTGATTACATGGTAAATCTCATCCAACCCATCACCGTCTAGCAAGCCTACGATGGAATTACTCACACACGGCGGTGAGAATCATGAAATCGGTGATGGAGGATGGTTGATGATGACGATGGCGACAAATCCCCCTCTCCGGAGCCCCGAACGGACTCCAGATCAGCCCTCCCGAGAGAGATTAGGCTTGGCGGTGGCTTCGTGTCATAAAACGCAATGAAACTTTGTCTCTGATTTTTCTCTCCATGAAACGGAATATATAGAGTTGGAGTTGAGGTTGGTGGAGCATCAGGGGGCCCACGAGACAGGGGGGCATGCCCAGGGGGAGGGGCACGCCCCCTCGTGGACAGGGTGTGGGGCCCCTGGCCTTGATTCTTTTGCCAGTATTTTTTATATTTTCCAAAAGTTATCTCCGTGGATTTTCAGGTCATTCCGAGAACTTTTAATTTCTGCACAATAAACAACACCATGGCAGTTATGCTGAAAATAGCGTCAGTCCGGGTTAGTTCCATTCAAATCATGCAAATTAGAGTCCAAAACAAGGGCAAAAGTGTTTGGAAAAGTAGATACGTTGGAGACGTATCAACTCCCCCAACCTACAACCTTTGCTTGTCCTCAAGCAATTCAGTTGGCGAACTGAAAGTGATAAAGAAAAACTTTTACAAACTCTATTTTCTCTTGTTGTTGTAAATATGTAAAGCTAGCATTCAAGTTTTCAGCAAAGATTATGAACTAACCATATTCACAATAACACTTAGGTCTCATATTTACTCATATCAATGTCATAATCAGCTAGCGAGAAAATAATAATAAATCTCGGATGACAACACTTTCTCAAAACAATCATAATATGATATAGCAAGTTGGTATCTCGCTAGCCCTTTCTGAGACCGCAAAACATAAATATAGAGCACCTTTAAAGATCAAGGACTGACGAAACATTGTAATTCATGGTAAAAGAGATCCAGTCAAGTCATACCCGATATAAACTAATAGTAATGCATGCAATTGACAGTGTGCTCTCCAGCGGGTGCTTTTTAATAAGAGGGTGATGACTCAACATAAAAGTAAATAGATAGGCCCTTCGCAAAGGGAAGCAAGGATTTGTAGAGGTGCCAGAGCTCGATTTTGAAATAGAGAGATAAATAACATTTTGAGTGACATACTTTCACTATCAACATCACAACTATGAGATCTCGATATCTTCCATGCTACACACATTATAGGTGGTTCCCAAATAGAATGGTAAAATTTATACTCCCCCTCCACCAACAATCATCAATCCATGGCTTGCTCGAAACAACGAGTGCCTCCAACTAGCAACAGTCCTGGGGGAGTTTTGTTTAATTATTTTGATTTGCTCTGATCTATTTGATCATGGGACTGGGCATCCCGGTTACCAGCCATTTTATCGTGAATGAGGAGCGTAGTCCACTCCTCTTGAGAATAACCCACCTAGCATGGAAGATACAGACAACCCTAGTTGAAACATGAGCTGCTCGAGCATACAAAACAGAATTTCATTTGAAGGTTTGGAGTTTGGCACATACAAATTTACTTGGAATTGTGGACTCATATGGAATAACTTTGGGTTTTATGGAGTTTGGATGCACAAGTAGTATTCCCTCTTAATACAAGTGAAGGCTAAAAAAAGACTTGGAAGCGACCAACTGAGAGAGCAACAACAGTCATGAACATGCATTAAAATTAATCAACACCGAGTGCAAGCATGAGTAGGATATAATCCACCATGAACATAAATATCGTGAAGGCTATGTTGATTTTGTGTCAACTACATGCGTGAACATGTGCCAAGTCGAGGCACTCAATTCATTTAAAGGAGGATACCACCCTATCATACCACATCACAACCATTTTAATAGCATGTTGGCACGCAAGGTAAATCATTATAAGCTCCTAGCTAATTAAGCATGGCATAAGCAACTATAATCTCTAATTGTCATTGCAAACATGTTTATTCATAATAGGCTGAATCAGGAACCATGAACTCATCATATTTACAAAAACAAGATATGTCGAGTTCATACCAGCTTCTCTCATCTCAATCAGTCCATCATATATCATCATTATTGCCTTTCACTTGCATGACCGAACGATGTGTATAATAATAATAGTGCACATGCATTGGACTAAGCTGGAATCTGCAAGCATTCAATTCAAGGGAGAAGACAAGGTAATATGGGCTCTTGATTAAATCAACAATCATGCATATGAGAGCCACTAAACATTTTCATTATGGTCTTCTACTCTTGACCCCCAAAGGAAAGAGGGGAAATAAAACTATTTACATGGGAAAGCTCCCAACAAGTAAAAAAAAGAACGAGAAATCTTTTTGGGTTTTCATTTTAATTACTACTACAAGCATGGAAATTAAACTAACTAATTTTTTTGGGTTTTCTTAAGGTTTTATCTAACACACAATAAGAAAGCAGGAAAAAGAAATTTAACTAGCTTGGATAGTACAATGAAAGAGTATGAGCACGACACTAGAATGAGTGTGAACATGAATGTAAAGTCAGTGAGAAATACATACTCCCCCAAGCTTAGGCTTTTGGCCTAACTTAGTCTATGCCCATGGATCGCCTGGCTGATATCCGAAGTTGTAACTGGGGTCATACTGAGATGCAGCAGCCATTGCCTCCTGTGCTGCGACCTGACGGCGAGCTGCTTCCGTCCTCCTCACGTACTCATTCGCCTCCTCCCTGGTTATAACATATCTTCTTTTTGCCTGATAATCAAAAAGGGCAGGAGCAGGAAGAGTAATATGGACAACACGACATCTGCCAAAGATTAGTCGATATTGGAGGAATTGTTCATTCCTCTTAAGAAAATGATGACTAACCATGGCATTATAATCTAAATAAGCGGGAGGCAATTCCGTATCATTTTCATGTATAGGTAAATCAAGATAATTAGCCACATGGGTCGCATAAATTCCTCCAAACAAGTCTCCAGCTAAACCATTATGTTGCAACCTACGTGCGACAATTGCCCCCAAGTTGTATTGTTTATCACCTAATACAACACTCTTGAGCACACAAAGATCAGGGACACACATGTGGCATGCTTCATCTTTACCATTAATGCATCTACCAATGAAAAGAGCAAAATAAAGTATAGCAGGAAAATGAATGCTCCCTATGGTAGCTTGTGCTATTTCTCTAGATTCTCCCACCATAATACTAGCAAGGAAGTCTTTATATTCAGATTTACGAGGTTCATCAACACTTCCCCAATGCGGGAGTTTACAAGCAGTAGTAAAATCTTCTAGGTCCACATTATATGATTTATCATAAATATCAAACAGGACACTTTGAGAATTGCGCGAGGATGTAAATTTAAACCTTCTCACAAATGAATCAGTTAAATATTGGTATTGAGGGCACTTATCTTGCATGAATTCCTCAAGGTCAGCATTACGCACATATGCGTCAAATTCATCGTTGATGTCCGCTTTGACCATAAACTGCTCTGACGGCCATTCGCAAGGCCGTATGTCAGCCACCCTTGGTGGTTCATCATCTTGCTCACATATGGAGATCCTGGGTCCTTTCTTCCTTGAAGAACCACCTTGATACATTTTCCTAAACATATTTCCTTTTCTGCAATATTTCTGAAATTTTTAGTAACTCAAAATAAAAGTGAATCATAATAAACAAGATTGCTAGCAACTACTCCCACAAGTGGCTAGAGCCTATATCATGCATTATAATTACTTGGGACCTCATAAATTTGACATGCAAGCTTAAGAACAGGATCACCTATGCAGCAAAAATTTGCAATGAATAAAACACTAGAACAAAAACTAATTGGATCAGTGGAGGAGTCACATACCAAGCAACAATCTCCCAAAGCAGTTTTGTGAATGGAGCTTTGAGTAAGGAGATCGAAAATCGCAGCAAAATGAGCTAGAATTCGTGCTTGAGCCGGATGGGGATTTTTTTTGGGAGGAAGATGGAGTGTGTGGGTGCATGAATAAGTGGAGGGGAGCCACTATGGGCCCACGAGGCAGGGGGGTGCGCCCTGTAGGGGTGGGCGCGCCCTAGACCCTCGTGGCCAGGTGCTTGCTCCCCCTGATGTGTTCTCAGTGCCAAATATTCTCAAATATTCCAGAAAAAATCATATTAAATTGGCATGGCATTTGGAGAACTTTTGTTTTTGAGATATTTTTTTATTGCATAGATAATTCAAAAAACAGACAAAATATACTATTTCTACTTTATTTATTCTAAGTAATAGGAAGTAAAAGAAGGGTACAGAAGGTGGTGCCTTCTAGTTTCATCCATCTCATGATCATCAAAAGGAATCCACTAACAAGGTTGATCAAGTCTTGTTAACAAACTCATTCCGAATAACTTGGAACCAGAGAAATTTCGAATTGACACTAGGTTACCTCAACGGGGATTTGAACATCCCCAATAATAAGAATATCATACTTTTTCTTTGCAGTAGGAAGAGGAAATTCAAAACCTCCAATAATTATTGATGGAATTTTCCCAATAGAGTGCTGTGAACTTGAGGTTGTTTCCTCGGAAAGTGTACCGTATGCTCATTACCATTAACATGAAAGGTGACATTGCCTTTGTTGCAATCTATAACAACACCTGCAGTATTTAAAAAGGGTCTACCAAGGATAATCGACATACTGCCGTCCTCAGGAATATCAAGAATGACAAAGTCTGTTAAGATAGTAACATTCGCAACAAAAACAGGCACGTCCTCACAAATACCGACATGTATAGCAGTTGATTTATCAGCCATTTGCAAGGATATCTCAGTAGGTGTCAACTTACTTAATTCAAGTCTATGGTATAAGGAGAGAGGCATAACACTAACACCGGCTCCAAGATCACATAAAGTAGTTTTAACATAATTTCTTTTAATGGAGCATGGTATAGTGGGTACTCCGGGATCACCAAGTTTGTTAGGTATCCTACCCTTAAAAGTATAGTTAGCAAGCATGGTGGAGATTTCAGCTTCAGGTATCTTTCTTTTATTTGTAATGATATCTTTCATGTATTTAGCATAAGAATTTGTTTTAAGCATATCGGTTAAGCGCATACGTAAGAAGATGGGTCTAATCATTTCAGCAAAGCGCTCAAAATCCTCATCATCCTTTGTTTTGGATGGTTTAGGAGGAAAGGGCATGGGTTTCTGAACCCATGGTTCTCTTTTCTTACCGTGCTTCCTAGCAACAAAGTCTCTTTTATCATAAGGTTGATTTTTTGATTGTAGGTTATCAAGATCAACAGCAGGTTCAATCTCTACATTCTTATTATTGCTAGGTTGAACATCAACATGAACATTATCATTAATATTATCACTAGGTTCATGTTCATCACCTGATTGTGTTTCAGCATCAGAGATAGAAATATCATTGGGATTCTCAGGTGTGTCTACAACAGGTTCACTAGAATCATGCAAAGTCCTATCATTTTTCTTTTTCTTCTTTTTAGGAGGACTTGGTGCATCTAAATTATTTCTCCGAGAATCCTGCTCGATTCTCTTAGGGTGGCCTTCAGGATACAAAGGTTCGTGAGTCATTCTACCAGTTCTGGTAGCCACTCTAACAGCAAAATCATGTTTATTATTTAATTCATCAAGCAAATCACTTTGAGCTTTCAGTACTTGCTCTGCTTGAGTGGTAACCATAGAAGCATATTTGCTAATGAGTTTAAGTTCACCTGTAACTCTATCCATATAATCACTCAAGCGTTCTATCATGAAAGCATTACTCTTTAATTCTCTTTCAACATAAGCATTAAAATTTTCTTGCCTAGCCATAAAGTCATCAAATTCATCCAAACATTGGCTATGAAATTTAGTAGACATGATTTCAACTTTATCATATCTATAGAGAGAATTTACCTTTACTACCTGTGTCGGGTTATCAAGACAATGTGTTTCTTCAACAGGAGGTATATTAAGACCATGTATTTCTTCAATAGGAGGTAAATTCTTAACATCTTCAGCTTTAATACCTTTTTCTTTCATTGATTTCTTTGCCTCTTGCATATCTTCAGGACTGAGAAATAGAACACCCCTCTTCTTTGGAGTTGGTTTAGGAATAGGCTCAGGAGTTGGCTCAATTGGCCCAGGAATTGGCTCAGGAAGAGTACAGTTATTTTCATTAGTCAACATATTATTCAATAACAATTCACCTTGGTCGACTGTTCTTTCCCTGAAAACACAACCAACACAACTATCCAAGTGGTCCTTGGAAGCATCGATTAGTCCATTATAAAAGATATCAAGTATTTCATTTTTCTTAAGAGGATGATCAGGCAAAGCATTAAGTAACCGGAGAAGCCTCCCCCAAGCTTGTGGGAGGCTCTCTTCTTTGATCTGCACAAAGTTATATATTTCCCGCAAGGCGGCTTGTTTCTTATGAGCAGGGAAATATTTAGCAGAGAACTAATAAATCATATCCTGGGGACTACGCACACATCCAGGAGCAAGAGAATTATACCAAGTCTTAGCATCACCCTTTAATGAGAACGGAAATATCTTAAGGATATAAAAGTAGCGAGATCTATCATCATGAGTAAACAGGGTAGCTATATCATTCAACTTGGTAAGATGTGCCATAACAGTTTCCGGAGAAGCCTCCCCCAAGCTTGTGTGAGACTCTCTTCTTTGATTTGCACCAATTTATATATTTCCCTTAAGGCAGCTTGTTTCTTATGAGCAGGAAAATATTTAGCAGAGAAGTAATAGATCATATCCTGGGGACTACGCACACAACCAGGATCAAGAGAATTAAACCAAGTTTTAGCACCACCCTTTAATGAGAACGGAAATATCTTAAGGATATAATAATAGCGAGACTTCTCATCATTAGTAAACAAGGTAGCTATATCATTCAACTTGGTAAGATGTGCCACAACAGTTTCAGATTCATTGCCATAAAAAGGATCAGATTCATTGCCCTGATTGATGGTAGCTCTATTTTTACTACTGACATGCTTAGTTTGGCGCCAACTGCAAATTTGGTTGAGGGGCCTCAAGTTGCTCAACCTGGCCCAATGTTTGTGGGTTCTGATTTGGGCTTGGTCGAGGTGCTCTTTGACGCGCCTGGTCCATCGACAGCCCGTCCTCGTCGCTCCAAGCAAAAGGCTCCACTGGTCACTACTGAAGTTCGTCGCAGCACCAGGTCAACTCGTTTTGATGGATTCAGGGTGCCGCAAATCACTGACACCCGCGCCACTACCTCTAAAGTCAAGCCGAGGGTGACGCCATCTGCTGTTTCCAGTTCCTCTTCCGTGAGCGTGGACCAAGCTCCCCCTCCGACCCCTATCAATGTCATGCAGGAGATTGGCATCAATCGCTGCGCTGTCCCTCGTCAGGAGCTTACTGAAGATGCCCTGCTCGCGTCAGGCGCCACTTCTGTCATCCCGAACAGCCTGGAGGATGGCTCTTCCTCTTCTTCTGCTTAATTAGTTGGTCTTAATGCCTCTTTTGCGTAACTGGAATGTCCTATGTTGGAATGTGCGTGGCTTAAACTCAGATGAAAAGCTTCTAGCGCTCTCTAATGCGATCTCTGTTAGTGGGTGTGCTATCATTTGTTTATAGGAAACTAAAAAACCTGTTATCGATCTAGCTTTTATTAAATCTTTCTGCCCTAAGTGCTTTGATAAATTCGCTTACATTCCCTCTCGAGGTGCTTCGGGTGGTTTGCTTACTGTCTGGAACAGTTCCATCTTTTCTGGTACTGTGATTGTTCAGGAAGACTTTGCATTGGGTATTCAGTTCACCAGCACTCTTTCTGCCCAGGCTTGGTCTCTTTATAACATCTATGGCCCTTGCACAGGACCTACGCGAGAGACTTTTACTTAGTGGTTGTATGACAGAGATATTCACACAGATCAAGATTGTTTATTTCTGGGGGATTTCAATTATACTAGAGGACCAGAAAACCGCAACAAGCCTGGGGGTGACGTGAATGACATGTTAATCTTCAATGACATTATTCGCAAGCACAATCTTGTTGAATTACCTATTAAAGGCAGGTTATACACGTGGAGCAACATGCAACAAGACCCACTGCTCGAACAACTCGATTGGTTTTTCACCTCTATCCACTAGACAACTGCCTATCCTAATACCATGGTCAAACCTCTATGCAAGCCCACCTCGCATCACACTCCCTGTGTAGTAAACATTGAGACAAAAATTCCTCGAGCCAAACTGTTTAGATTTGAATCATATTGGTTACAGCACCCAGGCTTCATGGATGTGGTTAAAGAAGTTTGGAACAGACCTCTCAATGTATCCAATGCAGCTACCTTACTCTGCCGCAAGTTCAAGCTCCTTCGACAGGAACTAAAATCTTGGAGTAAGAATATCTCTCGACTTTCTGTGGCCATTGAAAACAAAACAACACCCTGTTGAATTTGGACACGTGGGAAAACCAGCGGACTCTCACACTACCAGAAAGCAACTTTCGTACGATCATCAAAAAACACCTTTTACGTCTGTTGGTTTATCAGAAGCAATATTGGAAGAAGCGGTGCACCATTCGTTGGGTTAAGTTTGGAGATGAAAACATGAATTTTTTTCAAGCGGTGGCCAAGGACGGGTGTCTTTAGAACAACATTGCAAATCTGCAAACTTCTGATGGCCTCATGGTGGAGGATCACACGAGGAAAGAGGCTCTCCTCTTCCACGCCTACTCAGACCGACTTGGTACCTCAAGCCCTGCGCAAATGCAATTTGACCTCCCCTCCTTAATATGGCAAAATGAAAATCTTGACCATCTAACACTACCTTTTACTCATGAGGAAATTGATATGGTCATTAAAGAGATGCCTGGGGACCGGGCTCCTGGTCCGGATGGTTTTAGTGGACTCTTCCTTAAAGCATGCTGGCCAATCATCAAGGAGGACTTTTACATGTTGTGTAATCAATTTCATGCAGGAACTGTTAATCTCCAAAGCATCAATGATGGACTGATTACTCTTATCCCGAAGAATGGTTCCCCATCTACAGTTAATGATTACAGGCCAATCACTCTACTTAATTGCTGCCTCAAGCTTATTACAAAACTCCTAGCCAACCGACTTCAGAAGATCATTTTAAAAATCATTCATCATAACCAATATGGCTTCATACGTGGAAGATCTATTCAGGATTGTCTTTCTTGGACATTTCAATACATTCATCAATGCCAAACTTCCAAGCTCCCAATTGTACTGCTAAAACTTGATTTTGCCAAAGCTTTTGACACCATCGAGCATGACCCCATGATCAACATCATGAAACACATGGGCTTCAATAATCAATGGTTATCTTGGATCAAATCAATCTTTTCCACTGGCAGATCTTCCGTTCTTCTCAATGGTGTTCCTGGCAGACAGTTTGATTGCCGCCGGGGAGTTAGACAAGGCAATCCCATGTCTCCTCTCATCTTCGTCCTAGTGGCCGATCTTCTACAATCTGCTATTAATGCAGCATATAGGGAAGGCCTGATCCAACTCCCCTTCCCATGCAATAGCCGAATGTACTATCCCATTGTCCAATACGCTGACAACACGATCTTGCTCATGCCTGCCTGCCCGCAACAAGCCTTGATTATCAAGGATATCCTCAACAAGTATGCCCAGTCCATCGGCCTTACAATAAACTACCATAAATCTACGCTCATTCCTATCAACTTGGATCCCACTCTTGCCTCTCATATGGCCTCTATCTTTGAATGCAATATTGGAACCATGTCGTTCACATATCTTGGACCGCCATTGGGCACATCTCGGCCGACCATACAAGACTTCATGCCTCTCGTCAGTTCTGTTCAAAGAAGCTTGTCCTCCACACTTCCACTCATGTCCCATGTTGGGAAGTTGGCTCGTCTCAACTCCATGGTGACTTCTCTTCTTATCTACGCCATGTGCACACTTCATCACCCACCAAAACTCATAGAGTTACTGGGTAAGATAAGACGCAGATGCTTGTGGATCAAGAAAACCGAGCAAGGAGACAAATGTAACTCATTGGCTGCTTGGGACATGGTGTGCAAACCCAAAAATAAGGGAGGGCTCGGAGTTATCAATTTACGTTTCCAAAACGAGGCTCTACTCCTCAAGTTCTTTCACAAATTCTACAACAAGATTGACATTCCTTGGGTACAACTCACTTGGGATTCATACTATTCCCCAAAAATACCGCATGCTTGTGACCCGGTTGGATCTTTTTGGTGGAAAGATATACTCAAACTCACTCCTATATTTCATGGAATATCCAAGGTTAACATTGTTTGTGGCACCATGACACTATTCTAGAAGGATCTCTCATCTGATCAACTTCTTCAGGACTCACATCCTCGTGCGTTCTCCCACTCTGAACGAAGATATCTCTGTCAAGGATTTCTTGGGGATCACGTTGCTGGGAGAAACGTTTCACCTACCTCTGTCCCCCCAGGCACATGCAGAGATCAGAGACATGCAAATTATTGCGGTGGAAATACAACCTTCCACGACGACCATGGACGTGTGGCATTACGTTTGGGCCAAAACAATTTTCAAGTCAACGGATTACTACCGCTTGTTTTTTAGGGACATTCAACCTCACCAAGTGTTCTGTTGGATCTGGAAATCAAAGTGCACGATGAAATTAAAAGTCTTTGCCTGGTTCCTCTTCCATGATATATTAAATACACAAAACATGCTAAAAAGAAGGCATTACAACATCGGTGATGATCACAACTGCCTCCTGTGTGGACTGAATGTAGAGGAAACGGTTGAGCACATGATTTTCACCTACTCCTTCAGCAAAAGTTGTTGGGATAAACTAGCTATTCAATGCGAACCTTTCCCCGGCCGTTTACAAGCCATTGCAATTCAAAAAAACGGCAACAATACCCCAATGTTTATGGAGAGATTCATGGTGGCAGCCTGGAGTCTTTGGAAGGAGAGAAATAACAAACATTTCAGAGCCATAAACCCCTCTCTCAATTCCTGGCTGGACAAATTCAAGAGGGACTTCAAACTGCTTCAATATAGAGTCAAAGAGGAGCGTAGGACCTTTATTATAAACTTTGTAAACTCCTTATAGTTGTACACCTTATGTCCAAATTATCTCTCCTCACTTGCCACAAAGTGGACAAGTTTCCCCCCTCCCCCACAATGTAAATATTCACCTGTACAGTGCCCTCATTATTTTCTTTAATATATTAACACAGTAGGAGCCTTTCCTACTGTTCACGGTAAAAAAAAACCCCAGAGAATTCATAATCCTTATTAGTAACAAAGATAGGTGAAATAGCAAAAGTAGGGTCATATTTCATTCTAGCATTCAGAGTTTTCTGTTTAAGTTTAGCTAGTAATTTCTTAAGATCAGATCAATCATTGCAAGCAAAAAGATCTCTAGTAGTTTCTTCATCCATGACATAACCCTCAGGAACAACAGGCAATACGTACTTAGGGGGAGAACCTTCATCATCACTATCATCAATGATTTCATCTTCAATAATTTCATTCTCTCTAACCCTAGCAAGTTGTTCATCAAGATATTCACCTAATGGCACAGTAGTATCAAGCATAGAAGTAGTTTCATCATAAGTATCATGCATAGCAGAAGTGGCATCATCAATAGCATGCAACATATCAGAATTCATAGCAGTAGCAGGTTTAGGTGTCGCAAGCTTACTCAAAACGGAAGGAGAGTCTAATGCAGAGCTAGATGGAAGTTCCTTACCTCCCCTCGTAGTTGAGGGAAAAATCTTAGTTCTTTCCTCTTTCAAGTTCCTCATAGTGATCAGCAGATATAAATCCCAAGTGACTCAAAGAATAGAGCTATGCTCCCCGGCAACAGCGCCAAAAAATAGTCTTGATAACCCACACATATAGGGGATCGCAACAAATTTCGAGGGTAGAGTATTCAACCCAAATTTATTGATTTGACACAAGGGGAGCCAAAGAATATTCTCAAGTATTAGCAGTTGAGTTGTCAATTCAACCACACCTGGATAACTTAGTATCTGCAGCAAAGTATTTAGTAGCAAAGTAGTATGATAGTAATGGTAACAGTGGCAAAAGTAACGATAGCAGTTTTGTAGTAATTGTAATAGTAGCAACGGTAAAGTAAATAAGCAAATCACAATATGTGAATAGCTCGTAGGCATTGGATCAGTGATGGATAATTGTATCGGATGCAATTCATCATGTAATAGTTATAACATAGGGTGACACAGAACTAGCTCCAGTTCATCAATGTAATGTAGGCATGTATTCCGAATATAGTCAAACATGCTTATGGAAAAGAACTTGCGTGACATCTTTTCTCCTACCCTCCCGTGGAAGAGGGGTCCTAATGAAAACTAAGGGATATTAAGGCCTCCTTTTAATAGAGTACCGGACCAAAGCATTAACACATAGTGAATACATGAACTCCTCAAACTACGGTCATCACCGAGAAGTATCCCGATTATTGTCACTTTGGGGTTGTCGGATCATAACACATAATAGGTGACTATAGACTTGCAAGATAGGATCAAGAACTCACATATATTCATGAAAACATAATAGGTTCAGATCTGAAATCATGGCACTCGGGCCCTAGTGACAAGTATTAAGCATGGCAAAGTCATAGCAACATCAATCTCAGAACATAGTGGATACTAGGGATCAAACCCTAACAAAATTAACTTGATTACATGGTAAATCTCATCCAACCCATCACCGTCCAGCAAGCCTACGATGGAATTACTCACACACGGCGGTGAGAATCATGAAATCGGTGATGGAGGATGGTTGATGATGACGATGGCGACAAATCCCCCTCTCCGGAGCCCCGAACGGACTCTAGATCAGCCCTCCCGAGAGAGATTAGGCTTGGTAGTGGCTTCGTGTCGTAAAACGCAATGAAACTTTGTCTCTGATTTTTCTCTCCATGAAACGGAATATATAGAGTTGGAGTTGAGGTCGGTGGAGCATCAGGGGGCCCACGAGACAGGGGGGCATGCCCAGGGGGAGGGGCGTGCCCCCCACCCTCGTGGACAGGGTGTGGGGCCCCTGGCCTTGATTCTTTTGCCAATATTTTTTATATTTTCCAAAAGTTATCTCCGTGGATTTTCAGGTCATTCCGAGAGCTTTTAATTTCTGCACAATAAACAACACCATGGCAGTTATGCTGAAAACAGCGTCAGTCCGGGTTAGTTCCATTCACAACATGGCAGAAGCTGGGGCGGCTCAAGCGCGATTGTAATGACATGGGCCAGCTGATGGCGGCTCTAGTCAAATACGCCGACTCTAATAGTACCAAGGACCCCGAGTCTGACGACGAGAAGATAGGGAAGGGAAAGAAGAATGGCAACGCTAAGGGTCTGCATCATAACACGACGAATCAGGGGGGGCACGGTAAGCACAAGGCTGATGGTAGCTCGGAGTTTGTGGCTAACACCAATGCGCAGGGCAATAATCAACATCGTAAGGGGAGGCCGCCTCCTTGGACCGGCGGGTCAGGTCCTACTGTGGATCAGTTACCGAATGAGCCATCTCCAAGGCATGGCACGCAGGAGAGACCGGCTACTCACCTTTGGAAAGATGTACAATTATGAAGGCTTTAAAAAACCTTAACTCGTTTGATGGTAGTCACAGACCGGGCGGCGGCTCAGGTGGTGGCGGTTCTCATGGCCTAGGTTATGGAGGTGGAGGTTCTAATTCAGGCTTCGAGGGCCACCAAAACAATCAGGGTGGATATAATCAAAATAACCAGGGTGGTTACAATCAGCAATCCGGCCAGGGGGGTCAGCAACAGCAGCAGTCTGGATATCAAAGTCATACAAAGCAGTTGAATAGCAGGCAATATCACGTTTTCACCACAAGTTTATGCAAACGGGATCAAAAGCTTCACAAGAGGGTTGTGAACGCCATTGAGCCGACAGTTCCCCACTACTTGCGATGGTCTGAGCAGCCCATTATGTGGAGCCGCATAGATCACCCGCCCCGGGTTGATGACCCGGTTCACTTAGCTTTGGTGGTGGCACCTCAAGTTGGTGGATACAAGGTCACCAAGGTGCTCATGGATGGAGGTAGCAACATTAATATCCTTTATTACGAAACCTTCCGTCGCATGGGATTAACTGATAAAAATCTTAAGCAGTCTAATACTGTTTTCCATGGAGTGGTGCCTGGTAAGTCGGCATACCCAGTTGGCAAGATTGAACTGGAAGTAGCCTTTGGAGATGAGCATGATTCCAGGGCTGAGAAGTTAACTTTTGAAGTAGTCAAGATCAAAAGCCCGTACCACGCTCTGTTTGGATGGCCGGCTTATGCCAAATTCATGGCAAGGCCGTGTTACGTTTATCTGCAGCTCAAGATGCCGGGTTACAAGGGGACTATCACAGTGCATGGGAGTTGGAAGACAGCCTTGGAGTGTGAAGAAAGTGACGCTGCTTATGCTGAGTCTATCTGTGCAGCAGAGGAGTTGAAATTTTATAAGGATAATGTTGATCCGGCGGATATGAAGTCTTTGAAGAAGCCAACTACAGAGCATGAACCGGTGATGAAGTTTAAATCGGCCGATGACACCAAGCTTGTTGACTTTATTCCTAGCGATTCATCCAAGCAGTTCAGTATCAGTGCTAATCTAGATCCTAAATAGGAACGCGCGCTCATCGAGTTCATCCGTGAGAACCGGGACAACTTTGCATGGAAACCTTCTAACATGCCAGGTATACCGAGGGAACTCGCTGAGCACACTCTCAATATTGATCCGAAATTTAAACTGGTCAAGCAATTCCTTCATCGCTTCAACGAGGGGAGGCGTAAGGCCATTGGCGAAGAAGTGGCTCTATTCTTGGCAGCTGGGTTCATAATTGAATTTTTTCACCCTGAGTGGTTGGCTAATCCGGTGCTGGTGCTTAAGAAGAACGACACTTGGCATATGTGTGTGGATTACACGGATTTAAACAAGGCTTGTATGGCTGATCCTTTTGCTCTCCCTCGTATTGATCAAATCATTGATACTACGGCGGGATGTGAGCATTTGAGTTTTTTGGATGCTTACTCTGGTTATCATCAGATCAAGATGGCAGTTAAGGATGAGGAGAAGACAACCTTTGTTACTCCCTTTGGAGCCTTCTGCTATGTGTCTATGCCTTTTGGGCTCAAGAGTGCCCAGGCAACTTACCAGAGCTGTGTGCAGAATTGTCTCCACAGTTAGATTGGGCGCAATGTTCATGCTTATGTGGATGATATTATGGTAAAATCTAGAGAGAAGGAGACCTTGATAGATTATTTGAAGGAGTCATTCGACAATCTCCGGGTCTACAATATGATGCTTAACCCGGCCAAGTGTGTCTTTGGTGTGCCAGCAGGCAAGCTTTTGGGGTTTCTGGTTTCTAACAGAGGCATTGAGGCTAACCCGAAGAAGATCAAGGCCATTACTTCTTTGGCAAAGCCGGCGTGTATTAATGATGTTCAACATCTGGTGGGTCGTATCGCTGCTTTAAGCCGGTTCATAAGCCGGTTAGGTGAGAAGGCCATACCACTATATCAGATGATGAAGAAAACAAATGATTTCATCTGGAGTGATGCTGCTAACGACGCGTTTGAAGCCTTGAAAAAACAGCTAGCTGAACCGCCAGTCCTTGCAGCTCCCATTGATAAGGAGCCATTGTTGTTATATGTGGCTGCTAATGCCCAGGCTGTCAGCGTAGCTGTCATGGTGGAACGGAAGGAAGCATGCAAAGAATATCCGATTCAGGGGCCGGTTTATTATATCAGTGAGGTGCTCATTGAGTCCAAGCAAAGGTATCCGCATTGGCAGAAGCTTGTTTATGGGGTCTTCATGGCCAGCCGGAAGCTTAAACAGTATTTCCTGGGTCATCCCATCACTGTAGTCAGTTCTGCTCCTTTGGGAGATATCATTCAAAATAGAGAAGCCACAGGACGAGTAGCCAAGTGGGCCATTGAGCTTGGGCCTCATGGTTTGAAGTACGTGCCTCGTACCGCCATCAAGTCTCAGGCGCTGGTGGATTTCATCAATGACTGTACAGAACTGCATATGCCTGAAGAGAAGCCAGATAACACATATTGGACTATTCACTTTGATGGATCCAGGCAATTGGAGGGCTCAGGGGCTGGAGTGTTTTTAGCTTCCCCTCGAGGTGACAAGTTTTGTTATGTTTTAAGGTTGATGTTTCCCTGTACTAACAATGCAGCTGAGTATGAAGCCTTGCTCCATGGTCTTCGGATGGCTAAGGAGATGAACTTAAGCCGGGTAAGGTGTTTTGGCGACTCAGACTTGGTAGCTCATCAGGTTTCAGGCAAATGGGATTCCAAGGACCCACTCATGGCGGCTTATCGCCGTGAGGTTGATGCAATTGCTAGACACTTCAAAGAATATCAGGTGGAGCACATTGATCATAGGAAAAACGAGCCGGTTGACTCCTTAAGCCGTCTAGGGTCTCAGCGGAAGCCGGTCCTGCCTAACACCTTCTTGGATGTTCTTCATAATCCATCTGTCAAATTACATACAGAGGAGGATCTCACTGTTCCTGACCCGGAGGCACAGTTGGTGGCGGCACTTCATGCTATCCCGGATTGGACAGTGCCATATTTGGCTTATATGACCCAGGGCGAGTTGCCTGAGGATGAAACTTTAGCCAGGCAGATAACCCGGTGGTCTAAGTCAATGACAATTGCCAAATGGCGAGTTACACCATCGCAGTGTCACTGGGACGTTTCAACGTTGCGTCTCTCCTGAAGAAGGCCGTGAGATCCTTCGTGAGATTCTTGAAGGGGATTGTGGTCATCATGCCGGTTCAAAGTCCCTAGTGGCCAAAGCTTTTCGTCATGGATTTTATTGGCTGCCGGCTCATGCTGATGCAGAGGACTTGGTCAGTAAATGTGACGGTTGTCAGAAATTTTCACGGCGAGCTCATGTGCCGGCTCAAGAATTGAGGATGATTCCTATCACTTGGCCGTTCGCAGTCTGGGGGCTTGATATGGTTGGGCCTTTTAAAAGGTCCAAGGATAAAAATACCCACCTATTGGTGGCGGTTGATAAATTCACAAAGTGGGTTGAGGCAGAGCCGGTCAGTAAGTGTGATGCAGCCACGACAGTTCAATTCATCAAAAGGGTGATTTTTCGCTTTGGTTTTCCACACAACATTATAACTGACAATTGCACTAATCTGTCCAAGGGTGCCATGGAGGAATTTTGTCAATGTGAGCATATTCGACTTGACGTTTCATCAGTAGCTCACCCCCAGTCCAATGGTCAAGTTGAAAGAGCCAATCAAGAAATTTTGTAAGGCATCAAGCCCCGGCTTATGGTTCCTCTGCAGTAGACGCCGGATTGTTGGGTGGAGGAGTTACCTTCAGTGATATGGAGTATCAATACTACCCCCAACAGATCTACGGGTTACATGCCTTTTTTCATGGTTTATGGAGCAGAGGCGGTTCTTCCTAGTGACATCCCTCATGACTCGCCCCGCCTAGCGGCTTACGTGGAAGCTGATAATTAACAAGCACGTCAGGATGCACTTGACCTATTAGATGAGAAGCGAGACCTTGCAGCCGCCCGCTCGGTGATTTACCAACAAGTTCTGCACCGTTATCACAGCCGCCGGGTCAAGTCCAAAACCTTTCAAGAAGGTGATTTGGTGCTCCGGCTCATCCAGGATCAAACTGGTGCGCACAAGTTATCCCTGCCTTGGGAAGGACTGTTTGTGGTTAGCAAGAACTTGAACAACGGGTCATACTACCTTATCGATATTTGAGAGCATAGAGACTCACGTAAGTCAGAGGAGGAGACCCGCCTGCCATGGAATATTGCACATCTTCAGCCTTACTACACTTGAGCCACCGACTCTTATGATGTACATATCATGATGATGTATATATTATGATGATTATAATAAAGTGGGACCTCTGTCATTTTCATCCTCAATAATGATTTTTTGTCGTCATACTTCCAAGACCATTGGGGGCTGATCGTGTTCGAATCTAGCTTAACCACTTTGGCACAGCTTCATGGTCGTATTCGAATCATAGTTGCTCAACCCGTTTGATCACTTAGGGGCTGGATCGTATTCGAATCATGGCTTAACCCCTTTTGGTCTGACTTGCTGATCGTATTCAAATCCAGGTCGTTAAATACTTAGACCATTGGGGGCTGATTGTATTCGAATCTAGCTTAACCCCTTTGGCACAACTTCCTGGTCGTATTTGAATCATAGTTATTCAAACAATTTGATCATTTGGGGGCTGGATCATATTCGAATCATGACTTAACCCCTTTTGGTCCGGCTTACTGGTCGTATTCAAACCAGAGTCGTCAATGTTTTTAAGGTCATTTGGGGGTTTCCTGTCCAAACATAGGTCGTATTCGAACCAAGGAGAACATAGCTGTTGGTACCCTCTTGATCGATGCAACGTCAAACCCACTAGGGGGCTTCCTGATCGTATTCGAATCATAGCTTAACCCCTTTTGGTCCGGCTTACTGATCGTATTCAAATCAGAAGCCTCGGTTTTTTGCTTTTGACTTGAGTTTTTTGAAATGATCTTTCGGGTTTATCTTGATACTCTTTGCTCATATTTGAAGCATAAATGTGTGGTTTCTAGTTAACCTGGCTTGACTTGCGATGATAAGTCGCCAGCATATGACAATCATAAACATTTGGAAGTATTGGCTTCTAAAGATTGGGTTATCACCCTTACTGTGCAGGTAACACAAGCCGGCAGTTCAATTCAGTATCAAAGGTATGATGTGGTTGTTATAGTTATGTTTAAAGTTCTGGTTCATACCAGCCATACCTATGACTATTTTTGACACATCAGTGGTTATATGTCTGATATTATGACCCGCCCTGCGGTAAACCGCCAAGGGTTCTTGTGATTTATTTGTGTGCAGGATATATCCAAAATTTTCATCTGCACCAATCGACATTATGATAAGTTTCAAAAGATGTTGCCAAGTGGCGGCTTACAGTGTTGAGTATCACATAAACGTGCAGGATGGCACGACAGAGCAAAGTTATGGCTATTCTATTACATGACTCAAAGAGTCCAAATGATTAAGTGTTTTTTCCACAAAGATCACCAACATGAACCGCCCCGCGGCTTAATCCTCTTGGCTCTGGTGGCCTGATGCTTCTGGATCATCCCGCCCCGTGTCTTCGTCCTCTTCAATTTCCTGGAAGGTTGGGGATGACCAGTCAATGGCACTCAAAGCTTAGAATTCTGCTTCATTATCAATAAGTTCGTCCGGGTCAACTACAGGCGCGAAAGTGTGCTTATGAACTGGGGGTATCAGATCATGCACTTTATATGACGGAGTTGGCATATTCTGGTTTTCCAAGGCATAGGCCGGCTCATATCTAGATAGATCGGTTTCACTAGCAATCAGACTAGCCAGTGGACGTATGGTCTTCATGCAGTTGGCAAAGTCTTTCTTGCTAAACGAGGTACCGTCTTCCTTTAAGCTTGGGTACCCGATCACTATGTCAGCCGGGTCTTGCTCAGGTATCCAAGCCTTGGCCCGGCTCAACACCTTCACAGCTCCGGCTCTTGCACATGATCGCTTCATCTCACTGAATCGCTCAGGAAGCACGGAAAGCTTACGCAAAACTTCAACTAAGAGTGTTGGAGCTTGGTTTGAAGGAGAGATTGTGGCCAGAGCGCATTGAGTTCCGGCATACAGCTGTTCTACTAGAGTGTAAATCGCCTTCAGCTTCACCAACATATCTTGTTTGAGATTGGTGCTCCTAGGGCCTGTATAATAATCATGGACGAGTTAAAATCGGTTCATGTCATCCTGGCAGATATTCAAATATGACATGTATAGGGCGACTTACCAAAGATAGCTGACACCATCTGAGATACGTGGTGTTTTAAGCCGGACAGTTCTGAGGTTACTTCCTCAAGAGCCGCCTCCGCTTTGTCTGCCTGTTGGGTTAAAGCACTTTTTTCTTCAGCCCAGGTTTTCTTCTCAGCTTCAAAGCCGGCTTTTAGTTTTTCCAATTCAGATACACTAAATTCAAATTTGGTGTTGGCCTTCCGGGTCTCAGCTTCTTGCGCCTCCATCCAGGATTTCAACTCACCCAATTGAGATTCCAATTGAGCAGTGGTGTCCTGTGCATATGCTGATTCAAAAATATAAGTCATTAACAAGGAAGTCCCAAGCACTTTGCAAGCAAGAGTACTTGACACTTGGGGACTAATGTTTACTACAGAAATTCATACAATGACTTATGTAAATAAGTCCCAAGCACTTTGCGAGCAAGAGCACTTGGCACTTGGGGGCTAATGGATATTGCTTGTCTCATGATAATGTTGTTACAAACGACCGGCTCATGAAAACTACACAAGTAAGTGATATTCTTTCAACACTATGAAGGACAGGCTCATTCACGCTGATTAAGCCGGCCTTTGGGGGCTACGGATTCAACGTCTATTTCTACAGATTCATTATGAGCCGGATGGCTATAAGCTAGATTGGAAGAAATTCTTTCAAAGATCATTATTTATGCTCATGGAATTCAAGTCTACAGCATATTCAAATTATTCATAAACAGTTGACTTGGGGGCTGGCAGGATGTGCATAAAGAAATACATAAGAGCTCATACCTCAAATTTCAGATGCATCTATTTTACCATCTCAACTTCAATGTCGCGGTTGGATTTTACTTGGCTGAGATATCCAGAATATACCTCACCAATGCTTAGTTGAGAGTAGTTGGCAGCGTCAAACTTCACCTTTCGCCGTTGGATGTGTTCCTCCTTGGAAGAATGTTTGGCTAACATGGTCGGTCTTCCCGGCTCTTGACAACTGGTGTTGGTGATCACCATGTCATCGTCGTGAGTGTCGGCCGTCTTCACTGGACTTGAGGTTTCAGGGTTTACAGGAGCATCACTAGCTCGCTCCATTCGCGGGTCAGATGTCATCGACAGGTCATCAAGAGCCGGTTCTGATGACGGAGGAACAGGGTCCTCCGGTGCTGCCATTTGTGGCTCCGGTTCACCAGCTTTTGGGTCTTTGGCCGGTTTATTTTCCCTTGCCTTCTTACTAGGCTTGGCTTGTCCACTGCATAAGTCACAAGAGATCAATATAAATGTCAAGAAGGATAAATAGAGCAAGTAAAAAATTGTTATTACCTAGGGGTAGTCTTGAAAGCCGGCAAGTGTGATTGGGATGAGTCGCCAGAGGAGGAACGAGAAGTTTCCTGATAATTGGAGTCGGAGGAATTTAGTGGTTGACGAGTGAGACCCTCCAGAGGATATAAAGAGTTTAAGTCGGGGGTGACCTCATTCCGGCGCTAACTCGGTGTATTCGGTAAGCCGGAGGATAATTCTACATCCTTGCTGGTCCTAGTGTGTCGCCAGCTCTCATGCTGCTACTGCTTCAAAAGAAAATCACGATCTAGATGAGCTAAGGGGCGTGAAAATCTTACTTTCCGGGTTACTCTTCAGGTTTTTTGTCTTGGCAAAGGCTCGAAGTCGGATGAGATGATAGTTACCTCTTCTTCAATAGCTTGACTGGTCCCCGTGTCATCCTGATGATAGTCAATGTCAATAAGGTGATTGAAAAAGGAGCTAAGAGAGTCGAGGGCTACCTCCGACTCAGAGGAGTCGTCCAGCGCGAGCAGCTCAGAAGCGCTGGGTTTCTTTCCTTTCTTCCTTGTGGTTTTCTTGGCGGCTTTTTTGGCTCTCCTGGCCTTCTTAGCAGCTTCATGATCATATTCTTTCTTCCAGAAGGCGTCATCAGCCTGTAAACATCATCAAGGTTGACATAAAACAAAGTATTCAAAGGTGAAGACAAAATAAAGTATATGGTGGCTTACCCCTGGTGCCGGGTTAGACTTGCAGAAAGGGCTCAGGCCCACCTTGCTGCAGTCTGCTAGAGTCTCACGCGGAAGAGATTTTGTCATCTCATTGATGGCGTCGTCAAAGCTATGACGCAGTGGATCTTTCTTGGTGCCGGTGTAGGTGCACATCAAACGAGGGCGGCGGCTTAAGGGAATGACCCGCCATGAGACCCAGCATCGAACTAAGTCAATGCCAGTTAGGCCGTTGCCCAGCAGAGCTTTAACCTTGGCGATTCTAGGAGCAAGCTTCTTGCGTTCAGCAGTTGACAGCTTGTCAGGGAAAGGGTGATTTGATTCCGGGCGTAGGCCGCGAAAGCCGGGCAATGGATTCTCATCAGCCGGTGAGGTGTCTTTGCAGTAGAACATGTCTGGTTCCAGTCTTTGGGGTGACTCGGCAAGTGCGCATACGGGAAGATAGCATCTCTTCGTCGTTGGATTGAGATCCCACCAAGTTCCAAACTGGGTCCGTTGGAATACTCATTCTGGCGGTTTAAATAGAAGTATTCTCAGAATAATTCCATAGTGGGCTCCTCTTGAAGATAGACTTCGCAGAATACTTGAAAATTGCATATATTAGACACAGAATTGGGTCCGATGTCTTGAGGATGTAGGTTGAAGAAGTGCAGAATATCCCTGAAGAACTTAGACCTGGGCGGTGAGAAGCCCCGGTTCATATGGTCAGTAAAGACAATGACTTTGCCTTCCTTTGGATGAGGTTTTTCTTCTGACGGCTTGAGGGCGCGGTAAGACATGACAAACTTCTTCGGTAAGTATCCGGTTTTCACAAAGTCTTCAAGTGTGTTTTCTGTGACGATGGAAGGAACCCAGTTGCAGGAAGTGGTCGTCTTGGGTGCCATTGTGGAAGTGGTCGTTTTGGGCGCCATTATGAAAAAGAGAGCCTGAAAGGAAAAAAAGAACAATTTTGCCGCTTCAAGCTAAGCCGGACGGCAAGTATTGCAACACATATTTAAATGGCGGCTTAAGAAGGGGCCTAATGGTATATGACTAATTACAGCGGGTTATGTAAGCCGCCATGAGCAATTGATATCTAACAAAGGAGAAATCTGTGGAACATTGAGGTTAACTACACCGGTTATATAAGCCGCCATGGATAAGTGGATCTATCAAGATGCAATTTTTGACTAAGTACCGTACAAACAGGTTTCACAGATTGCAAACTATTATTTCGGATCAACGGCAGTCCAGAAAAAGAAAAATAATCAAGACCTAATACCAGTGTAGGGGAGTTCATAGTTCTAATGAGATTTATTTTCAATGGAAAAGGGGTCCGCTGGTATTGAGGATAAAGGAAAACCTACTACCGCACAAGTCCTATGCCGTTTTCAGATCAAAAGGGGCTACAGTGGAGGAACTAAGAAGAAACTACGAAGAACACGATGAACAACCGAAACCCTAATGCGACCTGACGCATTGGAGGAGGAGCACTTACAGGTGCAGATCCGACTGCGGTGGAGCGCCGAAGTTCTCAGATCCAACATAGGTTGATGCAGCGTCCAAGGTCGAGGAGGACGAGGTGCTTTGCAGAGGTGGTGGAGCTCGAGCGGCAGAGGGTCGCGTGAGGAAGGAGATGATGGAAAGGGGAGAATGAGAACAGACCGGTCGTCCCTATTTATAAGGAAGGCCAATAAGTGGGCGCGAAAAATGAGGATGCCAGAACATGGTTATCCAGTTGCACGGGCGCCTCGATTCTCAGGGCAGTTATTAAAACAAAGATCCGTTGAGATATGTCGGATATTGTGCAAATTTATGATAGGTGACGTCATGGCGGGTTATCGCAATCTCAGGAAGTGACGTCATGGTGGGTTACAAATTCTAGCACAAGAGAGAAGAGAAGATTCTTCTAAGTGTTGAAGATTGACATGAACAAGTTCAAATCAACCTGGGGCCTAATGTTGGGGATATAACTATTGGTATGACCTGCCCAGGACGGGCCGGGTTATGCCTACGGCGACTCTTAATATGAAGCCCATGAAGACATTAAAGATAGCGGTTAACGAGCCAAGGGCCCAAGGCCCAGGGGCGACTTAGGCCCGTAGATATAAACCGCCATCTATGAAAGACTTGTACTATAAGGCATGTAAAGTAGTCACCGAGCCAGACACGTTGTCTATGAGCCGGCCAGGACTCCATGAAGCTGCTGGACGTCAACCTGTGTATATAAAGGGACAACCCGACGGCGGTTCAGGGCAAGAAACAACAGATCGGAAGCTAGGTCAAGCGGATTCGCTCCCTGGTAATCGAGACATAAGCAATACCACCCAAGACTGGATCGTAGGCTTTTACCTTCACCGCAAGGGGCTGAACCAGTATAAACCCTGTGTCCTTTGTCTCGTTTAACCCCTTTAAGCTAACCTAGAGGCGATGGCTCCATGACTAAGTTCTTTCACGAGGACATCTGCCGTGACTATTCGACGACAACACCAGAAAAGTTCTTGATGTCTACTACACAACTTTATTCTTGTAGACTTGTGTTGGGCCTCCAAGCGCAAAGTTTTGTAGGACAGTAGCAATTTTCCCTCAAGTGGATGACCTAAGGTTTATCAATCCGTGGGAGACGTAGGATGAAGATGGTCTCTCTCAAACAACCCTGCAACCAAATAATAAAAAGTCTCTTGACCCCAACACACCCAATACAATGGAAAATTGTATAGGTGCACTAGTTCGGCAAAGAGATGGTGATAAAAGTGTAATATGGATGGTAGAAATATATTTTTATAATCTGAATAAATAAAAGCAACAAGGTAGCAAATAGTAAACGGGCAAAAAAATGGTATCGCAATGCTTAGAAACAAGGCCTAGGGTTCGTACTTCTGCTAGTGCAATCTCTCAACAATGCTAATATAATTGGATCATATAACCATCCCTCAAAGTGCGATGAAGAATCACTCCAAAGTTCCTATCTAGCGGAGAATGTAAGAAGAAATTGTTTGTAGGGTATGAGACCACCTCGAAGTTATTCTTTCTGATTGATCTATCCAAGAGTTCATACTAAAATAACACCAAATAAATTCAGATTCATAATACTCAATCCAACACAAAGAACTTCAAAGAGTTCCCCAAGATTTCTACCAGAGAAACAAAGACACGAACGTGCATCAACCCCTATGCATAGATAACCCCAATGTGACCTTGGGAATCCGCATGTTGAGTGCCAAACCATACATCAAGTGATATGATACCCCATTTTCACCACGAGTATTCATTTGCAAGACATATATCAAGTGCTCTCAAATCCATAAAAGTATTCAATCCGATAAAACGAAATCTCAAAGGGAAAACTCAATTCATCACAAGATAGAGAGGGGAAAACACCATAAGATCCGACTATATTAACAAAGCCCGCGATACATCAAGATCGTGACATCTCAAGAACATGAGAGAGAGAGAGAGATTAAACATATAGCTACTGGTGCAAACCCTCAGCCCTGAGGGTGGACTACTCCCTCCTCATCATGGTGGCCGCCGAGATGATGAAGATGGCCACCGGTGATGATCTTCCCCTCCGGCAGGGTGCCAGAACGGGGTCTAGATTGGTTTTGGTGGATACAGAGGCTTGTGGCGGTGGAACTTCCGATCTAGGGTTACCCCCAGGGTTTTTGGAATATTTGGCGATTTATGGGGCAAAGAGGGGGTGCGGGAGGCCACCGAGGTGGGCACAACCTACCTGGGCGCGCCTGGGTCCCCAGGTGCACCCTCGTGGGTTGTGCCTCCCTCGGGGCACCCCCAGGTGCTTCTCTGGCCCACCGTATGTCTTCTGGTCCATAAAAAATACACAAAAAGTTTTTGGGTGTTTGGACTCTGTTCGATATTGATTTCTTGCAATGTAAAAAACAAGCAAAAAAACTTCAACTGGCACTGGGCACTGGGTCAATAGGTTAGTCCCAAAAATGATATAAAGTTGCTACAAAATGATTGTAAAACATCCAAGAATGATAATATAATAGCATGCATACTTCATAAATTATAGATACGTTGGAGACGTATTATTCTGGCATAGACATGGAGTCCTCAGAGCATGACCCAGCTGATTCTCCCCTTCACCTATAGGGTGGTCAAGCTCGAGCTCCTCAAATCCCTCCATTTCTTCATCCTCCATCACAACAACATAGCCATGTGGAATCGGACGGCAGTGATAAGTTCCGTCGGGTTGAGGAGGTGCAACAGAGCCGACAACTGCCTTCAAAGTGAGGTTCTGGCATTTTGTCATAAACTGGCAATGTTGAGCCTCCGAGATAGTATCCACCGGGTAGCTAGGAGCCTGAAGTCAGGCTGAACGAGCTCCGTGGAAGCCACGCTGCTTCTCCATTGAGATGGCGGGGTAGCTTCTAGGGTAGCTTCGTGCCGCTGAGATGGTTGGTCGGCAGCTCGTTAGCTCTCAACTTGTTCCTCTAGCTTTAGTACTCTTGCATTGAGCTTCTGCATTTCGTCCAACTCCTGTTTCATCTTCCTCTCCCAGGTTTTGTAACCGCCTGCGCCGGGAAACCCAACCTTCCATGCAACAGAGCCTGGTGTACCTCGTGTTCATCCAAGGTGCTTAGGATTCCTGAGGGCCTCAATCAGCTCGTCCTTCTCTTTGTCGGGAATGAACATCCCTTCCTGCGCTGCTGCGATATACTTATGAAGCTTCTTGAAGGGTATTGCAAGTTGCTCATTCGTCCAACGACACTTCCCTGTTTCAGGGTCCAAAGTTCCCCCAACCGTAAAGAACCAAGTCCTTGAACGGTCTGGCCAGTTCAATGTATCTGGTTCGACCCCTTTAGCAATCAGGTCATTCTCAGCTTTGTCCGACAATGGCCGGGCTTTGAGGTAGCCACCTGACCCGGTGCGATGGTGATACAACTTCTTTGCAGCATTTATCTTGATTATCTCTGACATTTTCTTACTCTTGTCCGATGTCTTGTAGGACACAAATGCGGGCCAGTGATCTCTTATCTTCTCAAATCGACCGGTGAATTCTGGAGTCTTCCCTTTATCGTCAAACATTGATTTCAACTCATTCTTCCACCTCCTGAATAGATCTGCCATCTTCTTAACAGCACACGCCTTGACCAGTGGCTCTATAACTGTCTTATTTGGATCCTCCTCTGGCAGTAGGGTGAAATTTGCCTTCAGTAAGGTCCAAAGATCATCTTTCTGTCTATCGATGACATAAGAAACTTGAGGGTCTTCGTTCTTAGGCTTATTCCATAGCTAGATGCTCATCGGGATACTGTCCCTAACAATAGCTCCGCACTGAGCAGAAAATGCATCCTTGGTCCGCCTGGGTTCAATCGGTTGGCCATCATCCGCGATTGCTGTGATCGTGAACCTTTCATCTTGGCACAACCTTTTCTTCGGGCCTCGTCTCGTTACCGAAGTTTGGCTCGATCCAGAGGGCTATAAAAGAAGAAAGAAGAGTTAATATATGTACATACCAAAACAATTAATGCATCAATTAGCTAGTCAGCACAGGCCTAATTAATATATATACCGCACCGGACTTTGCAATAGCCCCCTCCTCCGTTCAGTCACCGGAGCCATCATCACGGTCTCCTTCTTCCACTGGCATTCGGTGACCGGAGCCATCATGATCATGTCTTTCCTCCTCCATTGTTCGATCACTGGAGACTTCATCCTATCCTTCCAGACCATCGGTGTCGTTGAGAAACGACAATACATCACGTCCGTTGCGGATTATGTCCCCCAACAACTCTTCTTGTTCTAAGTCTCTTTGATCCATAGTTTCTGCAAATATTACAACATGGCAATTAATATACAAACATGAGAGATGGATATATTAGTGGCAAACATAGATCTAGCTAGCTAATCACAACAAGGAATATTAATTAGTGGCCTCAACGCTTCTACGGTTTGGGGTGGCCTCGACAATGCTTCTAGGGTTTGGGGTGCGCTCGATAACGCTCTTTTAACTTGGTAAATTTGGGTGGCCTCGACACTTCTAGGGTTTGGGGTGGCCTCGGCAACGCTTCTAGGGTTTGGGGTGGCCTCGACGCTTCTAGGGTTTGGTCGGGAGAGAGGGGGTTGATCGACGCCCCCCCTCATGCCAAAGAGTTACCGGAGTTCTCTCATGAATGTCCGACATCCGGACCGCCTCTCTCATGGATGTCAAAAAAGGGATTTAACAAAATGGCGCCATTCTGGATGTGCAGAAAATGGTCCATATTTTTTCTGGTCTCATCTACCCTTCTATATCTCACGTTGTTAGTGTCAAAGGATTCAAGAAAACCATGGCATCATCATTAGCTGGAAGTAACATGCGCATAATGGTACAAAGCTCTCCAAAATTGTTTTGGAACGGAGTCCTGGATAGGATAATTAGTTTTTTGGTACGAAGTTCAGCATGAGCCTTTCGAATATCGCTATTTGGAAGGCCTTTGCTGAAATTCATACCAATAAGAGAATTATTCTATCCGGAATTCCATTCCAAAACAACTTTGAAGAGCATCATAGCATCATACGCCTGTTACTTCCGGCTAATGATGAAGCCATGAATTTCTTCAATACTTTGACAGACAACATGACATATAGAAGAATTATATATATATATATATATATAGTGACACTATTCCGATCCTGGGATCAGAATAGTTATTTGGATCACGGAGCACCCCTATATAGGCCCGACCGACTTATTCCCGAGATCCAAAAACAAAAAAACAAAGAAACTGAACCCCATGGCGTCCGCCTCCTCCCAGCCGACGGCTGACCCCATGGCGGTGCGCCTCCTCCCGCATGGCCGGCGCCACTCCCCGTCGGCGGCGCGCCTCCTCCCGCGCGGCCGGCTCCCCTCATCGATGGCGACGCGCCTCCTCCTGCACGGCCGGCGCCCCTCCCCGACGGCGGCGCACCTCCTCCCGCACGGCCGACGCCTCTCCTCCCGCGCGGCCGGCGCCACTCATCGAGGGCGGCGCGCCTCCTCCCGCGCGGCCGGCGCCCCTCCCCGACGGTGGCGCACCTCCTCCCACACGGCTGACGACCGTCCTCTCGCGCGGACGGCGTCCCTCCTCCATGTAGATCCCCGTGTGTTGCCGCCGACCGGGGATCCACCCAAGAAATCGACGACGGCAGCAACAGCGCGCCGGATCCCCACTTCACGCCGCCACCGGAGCCCCACTTCGTTGTGCCGCCAAGCGCCTGCATCCCCGAGCGCCACCAACCTACGACGGGGCTCCCACCTTCCGCCTCCTCCTGGCTATCCCATTCTGCTCGCGCCTTCGGCCCCCTCTCGGTGGTGCTCCGTCGTCGCAGCACGGACAACGCTCTTCGCCACCACACTCTGGCCGTTCAACTACATGGCCCCCGGGAGTTCGCAGCCGCAACGCCCCCTGAATCCCGCTGCTGCTATGCATCTCACCCTGCTACCACATCCTCGCCCCCATGTACTGAATCTGAAACGTCTATGCTTTTTATCTGAATGCGAACAGGAGGAGCTGGAGTACGCGGAGCAGGGTGGCAGCGTAGGTTGGGGCAGGTTTGTGGCGACGCGCACCTCCCACCTCTGCATGCCTACTTCCTCACCTGACCCCGTTCAGCTCCGGCCGGCGGCCAAGCTTGCACCTCCCACGGCCGCACGTGGTCAGCACGAACTGCCACGGCTTGCACTTCTTCTCTCGCTCTGCTTGCACAGTGCAGCTTCAGCTTTTTGCGGCGACTTGGACTTGGCATGCTGATGGAGATGACCTGCACTCCACTAGGATGGGACCTGCCCACGTCGAGGCCGTAGAGATGTACAACTCATATGCTCCTTCTCCCATTTGGTTGCATGGAACGTGTTAGTGCAAATGCTCATGTGAGCATTGTATTTGTTACAGGGTGATACTTCTTGGTCAACAATGATATAGCACTGACGCATAGCGTTATAATGTCCCATTTTTGTATGATCAGTCTATACTAGAACACCTGTAAATTTTTGGAAAATATTCAGACAACAACCTGAGAAGTTCGTGGGTAAAAAATCATGAAAAATGGAGAAACAAAAACAAGTAAAAACACATGTAGAAAAGTTTCATGAGTACATGGGAAAAAGGGTTCAAATGAACGTGTGAAGTTCAGGTTTCGGAAGTTGGTAAGTTTGAAAACAATAAGCCAGATAAAATAAGTGCAGAGGAAAAGAAGTTACATCCGAAAAACAATAAAGAGACCATGATAAAAAAATCTGAAGAAAAAGAAAGGGACAAATGTGGTGTGAACTAAGACGAGAGAGAGAGAGAGAGAGAGGGAGGGAGGGAGGGAGGGAGGGAGGGGAGAGAGAGAGAGAGAGAGAGAGAGAGAGAGAGAGAGAGAGAGAGAGAGAGAGAGACGTTGCAAAATTATAAAAAGTTCTTTTGCGGTTTTTTTGACAAAACCCAGATGGAATTCCCACAATTTTTTCGAAATAAAACCATGAAGTTTGAGTTAAAAAATTGAAGTGAATAAAATCAAGAAGTTCGAATTAAAATAACAAAGCAATTTGATGTTTATATACCAACAAGAAAACATGCCTCACCTAGAATATGTTAGCTTTGGAAGTGCAAAATCAAAAAAGGTTCACCGCATGAAACATAGCAAGTTCGGAAAATAACAAGACATTATATTTGTTGAGTAAGATTAACCGGTCAATTCAAAAATTTGATGAAACTAAAACTTCATAAAAAAAGGGATTCCGTGCTTCTAAATAAGAAAACATGAAGTTCAAATAAGAAAACACAAATGACGCCTCATAAAAAAGGGATTCCGTGCTTCATAAAAAAATTTGTATCCATATTTTGGGGCCTCATGACGCATAGTAGTTTGCATTATTCACCGATGCACCGCTCTTCTCTGGAGCAGAAAGACAGAAGTTCATCCCGACAACCTATATGGTTCAATGTGTATATTAAATGAAGGAAAAAAGCAATAGTAGGTGTCCAGTAGCATCAGTGTGTGGCTGCCTATAATTCTTCTATGTGCACATGCATGCTGTGCACATGAGCATTAGTTCGAGGAAAATGGAGAACGGTCAGCGCAATAAGTTCAAAAAAATTGAGCAATAAGTTCAAATAAAAAAGTACTACAAAAACCATTATAAAAAAGGATTTTGATCGTTTGTAAAAAAACAGAGAAGTCCAAATTAAAAAGAGGAACATTTCAAAAGAATTTATGAAAAATATCCCTGTTATACAAAACTAGAAGTTCAAATTAGAATAAAAGGAACAAGTAAAAAAGTTTTAAAAAAAATCCCGTTTCTTAAAAAACTAGAAGTTCAAATTTAAATAACGGAGCAGGAAAGTTGCGTGTTTTCAACAGCTTATTCATGTGCAGCAGAAGTTCAAGTCAAACTAACGAGGCGATTCAGCGCTTATTCCTGAAAGAGTGGAGAAAATTATAAATGCTCTATAGGTCAAAAGTTTGGCTTTAATTTATGTTTTGTGAAGGTCAAAATGTTGTGTTCTAGAAGGTCAAGTGTGTTATCTCAGCAAGTTCAAACTAAATTTAAACATGCAAGAAAAAAGGGAGAAGTTCAATTTCTAAAGATGACGCGGTCCAACGTGTAAACCAATGTTGAAAGAAAACAAAAAGAAAATGAGAAGTTCAATTTCTAAAGATGAAGCGGTCCGACGTGCAACCCAATGTTGAAAGAAAACAAAAAGAAAGGAGAAGTTCAATTTCTAAAGATGACGTGGTTCGACGTGCTATATAATGTTGAAAGAAAATAAAAAAGAAAAGGAGAAGTTCAATTTCTAAAGATGATGCGGTTTGATGTGGAAACCAATGTAAAAACACACACGAAAATGTTTTTTTGGTGTCTTAAAATATTTTTATTCATAAAAAATATTTAAGAAATAAAACCAAGAAGGCCATATTAAAAACATGGAGAAGTTTGATGATTATAGAAAACTCAGATTTTCCTCATTATTAAAAATACATCAGAGTGAAAACAGCAAGAAGTTCAACGTGAAAACAGCAGGAAGTTCAATTACTACACTGAATGAATTTCGGATGAAAAACTTTTAAAACCGCCGTGAGTATGAAAAAATGATCAACACGGGAAAGTTGCATGTTTACAGCAGCTTTACACAGGTATATCAGTTGCTCAATTCCGGTGAGTGAATGAAGAGCTACGAGCAAAAAAAGCACGTGAAAAACAGAGTGAAGTTCAAGCAGAACTGCCACAGAAGTTCAAGTACTTCACGCGATGCATTTTCGACGAATCTGTTTCGCGATAAAGGCAGAACGCGTGATCTAATTGTTTCTGAAATTACTTGAAAATGGCGAGGAATCAGAGAAAATCATGAACATAAAAAAGTTTCGCATTTTTCGTAGCTTTTGAATGGTATATAATTCGCCCCATTCTAACAAAGGTTGTAGAAATTACAGCGAAAATACGTTTTAACTTATTTTCAAAACTGACATAAAACTGTAAGGAATTGGGAGAAATAATACATATCAAAAAGTTTCGCATTTACTCTGGCTTTCCAACGCCATATCATTTGCTGCATTCAGACGTACGGCCAAAAAATTAGATCGAAAATACGAACTCGGTGGAACTTGTATTGCTTTCTAAATTAGTCTTAAACCGTTCAAAATAAGGAAAAACCTTCAACATGAATAAGTAGCGCATTTTCATAAGCTTTCCAACTCCATGTTACTTGGCTCAATTGGATTAGCCGTTTAGAAATGGCATCGAAAATACGAACTCGGCTGTTTGGTTTGCAAAATTTTACATTTCTCCAAATTATTCTTTAACCATAGGGAATTAGGGAAAGCTTTCAACATGTGGAAGGAGCGGTTTTGCAGCAGCTTTCCAACGCCATATTATTTGCCTCATTCCGATAAATACTTTAGAAATGCAATCAAAAATACGATTCACGTTTTTTGTGTGAAGAAAAAACGATTATCAAAACTGCTCTTAAACCATTTACATTTTGACAAAAATTTCAGTTGGGTCATGATGCTGGTGTCCATAGCTTTCCAACGGTATATCGCAAGCCCCGTTTGGACAATATTGGCGGAAGTTCAACCTAGTTCAGAGGGAAGTTCAGGTCGAACAAATCAGGCAGTAAAATTGCAAAAATCGCAATTTCATCATGACTCGAGAGCAAAATCCGCCAGCAAGCGAGATTTCTATTTAAAACCAGTATTTAGTTGCTAAAAAACTTTTCTAGATTACACTAACATCATATAGAACACTACTAACCAGAATAATTCACGGGGGAAGCCACGGTTGCAAAGATAGCCTGAAGGTCGGGTTCGTACAGAGGGAAGTTCAGGCGCGTGTACAAACAAAACTACGTCACAGAAGTTCAACGTGAATAGCATGAAGTTCAACTACTATGCTGAATGAATTTCAGATGAAAAACTTTCAAAATCGTCGCGAGTATGAAAAAATGATCAACACGGGAAAGTTGCGTGTTTACAGCAGCTTTCCATCGGTATATCACCCGCTCAATTACCGTGAGTGGGATGGAGAGTTACGAGAAGTGGATGAAGATCTACGATGAAAAAAATGACGTGAAAAACAGAGTGAAGTTCAGGTACATGCACCGAGAAGTTCAGTTTCTTCACGCGGTGCATTTTCGAAGAATCTATTTCGCGGTAGAGGCAGAACGAATGATCCCGCCGTTTTCGGATTTACTTGAAAACGGCTAGGAATCAGAGCAAACCATCCACATGATAAAGTTTCGCATTTTCCGTAGCTTTTCAACGGTATATTATTTGCCCAATTCCGATAATGTTCGTAGAACTTACGGCGAAAATACGTTTTTCGCCATTTTCGAAACTGACTCAAAACCATAAAGAATTGGGAGAAACAATACATACCAAAAAGTTTTGCATTTGTTCATGCTTTCCAACACCATATCATTTGCTGCATTCGGATGCACGGTTAAACAATTAGCTTGAAAATACGAACTCGGTAGGACTTGGACCATTTTCTAAATTACTCTTAAACCATTCAAAATTAGAAAAAAACTTTCAAGATGAAAAAGTAGCGCATTTTCATAAGCTTTCCAACACCATAGCATATGCCTCCATTGGATTAGCCGTTTAGAAATGACATCGAAAAAACAAACTCAGTTGTTCGGTTTACGAAATTTTACATTTTTTCAAATTACTCTTTAACGATAGGGAATTAGAAAAAACTTTCAACATGGGGAAGGAGCGGTTTTGCAGCAGCTTTCCAACGCCATATTATATTCCTCATTCCGATAAACGGTTTAGAAATGCAATCGAAAATATGATTCACGTTTTTTGTGCGAAGAAAAAACGATTTTTAAAACTGCTCTTAAACCGCTTATATTTTGCCAAAAATTTAAGTTGGGTCATGATATTGGTTTCCACAGCTTTCCAACGATATATAGCAAGCCCTATTTGGGCAATGTTGCGGGAAGTTCAACCTAGTTCACAGAGAAGGTCAGGCGCGTTACTCAGGCAGTTCAGGTTGTGATCAGAATATTATTCTGATCCCGTGATCAGAATACTGTTTATATATATATATATATATATATATATATATATATATATGAGACCAGAAAAAGAATTTGATCAACTTGTGCACATCCATAATGGGGGCATTCTTGATAAATCTGTGTCAAAAGTCAAACTTTGACATATGATCAAATATTGTTGCATATGTCAAAATTCAAACTTGACATATGATCAAATGTTGCATATGTCAAAATTCAAACATTGACATATGATCAAATGTTGCATAGGTCAAAATTCAAACTTTGACATATGATCAAATGTTGCATATGTCAAAATTCAAACTTTGACATATGATCAAACTTTGATATATGATCAAATGTTGCATATGTCAAAATTCAAACTATGACATATGATCAAACTTTAACATATGATCAAATGTTGCATATGTCAAAATTCAAACTTTGACATATGATCAAAATCATTGCAAACTTTTAATATGAAAAACTTTTCATACATTCAAACTTTCTATTTTTTTATCAAGATCATCATGATGAAGTAACCACTCATCATATGCAAATTCTAACATTTTTTTCTCTATCTAAAAAACCTTAAAAAAGATTCTCTTCTTACTCAAGTCATGTAGGAGTTTTCTATTATATATGTATGCATGCATATGTTATTTGGTTCTCGGCCTCACTTTGTTGTTGTGAACTCCACCATTTCTCTAAAAAATTCTCTATGCAAATTTCTCTAAGAAATGTCTTTGGTCAACTTTGATAATAACCTATATATGCACATATCTCTAAATTTGATTAATGACTTATGCAAATTTCTCTAAAAAATGACTTTGATCATGAATATCTCTAACTATGTAAATATTTTTCTTAATAAATTCTAAAGTTGGAATTTCAATTATTCATATTTTCAACGAATTTTTTCTAAAATGCACATATGAACATATACAGAGAACATACATAGATATAACTTTTCTAAAAATGTAACTTTTGCATATATGAACATATACAGAGAACATACATGCATACATTTTTCTAAAAATGCAAAAAAAATCATCATATGAACAAAAGAAATTATATGAACAAAAAAAACATACATCATCTATCATCAACATCATCTAACAATCATATGGAAAAAATGTATATGAACAAGCAAGCTAGGGGAGGAGGACAAGGAGGAAAGGGGGCCGGCCAGACCGTAGCGCGGGGCGGAGCGGACCGTCGGCGAGGGCTCTGGGCAGGGGTGTGGTGATAGCGTCGGGGGAAGGGGCACAGTGACGGCGTCG
>NC_041385.1:470561059-470593212 GCF_002162155.2 Triticum dicoccoides
GTCGGGCGCGTCGGTGAGGGTTCGGGGCAGGGGCACAGTGATGGCGTCGGGGGCAGGGCACGATGACGAGGGCTCGGGGCAGGGGCGCAACGACGGCCTCGGGGGCAGGGGCGTGGCGACGGTGTCGGGGGCGGCGACGGCGACACCAACGATGGGGTAGGGGTGATGATGGTAGCGAGGGCAGCGACGGCGATGGCGGGGCGGGGGTAGCCTGGCGTCGTCGTCGGAGAGATTGAAGAACTGAATGGAAATTTTCACAAGTGCTGCTTATATAGGTGAAGCATTGGTCCTGGTTTGTGGCACCAACCGGGATCGATGCCCCCTTTTGTCCCGGTTGCTGCCACCAACCAGGACCAAAGGTCAGTTTTCAGCAGCCCAAAGGGCAAGAAACAGAGACCTTTGGTCCCAGTTGGTGGTACCAACCGGGACTAAAGGTGGGCATTGGTACCAGTTGGTGCCACGAACCGGGACCAAAGGGCGGCATTGGTCCCGGTCCGTGCCACCAACCGGGACCAATAGCCTTGCACAGCGGCGTGTGGTGGGAGTTTAGTCCCACCTCGCTAGTTGGGAGCGCTTCACACCTCTTTATAAGCTCCGTTGCCTCTTCCATCTCGAACTCCTCTGAACTGCAGGCCTACGGGCCTAATATAACACCAATATGCCTGTGGGCCTACTGGGCCCACCGCCGGCCTGCATCCTGGCCCAACATGCTAGTTGGGTTTCTCGTCATATGCACGCCGTGGTGGCCCTGTAGGCGGCACTTTTTATTTTTATTTTTTTGTATTTTTTGTTTTATGCTTTACTTAATTTTTTAGAGTTTTTGAGTGATTCATTTTGCTTTAGGTAATTTTTAGGTTATTTTAAATGTCTGTTTTAATCAAAAACAGATTTTGTTATTTTAGTTTGCTATTAAAGTTTCTAACAAAAAAAATTCTTTATGAAAATTCTTTTTGCTATTAATGTTCTGAACAAAAATTACTTTGATAATTTAAGTTGCATAAATTTTATAAAAATTTAGCTTCAAAAATACTAGAGGTTTATAAAATCTTTTTAGTTGATTCCTTTTGCTATTAGAGCTTTATAAAAGCTTTTTAGTTGATTCTTTTTGCTATTGAAGAGTATTATAGTTTTGTTTTAGTTGATCATAATAGAATATTTTAATTGATTATTTTTTGTTCATTCTTTTTGCTATTAGAGTTTCATAAAAGTTTGCTAGTTCATTCTTTTTACTGAAAGAACTATGTCTCTTTTTCCTAAAAGAACTATGTGGCGCTTTGGCTCATCGTATGATGTATTCGCTTCCTTATCTTTTCTTTTTCTCGGTTTGGTAGACATGTCCTTCACGTAGAAAACCTGCGCCACATCATTGGCTAGGACGAATGGTTCATCTGTGTACCCAAGATTGTTCAGATCCACTGTTGTCATTCCGTACTGTGGGTCTACCTGTACCCTGCCTCTTGACAGATTGACCCATTTGCACTTAAACAAAGGGACCTTAAAATCATGTCCATAGTCAAGTTCCCATATGTCCACTATGTAACCTTTCCCCTCTTGGTTGCTGCATCAAAGCGGACACCATTGTTTTGGTTGGTGCTCTTTTGATCTTGGGCGATCGTGTAAAATGTATTCCCATTTATCTCATACCCTTTGTAAGTCAATACAGTCGAAAATGGTCCCCTGGCCAACGAGTACAGCTCATCAGAAATAGTGTTGTCACCCCTGAGACGTGTTTGCAACCAACTGCCAAAAGTCCTAATGTGTTCACATGTAATCCAGTCGTTACAATGCTCCGGGTGTTTGGAGCACAGAATGTTCTTGTGTTCATCGACATACGGGGTCACCAAGGTAGAATTCTGTAGAACTCTGTAGTGTGCTTGAGACCAAGAATGCACGTCCCCACATATTATTGAGTCCCCTCCTAGCGTGCCTTTTCCAGTAAGTCTCCCCTCATACCACGACTGAGGGAGACCAGTCTTCTTAAGGTCAAGAATGAAGTCAACACAAAACCCAATGACATCCTCTGTTTGATGGCCCATGGAGATGCTTCCGTCTGGCCTAGCGCGGTTACGAACATATTTCTTTAGGACTCCCATGAACCTCTCAAAGGGGAACATATTGTGTAGAAATACAGGGCCCAGAACAACAATCTCGTCGACAAGATGAACTAGGATGTGCGTCATGATATTGAAGAAGGATGGTGGGAACACCAACTCGAAACTAACAAGACATTGTGCAACATCACTCCTTAACCTTGGTAGGATTTCTGGATCGATCACCTTCTGAGAGATGGCATTGAGGAATGCACATAGCTTCACAATGGCTAATCGAACGTTCTTCGGTAGAAGCCCCCTCAATGCAACCAGAAGCAGATGCATCATAATCACATGGCAGTCATGAGACTTTAGGTTCTGGAACTTTTTCTCTCGCATATTTATTATTCCCTTTATATTCGACGAGAAGCTAGATGTGACCTTCATACTGAGCAAGCATTCAAAGAAGATTTCCTTCTCTTCTTTGGTAAGAGCATAGCTAGCAGGACCTTCATACTGCTTTGGAGGCATGTCGTATTTTTTGTGCACATGTTGCTGGTTCTCCTATGCCTCCGGTGTATCTTTTGTCTTCCCATACAAGCCCAAGAAGCCTATCAGGTTCACGCAAAGATTCTTCGTCACGTGCATCACGTCGATTGCAGAGCAGACCTCTAGGTCTATCTAGTAGGGTTGGTCCCAAAATATAGATTTCTCTTCCACATGGGTGCGCGTCCCTCAACGTCATTCGGAACAGATAGTCCGCCGGGACCCTTTCCAAAGATTACTTTTAAATCATTGACCATAGCAAGTATGTGATCACCAATACGGATGGCGGGCTTCTTCCGGTGATCTGCCTCGCCTTTGAAATGCTTGCCTTTCTTTCGACATTGATGGTTGGTCCGAAGAAATCGATGATGCCCCAGGTACACATTCTTCCTGCATTTTTCCAGGTATATACTTTTGGTGTCATCTAAGTAGTGCGTGCATGCTTGGTATCCCTTGTTTGTCTATCCTGAAAGGTTACTGAGAGCAGGCCAATCATTGATGGTTACAAACAACAATGCATGCAGGTCAAATTCCTGCTGTTTGTGCTCATCCCACACACGTACAACGTTACCATTCCACAGCTGTAAAAGTTCTTGAACTAATGGCCTTAGGTACACATCAATGTCATTGCCGGGTTGCTTAGGGCCTTGGATGAGAACTGGCATCATAATGAACTTCCAATTCATGTACAACCAAGGAGGAAGGTTATAGATACATAGAGTCACAGGCCAGGTGCTATGATTGCTGCTCTCCCCAAAAGGATTAATGCCATCTACGCTTAAACCAAACCATACGTTCCTTGCGTCACCTACAAAGTCCTCCAAGTACTTTCTCTCAATTTTCTCCACTGCGACCTGTCAGCGGGTGCTCTCAACTTCCCGTCTTTCTTACGGTCCTCTCTGTGCCATGATACGTCTCCGTCGTATCTATAATTTTTAATTATTACATGCCAATATTATTCAACTTTCATATATTTTTGGTAACTTTTTATACTATTTTTTGGGACTAACATATTGATCCAGTGTCCAGTGCCAGTTCCTGTCTGTTGCATGTTTTATGTTTCGCAGAAAACCCATATCAAACGGAGTACAAACGGAATATAAATGGACGGAGAATATTTTTGGATTATTTATGATTTTTGGGAAGAAGAATCAACGCGAGACGATGCTCGAGTGGCCCACAAGGCAGGGGGCGTGCCCAAGGGGGGTGGGCGCGCCCCTGACCCTCCTGGCCACTTCGTAAGGTGGTTGGTGCTCTTCTTTCGATGCAAGAAAGCCAATATCCTGATAGAAATCGTTTCCAAAGGACAACCCAATCGGAGTTACGGATCTCCGGGAAGATAAGAAACGATGAAAGGGCCGAATCAGGAACGCAGAAACAGAGAGAGACAGATAGACAGATCCAATCTCGGAGGGGCTCTCGCCCCTCCCACGCCATGGAGGCCATGGACCAGTGGGGAAACCCTTCTCCCACCTAGTGAGAATGTCAAGGAAGAAGAACAAGAAGGGTGGCTCTCTCCCCCTCTCTCCCGGTGGCGCCGGAACGCCGCCGGGGCCATCATCATCACCGTGATCTACACCAACACCTCCGTCATCTTCACCAACATCTCCATCACCTTCCCCCATCTATATTAAGAGGTCCACTCTCCCGCAACCCGCTGTACCCTCTACTTGAACATGGTGCTTTATGGTTCATATTATTATCCAATGATGTGTTGCCATCCTATGATGTCTGAGTAGATTTTTGTTGTCCTACCGGTAATTGATGAATTTCTATGATTGGTTTAACTTTCTTTTGGTTATGTTGTTGTCCTTTGGTGCCCATCTATGAGCGCACGTGTGGATCACACCATAGGGTTAGTTGTATGTTGATAGGACTATGTTTTGGAGAGCAAGAGTGACAGAAGCTTCAACCTAGCATAGAAATTGATGCATACGGGATTGAAGGGGGACCAATATATCTTAATGCTATTGTTGGGTTTTACCTCAATGAACGTTAGTAGTTGCGGATGCTTGCTAATAGTTCCAATCATAAGTGCATAGAATTCCAAGTCAGGGATGACATGCTAGCAGTGGCCTCTCCCACATAAAACTTGCTATTGTCTAGTAAAGTAGTCAATTGCTTAGGGACAATTTCACAACTCCTACCACCACTTTTCCACACTCGCTATACTAACTTTATTGCTTCTTTATCTGAACATCTCCTAGTTTGTATTTACGTACACTTTATATTCTTGCAACCCTATCCAACAACACCTAGAAAGTCCTTCTAGTTTCATACTTGTTTTAGGTAAAGCGAACGTTAAGCGTGCGAAGAGTTGTATCGGTGATCGATAGAACTTGAGGGAATATTTGTTCTACCTTTAGCTCCTCGTTGGGTTCGACACTCTTCCTTATTGAAAGAGGCTACAATTGATTCCCTATACTTGCGGGTCATCATGCCATCGCATCAACTTGGCATGCTCTTTGTTTCTAAACAGACATTTCAACTGTGGTATTATAGGAGCATACCACATCACCTTGGCAGGAACCCTCTTCCTAGGGCGCTCGCCGTCAATATCACCAGGGTCATCTCGTCTGATTTTATACCGCAATGCACCGCATACCGGGCATGTGTTCAAATCCTCGTATGCACCGTGGTAGAGATTGCAGTCATTAGGGCATGCATGTATCTTCTGCACTTCCAATCTTAGAGGGCATACAACCTTCTTTGCTTCATACATACTGTCGGGCAATTCATTATCCTTTGGAAGCTTCTTCTTCAATATTTTCAGTAGCTTCTCAAATCCTTTGTCAGGTACACCATTCTCTGCCTTCCACTACAGTAATTCCAGTGTGGTACCGAGCTTGTGTTGCCATCTTCGCAATTGGGGTACAACCCTTTTTTGTGATCCTCTAACATGCGATCGAACTTCAGCTTCTCCTTTTCACTTTTGCACTGTCTCTTTGCATCAACAATGACCCGGCGAAGATTATCATCGGGCACATCGTCTGGTTCCTCTTGACCTCTAGCTTCCTCGTTGCAGCATCACCATATTCAGGGGGCACATAGTTGTCATCATCCTCTTCTTCTTTGTTGTTGTAGGATCGGAAGTATGTCTAGAGGGGGGGGGGTGATTAGACTACTTGACCAAATAAAAACTTATCCTTTTCCCAATTTTAGTTCTAGGAAGATTTTAGCTAACTTAGCACAAGTCAAGCAATCTTAACACAATTCAAGCAAGCATGCAAAGAGTATATGAGCAGCGGAAAGTAAAGCATGCAACTTGCAAGAATGTAAAGGGAAGGGTTTGGAGAATTCAAACGCAATTGGAGACACGGATGTTTTTGTCGTGGTTCCGATAGGTGGTTCTATCGTACATCCACGTTGATGGAGACTTCAACCCATGAAGGGTAACGGCTGCGCGAATCCACGGAGGGCTCCACCCAAGAAGGGTCCACGAAGAAGCAACCTTGTCTATCCCACCATGGCCGTCGCCCACGAAGGACTTGCCTCACTAGTGGTAGATCTTCACGAAGTATGCGATCTCCTTGCCCTTACAAACTCCTTGGTTCAACTCCACAATCTTGTCGGAGGCTCCCAAGTGACACCTAGCCAATCTAGGAGACACCAATCTCCAAGAAGTAACAAATGGTGTGTTGATGATGAACTCCTTGCTCTTGTGCTTCAAATGATAGTATCCCCAACACTCAACTCTCTCTCACAGGATTTGGATTTGGTGGAAAGAAGATTTCAGTGGAAAGCAACTTGGGGAAGGCTAGAGATCAAGATTCATATGGTAGGAATGGAATATCTTGGTCTCAACACATGAGTAGGTGGTTCTCTCTCAGAAAATGTAAGTTGGAAGTGTAGGTTCGTTCTGATGGCTCTCTCCACGAATGAAGAGGAGGTGGAGGGGTATATATAGCCTCCACACAAAAACTAACTGTTACACACAACTTGCCAATCTCGGTGGGACCGAATTGAGAAACTCGGTCGGACCGATTCAGCAAATCTAGTGACCGTTAGGATTTTCGGTGGGACCGACATGCAACTCGGTAGGACCGATATGGTTAGGGTTAGGGCATAACGTAATCTCGGTGAGACCGATTACACAAACTCGGTGGGACTGATTTTGGTAATAAGCTAACCAGAGAGTTGGTCAGGTAAACTCGGTGGGACCAGTTCGCTCATCTCGGTGAGACCGAAATGTTACGAAAGGGAAACAGAGAGTTTACATTGCAATCTCGGTGGGACCGATCGCTCATCTCGGTGGTACCGAAACGTTACAAAGGGAAACAGAGAGATTACAATCCCATCTCGGTGAGACCGAGATCCCTATTGGTGAGACCGATTTGCCTAGGGTTTGTGGCAGTGGCTATGACATCTGAACTCGGTGGCGCCGGATAGAAAAAATCGGTGGGGCCGAGTTTGACTTTTGTTTTAGGTCATATGTGGATGTGAGAAAGTAGTTGTGGGTTTTGGAGCATATCACTAAGCACTTTGAGCAAGAACCTCATTAAGCAACACCTCATCCCTCCTTGATAGTGTTGGCTTTTCCTATAGACTCAATGTGATCTTGGATCACTAAAATATAAAATGTAGATTCTTGAGCTTTGAGCTTGAGCCAATCCTTTTATCCTTAGCATTTTGAGGGGTCCACTTTTCTCATCCATGCCATGCCATTCATTGAGCTTTTCTTGAAATATTTATCTTGAAATAGTGTTAGCTCAATGAGCTATATGTTGTTAGGAATTACCAAAACCACCTAGGGATAGTTGCACTTTCAGTCTCCCCCTTTTTGGTAATTGATGACAACATATAGATCAAAGCTTAGACAAATGATAATAAGATTGAAAAACATTGTCGCTTTGAGAAGTATATGTGAAATGTGAGAGCTCCCCCTAAATTTGTGCATAGTTTAAGATTTGCTTTGGACTGCAAATGCACAATGAGTTAGGATCATCAGTTACTCTCCCATGTCACATACATCTTGGTGGAGCGCTCAAAATGATAATAACTAAAACACATGCACTCATCACAAAGCAAAGTGAATGATCATATAGAGATAAAAGGATAATGTCATCCAACAAGCATTGATGTAGCATATGATCAAACAAATGATCACCCAAGTATCACACAAGCATAAAGTATATCAAACAAGCAAACAAAGTTCAACCACCAAAACAAGAGAGAATAAAAAGCAATGCTCTCTCTCGAAGCCTATGATCTATACATTTTTCTCCCCCTTTGGCAACAAGTTACCAAAAAGTTCATAGAAAATGCATAGTACTAAATCGACTCTCAGGCTTGGTCTTCAGCTGGTGGTGTAGAGATAACACCAAGGACGAAAGCATCAGTTGATGAAGTTGGAGCTGGTGGAGTGGGTGCTGGAGCTGGTGGCACTGAAGCTGTAGCTGGTGCAGATGAAGTTGCTCTTGTGTCTGAAATAGGCACTATAGCTGATCTCTGAGCTCTGGGCACTCTATCAAACGCATCAGTGGTTGTCTTGCCCTTCCTCTCCTGCATATCATCTTGAAGTTGCTCAACAACTGACTGTATCTTAGTGACCTTCACATCCAAGTCATAGAACTTCTTCTCCATGATCCTCTCCAGGCTCTCCTGGTTTTGAGTTAGGGTGGCCAATCCCTTCTCAATTCTTAGAGTGGAGGCAATCAAGTAGCCAAGCTGATCTTGCTTGCTCTTCAGGAAATACTGAGATGCCTCATCAATGGTTGGCATCTTGGCAGCCTTTTCAGTCCTTGCCTTCTCCTTCTTTGCTTGTGCTTGCACAGAAGATGGTTCATCTTCATCCATAACCACTGTGTTGTCCTCAAAATCTGGATAGATATGCATGTGATCCTTGTCCAATAGGTATGTGCCAGTGCCCATCTTGGAGTTAATTAGCTCCTGGATCTGTGGGGCATACCCACAACTTCTCTTCTGGTCAGCAGTTGTACTCTTAATAGTTTCCACTATGAGGCTCATGACCTTGAACTTTTGAGGCACATCAAATATGTGAAGAAGATTGATAACATGGCCTCTGATCATCTTGTGATCACCTGACTTAGGCAAAAGAGTGTGCCTGAGGATCCAGTTGATGGTTGGCAGTCCTGACAGAAGGTAATGTACTGATCCAAACTTGTGTGTTTCAACAGCAGCATCTGGGATTTCCTTGTACATATGTGCCATAGAGTTGTGATCCTTCTTCTTCTTGGCATAGACATCCAAGTCATCCTCTTTATCCTTAGGTGCATTGATAAGATTATCCCATTCTTCAATAGTTGATTGGTACCTAGTACCTTCAGACATCCATACTATCCTTCCATCTGGATAGAAGTGTGCTTTGGAGTAGAAATGCATTATAAGCTCATCATTCCACTTTGTGAGCTTCTGCCCAACAATGTCAGCCACTCCACAAGCATTGAAACTATCATACACACCAGGATAGTGCTCTTCATTCTCCTTGATATAGTTCCAGTCCACCCATCTTATGTCACACACAATTGGCTTCTTGTCAAGCAGCACTATCTCATAGAAACCCTGTTGTTCCTTTGTATGGAACCTATAGTCCACAACAATTTTCCTCCTGACTGCATAGGGATCAGCCAACCTCCACTATCTGAGTCCTGCATCCTTTCTCAGCTTCATATCCTCAGCTACAAGATGAGCATCATTGTGATCTGGAATTTTGGGCTTCAACTTTCTCAAGACATGTTCCTCATCATCTTCTTCTTCAATAACAACTTCAGGCATTGGGGCCTTGTTCTTCTCTCCAGCAGGAATGTTCCTAGTATTCCTCTTGGGTGCAATTTTAGGCTTTGGAGCAGCTGCCTTGGGTGCTTCTTTGGGCTTTGATGAAGTAGCCCCTGACCTAATGGCATCACCCATAAGCTTATGAGCTTTAAGTGCTGGTGCAGCAACCTCCTCTTCTTCATCTTCCATCATGGAAGGCTTTCCAACAACCCTGGCCACGGTCTTCTTGACCCTTTCCTTCCTCTTCTTCCCTTCCTCAGCAGCCTATTTGGGTTCAGATTCCAAAGGCACTTGTGTGGAGGCTTTGGTTTTGGACATGTGAACCCTTCTAGCAAGTGCTTTGGTCCAAATTCTAGGCTTAGTGGCAGCAACTGTGCCATATTCCTTCTTGAGCACCTTCTTCTTGGAAGTGGCCTCATCCTCTACAGCCACATAGTCTTCATCTTCAGACTCTGAGGTTTTCTTCTTTCTGGCCCTGGTGGCTGCCTTAGGCAAGTTGCCGGGTGTGCTTCTGCTACCATCATAGCTGCTAGAAGGACTAGTGCCCTCACTCATGTGAACCTGCTCCTCAGACTTGTTCTGACTGTCACTTTGATCAGACATGTTGCAAACTCTGACAACAGACCCTGTGAATAGATATAAATGAGGTAGATAGGATGAGCATCACAAAATACAGAGGTTTTTGCAAGAGAATGAGTTAAAAACTTAGTTTTAGTTTTCCATAGAAAGCATTTCGGATCTACCGATTTGTAAACTCGGTGATACCGAAGCAGCTTTAGGAACCTAAACTAGTGAACTCGGTCAGACCGAGTCACAGTTCAGTGGCACCGAGACTACTAGGGTTTCACAAAGTCCTGAACTCGGTCACACCGATTTGCAATTCTCGGTCGGACCGAGAATCACATGTGCAATGGCCTTGGCCAAATCGGTGGAACCGATTTCTACAACTCGGTCGGTCCGAGATGGTTTCGGCGGAAACCTAACCCTAAATTTTCAATCCAAACCTAATCTACGGAGTGTTTTTACTGGATAAGATGATCTCAATCGTGGCAAGATACATGGCGAAAACAATGTGCTAGGAATCGGAGTGAGATTAGCACAAGGATCAAGTCCATACCCTAGTTCGGCGATGGACTTGCTACGGCGGCAATGGCGGAGATGATTCCCGTTGACGGCGGCGGAGACCAGCTGCGGGAGGCAGCTGGCCACGAGGAGGACGATCCAGAGACCCAGGAGGCAGAGCGGGCTGAGCGCGGGCGAAACAGTTGAGAGAAATTTCCAAAATTTTGCCCGTGGATATATATAGCCCGACCCTGTCGGTGTGACCAAGTGGAACAACTCGGTGGCACCGAGATGCATTACTGCAAGCAGTTACTGCATCTCGGTGTGACCGAAATGTTCAAATCAGTTGCACCGAGATTGAAAACCTAGATCGACTTAGTGATCTCGGTATGACCGAAATGGAAGAATCGGTCAGACCAAAACGCACAAAGAAGTTTTGGAAGTTTAAGTCCATGACGAATCGGGGACTCCGAGTGCTCCTCACACAGAGTGGTTCGAATCTGACTTGATCAAACTTTGTGATGGAGCAAGAATAGAGTTTGAGACAAGAAAAGCATAGATAGCTAGAGAAGGTTCTTAGGCATTCTTGTCCATCCACTTGGCAAAAGAAAAGAAATCAAATAGTCAAAACAACAAGTGGATGTCCTCGAATGAGTGAAATATGCAACCAACATGCTCACACATTAAAATGACAAATGAAATATGTGGCAAAGCATGCACAACCATTCTAGCATCTATCAAGCAATTGGCGATGACTAGGTCATCTATATATGAGTATATTGACTTAGGAGTCAAATGAGAACATTTGATCATAGGTCATACTCATCGTTTAAGCTCAAGTGGGGTTGCCACTTCTACATAATGCATTGATGTGTACACACCTTTAGAGTTGCTTTAACTCAATTCTTAGAGTAAAGCTCCCCCTAGATGTGAGATCCCCCCTTAGAGTGATGAACTAACCTTGGGTTTTGTCGATGATGACTTCATGTAGGTGTTGAAGATGTGGATTCTCAATGTTGATGTAGATCATTTGGAGTAATCCTTTGGAGTGAGTTGCACTTTCAATACCTTGTCCCTTGTCTTACCAACAAGAGAGTTTGTGACTCCATGAACTAGTGCAAGATGTGGAAGTTGATTGCACTTGTCCTTGCCAAAATGATATAAGTGAAGTATGTTGGCGGAGTCACCCTCAAGAACTCTCTAGTTCTTTTTCTTCGGGATCCACACCATCTTGATGGGAATCCTTGGGGTTGTAGTCGTACTTGAAGAAGTAGAACTTGACGTAGTCTTGGGAACCCACTTGACCAAGGCCTTGGGAGCTTCTTCAAATGCATCAATCTCCTCTTGAAGCTCATCCTTGCGTTTTTTACTTGTGGTCTTGTGGTGGAAGATCATCTTGAGCTTGTGTCCCTTTGAAGGAAGTAGGATCATACTTCTCTTTTTGAGGAACAAACTCCGTCTTGGGGTATTGCTCTTCTTCCCACTCAACTCCATTGGCATTGAACTTTTCGTTCAAAACCAACACCTTGGTTCTTCCGGTGCCTTCCTTGCTTGCGTACAATTTCCTCGAATTGCTTACTCCCGACAAGGCTCTTGTAAACACCTTTCTCTATAATTCCCTTCAATAAGCTATTTTCTTGCTCAAGTGTAACTTGGCTAAGAGAATCATTAGTGGAAGCAAGAGAACTACTAGAAGCAACAACATTAGATTTAACATGATTATTGTTACTACCAGAGGAAGAATCCTTCTTGTTCTTGTTACTAGACTTGACTTGAGGCATGTAAGTAGATAAGAGTAAACGCTTGGCAATGTAAGAAGAACTTTTCTTGTGAAGATCATCATTGATTGCCTATAAGAACTCATGCTCTTGTGCAAGGTTGAGCTTCTCAAAGCGTAACTTCTCATGAGTCCTTAAAAGTTCTCGATGATCTCCTAAGATAGTTTCATGAGCTAACTTAAGAGTGTTTAGTTCTTTAGTTAGAAGCTCAATCTTCTCCTTATCATTGTCATTCGTTTTATCTTGATTAGCATGATTAATTGACGTTTCATCATAGTATTCATCACTAGAGTTGTCAAAAAGTAAATCATCATCACCTAACAAGTCATCTTCATCACTATTGAAATCAACATACTCGGGGTGTGGTACGTTTGGGCCTTTAGCCATGAAGCATCTTCCAAGTCCCTCATTTGGTGAATCAAATATGTCATAGGAGTTGGTTGACACAAGTGCTAGACCGGCAACACCTTCATCTTGAGTATGTTCAGAGTCGGTGTGATAGCTTCTCTCGGAGTGATTGTCGGAGTCAGAACCAGATACACTACAAAAAAAAGACACATCCGTGACATTTTGGGCCGAACGAATTTTTTTCTATCATACATATGAGACTTCTATGATGATAATTGTGACAAAACCCGGTATCATCAAGATGTGGTGGGCTCCTACTTCTATGACAAAAAATCATGACAGAAAATGGGCTTTTCGTCCTAGGGGGCCGGAGACGCAGATGCATGACATTCTTTGGGCCGTCCAAGACGGAAAAAACCGTGGTAGAAGCGAGGGCGAGAAAAATTTCGGGGAGTTCCCGGTTACGGTGGGAGGTCGGGGGCCGAGCGATGCGTGTTTCTCTTGTACACGTACGCGCATGTGTGCGAGGCGTTGGCTCTAACTCAACCCGAGCGAGGCGTTGGGCTCTAACTGAACCCGAGCGATTGCACTGCAGGCTACGCGTTACTGAACCCGAGCGATCGATTCCTTCACTACTGCTGCTAACTGAAGTCGATCGATGGTGCCTCTTTGGATGAACAGTGAGCGTTGGGGGGCGGGGGGTTTGGATGAACAGTGAGCGGTGGGAGTGGATGAACATGACCCGTGGCGTTGCCTCTGGATGAACAGGACCCCGATCGATCGAGCCGGTTGGGGCTGGATGAACAGGACCCCGTGGAAGGCTGGATGAACAGGAGGACCCCATGGAGGGCTAGATGAACAGTAGACGGTGGAGGGGTGGATGAACAGTAGCCCGTGGAGGGGTGGTTGAACAGGAGCCCGTGGAGAGGGGTGGTTGAACAGTAGCCGGTGGAGTAGCGCGCGGTGGAGGCTGGATGAACAGGAGCCCGTGGATGAACAGTCGCAGGTGGAGGCTGGAAGAGGTCGACGGTGGATGAACAGTAGCCCGTGGAGGCTGGAGGAGGTCGACGGTGGAGATGAACAGTATCCCGTGGAGTCCCGTTTTGCGGTATGCCACACCCCTCCCGATGAACAGGACCCCCGTTTCGACCGTAGCGCTCCAACACAAGTCCGTTTCGTCCGTTTTGCAGTATGCCACACCCCTCTCGATCAACAGGACCCCCGTTTCGACCGTAGGAGGTCTGTTTCCTCCGTTTTGCGGTACGCCACACCCCTCCCGATCAACAGGACCCCCGTTTCGACCGTAGGAGGTCCGTTTCCTCCGTTTTGCGGTACGCCATACCCCTCCTGATCAACAGGACCCCGTTCCGAACGTAGGAGGTCCGTTTCCTCCGTTCTGCGGTACGCCAGGCCTCGTTTCCATCGCCTGTTCCGTCCAAGCCCTCCTGATGAACACGACCATGCATTCCATTCTGACCCAGCCGGTTGGCTCCCCATGAACACGACGATGACGTTGTTTCTCCGTTCCGACCCAGCCAATGTACATGGGCCCTGGCCGTACGTATATATGTGCGAGTAGGCGTTCGAGACCCCGCCCATATGTACACATACATGGTCGTATTTTCTTTCTTGCACCCTGGCCGATGTACGTACGTGTACATGCTACGTGCGCGCCTCTACTACGTCACGTGCGCGCCTCTACTACGACACGTGCGCGCCTCTACATCCACTAGTATGTACGTACACGTTCGCGACCAGAATGACAACGCTACGTACGCTTCGACCAGGTGGGTCCCGACTGTCAGGCACTTCCTTGCCTGCGAAGATGTAGCTGGTGGGTCCCAACAGTCAGGGGGGCGAATCGTTTTTTTTTTCGAACGCACTTCCTTGTGTACGAAGGTGTAGCTGGTGGGTCCCAGCAGTCATGGGGGAAATGTTTTTTTTTGCGAAATACGGTGGCCCGTCCGCTGGGTCCCTCCTGTCAGGTGGAGCAATAATTACTTTGTGCGTAATAAGGAGGCACTTCCTTGCGGCCGCCGTGGACCCAGCTGTCAGCCTCTCCATGCACAGTACTCTTCCGATGGAAGTCGGTCATTGACCACATTGACCACGCCGCGTCGAGAGCACCACGGCGGTGGACGACAGTGAGGCCTAGGAAGGGGACGACGCGGAGCCGGGGAAGATGCAACAGTGGATGCCCATGCGAAGAGGGGTATGAGGGTTCACTGGTTCGGCTGTGGTGTGAGGCTGCCGTCGCTGCAGAATAACAGGGGGTGTGGGTGAGTAGAGGGATGGCCTGGCCAGCGGTGGGAGTAGTAGGGGCGGTGAGGCCTCCGCGGAACCACAGCCGGCCACGGGAGGCAGGAGCATGCGGCACGACCGGCGCTGCTTTGGGCGGCTGGAGCACGAAGACCAGAGGTTGAAGAAGCACTACGTCTGTTGGATGGACATCGTACGGTCACTGGAGCTAGAATCGTTCATATTGACTAAGTTGACAAAGCCCTCCATCCCTGTAAACTTAGTAGGCCCACAAGTCAGCCTCCCACCAAGGTGAGTCCCAGCTAGCAGGGGGAGTATTCATTTTTTTGTGCGTAATAAGGAGGCATTTCCGGTGGGTCCGAGCTGACAGCGGGGGGAACGTTTTTTTCGTGAAATACAGAGACCCTTCCGGTGGGTCCCAGCTATCAGGTGGAGGAATCATTATTTTGCACGTAATAAGGAGGCATTTTCCTGTGTGGGCCCCTACTATCAGCCTCTTCCGATGGATGTTGTTTAATGACCATGTTGATCTCGCCGCACCGAGAGCACAAGCACGATGGACGAGGGCGAGGACCAGGAAGAGAACCACCCAGAGCCGGCGAAACCACCACAGCGGATGCCCACGCTGAGGGGAGAACAAGCGCTGACTGGTCGGCTACCGGGTGAGGCTGACGTTGCCGGAAAATAACAGGATGTGTGGGTGGTTAGAGGGATGGCCTGGCGGCAGCACAGCCAGCCACGGGAGGAGGGAGCAGGCAGTCCCGCCGGCGCTGGTTTGGGCGGCTGGAGCAGGAAGATCAGAGATTGAAGAAGCACGGCGGCCGTTGGATGGACATCCAACAATCACTGTTGTGTGTTGACTAAGTTGACAAAGCCTTGCGTACGCGTCAAAAAAAATTTAGGACAACGTTATCGTCAACCTAGTAGGCCTAGAAGTCAGGCTACAAATCTGTGGAAAACAGCATACAACCCATTAGCCATTATTTTCAATAATTTACAGCCCATTTGCTAATTCTTAAGGATATTTGAAGCCCATATTCTTTTTATTAGCATTACAAACCATATATTCTCGGCACTGCTAAAAAATTGAACGAAATTTTGCATATTTCGGTGGGGTTCGAACTCTTTTAATCATGAAATTTTGAGTCACGTTAAAAATAATTTTCAAAAAATTATATCAATATAAAATTCAAAAAACAATTCTCCGCAAAAAAAATGAATGAAATTTAGAATCTTAACTAGCAAGATGCCCGTTCGTTCCACGGAACATGAAGATGCATTTGTATGAGTAGTTTATCTGGTGGGAGAAAAGATGATATTTTAATGTAATTGCCAGTTGGCTTTGGTTTTTATAAGAGTAGAGAGTAGAGAAATCCTGAAAAAAATGAAATTTTAATGCAATTGCCGGTTGGCTTTGGTTTAAAAATTTACAGCCCATTTCTTACAACTTATAGCATGTTTTTTGGGGAAGCCCATTTCTTACTACTTACATCCCTCCTCGTCTTGAAAGATTTGCAGCCCAGCAGGGCTGAGATAAGCAAGTAGGCCTCGGTTTTGGTATTCTCCAAAAAAAAGAACTGGGCTAGCCAATTTCAGAAAGAAAAAATATATCAACTGGGCTCGTCATGTGCTTAATAAAAGCGTAAGCGTGGGCTAGACGGGCCACAGCCCCCGCATAGAGCGCAGTTGAGCTCCGTCTCTAAAACTGAAAAACAACTGGGCGAGCTGCTGGGTCCCTGGTGTTATCCGCTCGTTGTGTAATTTTCTCATTTATTGACTACATTGACAATGGCCTGGAACCTAGTTGTCAAACAATTAGGAGGAAGTATTTTTTTGGCTTGTAATTACGAGGCACCTGCTTGCGAAATGCAATGACCCTGGTGTGTCCCTACTGTCAGTGTCTCCATGTACAGTCATCTCCTGATTCCTCTTGGTTATTGACCATGTTGACAACGCCAGACGGCGGCGGGCACAGCGAGCTAACCAAGGCAGAGAAAGACGGGAAGGCCTCGGACGGGAAGGAACAACTACCATGGAAGATGCGGCAGTGTAGTGGCAGGTGGAGGGGAGTACGTGGGCAACAACATGCAAGTCAAGCATACAAATGGTACAAAAAGCCCAAGGATTAATTGTTCATCAAATTTTTAGACTAAACCCAGATTGAACATGACAGTAACATCTAACCCAACCACTCTTTTTTACAGTCACAAACAAATGGATCGGTCTGATCCATAAAATCAACATCATGTGCAAAAAAAATATTTCAGGATTTCTACAACTTATTGTAAATAGAAGCCGAGCACTTTTAGAAGCCCATTTGTCCACCTGAATCTTCTTTTTTTGTTGTTCAACATGTTCGTCCATGAGAAATCTCTTGCTGTAAAAATTAAGCCTCATGGACAATAGTAACCTGGCATTCAACAGGAAGAATGTGACAAAGCATCTGTTTGCCTGGTTGGATGCATATCGTCCCATCATTATTGTCCTCAAACGACTGTCATGAGAACTGAGAAAATCCTTGTGCTTATTACGCCAACGATTGGTTATATGTTTTTCTCCATGTGGTTCTGCCTAAGTAGACATGAAGAGTGAAAACAGTTAAGCTCTGAAATAAGAGTAAGTCAAAATAACGACATCTGAACAGTTAATTCTAGTACAATATATACGGGCTTTCAATGTGCATGAAATCATCACCTCTATGTATAAATTCTCCAGAGATCGAAAGCATCACAGCAAGCCAATAATTATGTCCAGATCAAAACTATACATCTGATATATATGATCTTGACAGAATCCAGCAGCATTGATAGGCTATTAACGGACGAACTCTTCATTGAGCATATAACATAATATTAGTACCCAAAGTGTACTCCAAGATGATATAAAACTTATGCGCACAAATGAAAAATGCAGCATATGATCACAAATGTGTAGATGATAATATACGGTACCTGAAAAAGTGAGGAGCCAAACACCCACTCCTTGTCATTATTAAACGGGTCACGAATTACACCCAAGGTCTCCAGTTTGGGCGCAGAGACGACATTTATTTCTGAAGGTGTATAACAATTATGAAGGAGCAACCTTTCAAGTGAAGGGGCATCTTCGATGATGAGCTGCTGTCCTTTAAAACAAATGCCAATGCTTTTAAGGTGAGGCGACTTTATTTGGAGACAACTGATACCGATTTCTATTCCCAAAACAATAAGCAAGCGCTCCAGGGCAGGGCAACTGGAGTGGATGATGCTGTGCAGTGAGGCCTCCGACAGATAAACCACCACAAGCGAAACTTTTTTTAGCAGTGGGAGTCGAAGCATTTGTACCAGATCGTCTGGTAGATGGCACCGGGCGAAGGTGGCGGTGTGGAGAGAGGAGGAAAACCTCGAGATGGACAACAGTGGTGTGGGCACGAATTCTTGGTATGTTCGTGGTATGAAACTTTCGTGGTAATGGTAGAACTCAAACTGCTGGAGTTTTCCGAATTTAGGGGATGTCAGCCAAGCGTCCACCTTGCCGGGTATGGACAGCAGGTACCTTGTCAGGATGCAGAGGCATTGAACGGGGCCCTGCTGGTGAGAAGAGACGATGGCTCTGAGGAGATCAAATTCAGGAAGGACAGATATCTGACGACAGTCGAGATTGAGGGGCGCGGTGCGCCATAGAGGGCTCCACCGAGTTGAGAGGACTTGTGTGCGGCAGCAATCCTTGGTGGGGAGAAGCGAGATGATCTCCTCAAGGATGACGCCCGGGAGATCGCTGATGCGGTCCACCGGAGATTCTAACAGTTCCTCAGATCCGGGTGGGGGGGGGGCTCGCCGCTTCTCCCCGCGCTACAGGGTGCGGGATCTACAACCGGCGTCGCCGCTGGTGGGAGCATCATCTTCTCGGCGCTGGGGCCATCCGACTCCATTTTCCTTGTGGGCGTCGTGCCGAGCTCATGGGTTTGAGCAGAGTAGCCAGAGACGAGCCTAGTGGCAGTGCCAGTGGGGAAGAAGGAGGGCTGGGGATTTCTGTAGGAGTGGAAGAAGAGGAGCAGGCGTTTTCTATACGGGTGAGGAAGAAGGTGAGCAGGGTTTTCTGGACGAGTGAGGAAGATTGGGGAGTGGGGGGAATTGGGTGGGGAGACGGAAGCAGGAGAGCAAGTTGTTCGTGTTTATAAGGCCCGCTGCACTAACTACTCGCTTTTTCCCAAGAACCACTCTCTTCTTTTGCGTTGCTGCATTGGAGCTGGCGCATGGTCTTGGCTTACTGGCCATGCATGCAGGATGCATGTGCTCGCCGGCCACTGCATGCGCCTGGTTTGTTACTAGGCCTATTTAATAGGGTGGTTATGGAGTAAATTAAGAAGATTTATTTTCTCTGTGTGCATCCACCAAATTAGAGGATGCGGTACTTGATGCAGACACTCACACTAAATTAACATTCAAAAGAACAAAAGTTCAGCATGTCTATGCATCTCAATGATTCACCATACTATAACCAATATACAAAGCTGTGAGAAGGTGTGGAAATAAAGAAAATCGGTCGATGCTTCTCTGAGCAAAGGGCCTCCCTGTGCACGCATTAATTTCCTGGGCATGCTTGTTTCTTCTCAATGTTGCGAGCACTTTGAGCATGTTGGCAACTCCACAGCTAGCTAGCTACCTCATCTTGCAATTGGTGCTGACACATTTGCAGCAAACACATGAGGCAATAGAGATGACTCAACATGGGTCCATATTGTGCAGTTCCCCTGATATCATATTCATTGTCCTGAATCTGAAAAGATAGGAAAACAGTAGCTATACTTAAACGGTGTTGCAAAACAGTAGCACATATCAATAGCTCGGCATGACAAAACTCGATCATCTGGACGAAGGGGATACTGACCTGCCTGAGGAAGATTACATATAATTTCATAAGTCCTTGGTTGATTTCCACCTTCGGCTGCACTGCTTGTTTGCTCCTCCACACATGACAGGATCGTTCCGCACTGCATTCAGCAAGTCAATGTATGAATAAGCTAATTTCATCTTGCGGTGGTCATTGTACCTAGTTACGAATGCAGGAATACCTGGAGCACCATGAGGTTAGCTGACAGCAGGTAGATGCAGCCATATAAATTTTGTGCGGTGCTACCAAAATTGAGGTTTGTATCCCTTCCCGTTATGAGAATTCTTATTGAAGTTGGTAGAATGTGAGGGCTTGTTCTTTGCATCAAACTTGCCTTTCCCCTGAGATTTGTTCTTGTTGTTTTAGGGCTGGTTGGGCTGTAAGTTCTTCTCATGTACCATGTGGGCACTAGAAGCTCCCTCAGCGACCCGCACACGTGTGTCTTTTGCTCTCGCCTTCTCCTCAAAATCAAGAGTGCTAATGAGATCCAAAACAGAAAACTCATGTCTCTTGTTTTTCAGAGAAGTAGCAAAATCGTTCCACGAAGGTGGAAGCTTGGCAATGATGGTCCCAACAACAAATTTGTCCGGCAACACACACTTAAAGTACTCAAGTTCCTTAGAGAGTGACTGTATCTCATGAGTCTGCTGAACAACAGAGCGCTCATCAGTCATCTTGTAGTCACAGAATTGCTCCATGACGTACAACTCGTCGCCAGCGCCCGAGGGCCCAAACGTGGCCTCGAGCGCAGCCCACATGTCTTTGCCGCTGTCAAATGACATATATGAATCCACAATGGAATCGTCAAGAATACTCAGCAGGGCGGCTTTGAAGAGGGTATCCATGTTCTGAAAAGCTTCCTGCTGTGTAGGATTAAGATCGCCCTCATGCTTACCCTTAGTGGCGTCATAGCAGTACATGATCTGAAACCAATATACTGCTCTTGTGTGCCACCTTTTACATTGCACCCCCTTAAAAGTAGGTGGCTTCAAAAGCGCAGCAAAACCACTCGGTGTAAATTGCCTGTAATCAAGTTTTTGGATTGGATTGTTGAATATATGAGCAATTTAGTATGAGATTTAATCCGAATTAGCAGTAAATAGATCATGACGATAATTGCAAACATCAAAGTAATGATGCGGACTAAACCAGGAGGACAGAATCACATACTGTACAACGGGAGCAGAACTGATGTGGTTTATGTTGTCACTCATGTCGTTGATGAAGAGGTTAACAAGGTCGGGGAAGAAGGGTGTCGTTGGGGAAGTCGTCGTTGGTAGCAGTCACATGAGTGTGCTCCCCAAAAACCTGATCGCCCCTCTCCCGTACAGGATCACGAAAGGCGGGGTTCGGAGGACTGCCGTCCCTTCTCGTGGTGCACGCTGGAAGGAGGGCTGGAGAACAATTGCGTGGTGGCGCTAAGATCTGGAACGATGCGAAACCATATGATACAGCGGCGGCTAGGGTAGAGCATGTCAGGTCGGTCGTGCGAGTATAATAGTAGGCCTTTGGCCGCTGAGGGAGTCCTGGATTAGGGGGTGTCCGGATGGCCGGACTATGACCTTTGGCCGGACTCCCGGACTATGAAGATACAAGATTGAAGACTTCGTCCCGTGTCCGGATAGGACTTTCCTTGGCGTGGAAGGCAAGCTTGGCGATTTGATATGAAGATCTCCTCCCATTGTAACCGACTCTATGTAACACTAGCCCTCTCCGGTGTCTATATAAACCGGAGAGTTTTAGTCCGTACGACGAACAACAATCATACCATAGGCTAGCTTCTAGTGTTTAGCCTCTCTGATCTCGTGGTAGATCTACTCTTGTACTACCCATATCATCAATATTAATCAAGCAGGAGTAGGGTTTTACCTCCATCGAGAGGGCCCGAACCTGGGTAAAAACATCGTGTCCCTTGTCTCCTGTTACCATCCGCCTAGATGCACAGTTCGGGACCCCCTACCCGAGTTCCGCCGGTTTTGACACCGACATTGGTGCTTTCATTGAGAGTTCCTCTATGTCGTCACCTTTAGGCCCGATGGCTTCTTCGATCATCAACCACGACGCGGTCCAGGGTGATACTTTTCTCCCCGGACAGATCTTCGTATTCGGCGGCTTCACACTGCGGGCCAATTCGCTTGGCCATCTGGAGCAGATCGAAAGCTATGCCCCTGGCCATCAGGTCGGGTTTGGAAGTTTAAACTACACGGCCGACATCCGCGGGGACTTGATCTTCGACGGATTCGAGCCACGGCCGAGCACGCCGCACTATCACGATGGGCATGATTTAGCTCTGCCGCCGGACAACGCCCAGAGCGTCACTCAGGTGCCCGCTCCGACCATTAGCTCGGAGCCGACTGCGCCAGTTGGGGCCGGACGGCTGGACGCCGCCCCAGGAGCCGCAATCTCTACGCCGATAGAGCCGAACACCAGCCCAGTCCTTTGCGAGGCCTATGACTCCAGGGTGCCGGACTCCGTTCCGAATTCTGAACCTCCCGCACCTCTTCCGATCGAACCCTATTGGGCTCCGACCGTGGAGTTCACCGCCGCAGACGTCTTTCAGCACTCGCCCTTTGGCGATATCCTGAATGCACTAAGGTCTCTCTCTTTGTCAGGAGAGCCCTGGCCGGACTATGGTCAGCATGGTTGGGACATGGACGACGAAGAAATTCGAAACCCACTCACCACCCACTTCGTAGCCACTGTCGACGATTTAACCGACATGCTCGACTTCGACTCCGAAGACATCGACGGTATGGACGCCGATGAAGGACACGACCAAGAACCAGCACCTATAGGGCACTGGAAAGCCACCTCGTCATATGACATATACATGGTGGACACCCCCAAAGCAGGGGATGGTGATGAAAAAACGGAGGATGATCCCTCCAAGAAGCAACCCAAGCGCCGACGTCAGCGGCGCCGCTCTAAATCCTGCCAAAGCAAAAACGGCGAGTCCGGCACCGGAGACAACAACACCCCAGACAGTGCCGAAGACAACCCCCTCTAGCAGGATTCAGCGCAGGAGAACAAGGGAGCCATCCCTCATGAGAAAGATGCAGACAGGGAGGTCGAGGACGACAATTATATGCCTCCCTCCGAAGACGAGGCAAGCCTCGACGACGACGAATTCGTCATGCCAGAGGATCCCGTCGAACAAGAGCGTTTCAAACGCAGGCTTATGGCCACGGCAAGCAGCCTCAAGAAAAAATAGCAGCATCTTAGAGCTGACCAAGACTTGCTAGCCGACAGATGGACTGAAGTCCTGGCGGCCTAAGAGTATAAACTCGAACGCCCCTCCAAGAGCTACCCAAAGCGCAGGCTGCTACCCCAACTTGAGGAGGAAGCAACTAAACCTACATCACAAGCATACGATGCGCCCGATCAGCCACCCCGTGGCCGCGACAGAGAGGCCTTCCGGCCCTCGACCCAAGCCGCACCCCGGCACCGCTCAAAATATACCAGAGCGCGGGGAGACGCAACAGACCTGCGAGACATATTGGAGAATAAGGCAAGGCAAACAAGATTGATCTACGGATTGCGTGGGCGCCCCACATCACGTGACGATAACCGTCATGCCGGATATGATAAATACGGCCAGGACGAACACAAAAGACAAAGCTCATCTGAGCTGCATCGCGATATAGCACAGTACAGGGGCGCCGCACACCCACTATGCTTCATAGACGAAGTAATGGATCGTCAAATACCCGAGGGTTTTAAACCCGTAAACATCGAATCATACGATGGCACAACAGATCCCGCGGTATGGATCGAGGATTATCTCCTTCATATCCACATGGCCCGTGGTGATGATCTACACGCCATCAAATACCTCCCGCTCAAGCTTAAGGGACCAGCTCGGCATTGGCTTAACAGCCTGCCAGCAGAGTCAATTAGTTGCTGGGAGGACCTGGAATCTGCGTTTCTTGACAACTTCCAGGGCACTTATGTTTGACCACCAGATGCCGATGACCTAAGCCACATAATCCAGCAGCCAGAGGAATCGGCCAGACAATTCTGGACACGGTTCCTAACCAAGAAAAATCAAATAGTCGACTGTCCGGACGCCGAGGCCCTTGCAGCCTTCAGGCACAACATCCGAGACGAATGGCTTGCCCGGCACCTAGGACAGGAAAAGCCAAAATCTATGGCAGCCCTCACGACACTCATGACCCGCTTTTGCGCGGGAGAAGACAGTTGGCTAGCTCGTAGCAATAACTTAACCAAGAGCCCTGGCAATTCGGATACCAAGGACAAAAACGGCAGGTCACGTCGCAACAAGCACAAGCGCCACATTAACAGCGACAACACTGAGGATACGACAGTTAATGCCGGATTCAGAGGCTCTAAACCCGGTCAGCGGAAGAATCCATTCAAAAGAAACCCTCCGGGCCCATCCAGTTTAGACCGGATACTCGATCGCTCATGCCAGATACACGGCACCCCCGAACAACCAGCCAACCACACCAACAGGGATTGTTGGGTGTTCAAGCAGGCAGGCAAGTTAAGTACCAAAACTAGAGACAAGGGGCTGCATAGCGAGGACGAGGAGGGGCCCCGGCCGCCGAACAACAGAGGACAGAAGGGCTTCCCCCCGCAAGTGCGAACGGTGAACATGATATACGCAACCCATATCCCCAAAAGGGAGCGGAAGCATGCTCTCAAGGACGTCTATGCGTTGGAGCCGGTCGCACCAAAGTTCAACCCATGGTCCTCCTGCCCGATCACTTTTGATCGAAGGGACCACCCCACTAGCATCCGTCACGGCGGATTCGCTGCATTGGTCCTAGACCCAATCATTGATGGATTTCACCTCGCTAGAGTCCTCATGGACGGCGGCAGCAGCCTGAACCTGCTTTATCAGGATACAGTGCGGAAAATGGGTATAGATCCCTCAAGGATTAAGCCCACAAAGACAACCTTTAAAGGAGTCATACCAGGTGTAGAAGCCTTGGCCTCTCCCAGTGCTCCACCATGTATAGCTGCTAAGCCTTCCACGTAGGCATAAAATATGATGTGGCACCAATAAACTAAGCACCTATGCATTGAAGACTTGAGTTACTAAGCCATTTAATGCACTTAGCACCTCATCTAAAGATCATTAATAGTATAGCCAGTGCCATGTCATCTACAGACCATCTTTTAGTCAACATGTACAATAATAGATCAAAAGAGTATACTACTACTTTTTTATTCTGTGGCCCACCTTTCATTCTCACAAAGTGCCTAGGAGCACGTGCTAGAGCTGGCTCTTCACGAAGAGCCCGCTTACCTTCTCTCTCCTCTTCTCTTTCCTCCAACTAAGCAGAAATATACTAGTTTATTCCTTATAGCCCGCTGACTCAGCTCTATTGTACTTGCTCTAAGCACATCTAAGCACTTACTAGCACCCCCTTGACCATGGACCTTGACGGTGTATGTCACCTTGTGTCTCATAATCTTCCTTGTCATCATCTGAGTCCTAGAAGATCTCACCCACATCATCATTAGCATGCAACCGCCTTGATAGACAACGTGCGCAGAAGGAGTAGAGGCGACTGGGGACGCACCACCACCATGTCGTGGGCACTCTGTACGTGCTCGTGTGCGTGCAGCGTGCGTGTTTTTCCATCAGTGCTAGCTCTAAGGCCGAGGCTGCGGTCGTCTTCGTCTCCGACTGCGACTAGTAGTTGAGCAACGACGGCAAAGAGGTGCTGCAAGAGATGCATATGCGCCGTTGCATGCGAGCATCACCGTAGCACGACGAACCAGACGTCGCCGCAGATGGCGCACGCCTCCATGCAGCCGAGTGTGTGCGCATGCATGTGTTATTCACGTGCATTCTGTGGCCGAGCGTGTGTGCAAGCACGTCTTGTGTACGTGCGTTGTGTGCTCCATGCTGTGCGCGTATGTGCATGCGTTGGATCGGATGGAGTTAGTGCGTTAGCTTGTGTACATGCGTGGCTGCATGCGTCCTGTACATGCAAAAAGTTCATGTTCTTTTATTTGTTTATAGGTGGGCAGGCAGCAAAAAATAGGGGAAAACGCGCAAGGTTCCTTGCAGACGCTCCACCGCGAGGTTCCTTGCTCCTCCTCGGTCGTTGGGAATCTATGCTCTTCAACTCTTTTCTTTTAGGCTGGCCACAGTGGGGGTAACATAACCAGTAACATGCACTTTGGACTAGCAAACATGCTTATGTGGCATACAATTAAAGAAGAGAGAGAGGGTTAGAGTAACATAGGTAGATACCATAACATGTTAAATGCTATACTACTTTGTGTCATGCATGGCAATAAATATGGTCAGCTATGATACTACTTTATGATACTATGCACTATGGAGGCAGTATCATATACTAGTATCATATGCATGACACTAGTATATGATACTTCCCACTATGAGTAGCCTTACATGAGCTTTGTTCATCCTTTTCCCAACACGCGAGACATCTAGCATCAAGGTGCACGTGTCATGCAAGAAAATGGAGATAATCAGATAAGCAGTGCGTAAGTGAGTATTGCGGGGGGGGGGGAGCGAGGGGAAACTCTTTTTCGTAAGTGAGTCGTGCACTTCGATGGCACCTACGCAATATTTTTTCTCCTCGATGGCACGTGAATAGTGCATGTACTCAACGACGGAGCACAAGATGGTATCAATGACATGGTCAGCCCTTTTTGGAGAGAGTACGTACTACTAGTAAATAACTTTGATGTGCCCTGTCAACTCGCAGAATGACGAGAAGCTTGATTATGCCTTCTCCCTCGCCAACGCGTGCGTGGTGGCTCGCAGCACGAGGAGAAACTTTTGCTTACAAGCGGTGGACGTCCAGCAGTTCATTTGGTGTCAGATTGCCAGAAGCACTACTGTAGAACACTCGGTAGTGGGAGTAACATAAGTAGGGGTACCTCCTTTTTTTATTCTAGAAACAACCACACACGAATATCAAGGTGCTGGTTACGTAGAACAAATTTCCTGCAGTCCGTGCTCAGCCCTCCTCTATCTCTCTTCTCAGCAAGCCAGCGGGCGCGTGGAGCCCATCGTCTGTTTGCTCACATGCGGCCCCACATGTCAGTGAAAACGCAAGAGGACCCACTGAACCTACACATCTTTCACCTCGATGTGCTGGTGATGAAAAACAAATCCAATAAAGATCTTCGGTGGCTGCTTTTGGAGTTACTCAAGAGTAGTAAGATTCTATTTACAGTTTAACCAAAGATGCACATCTCGTGGCTTCAACTACCACTCTATTTTCTTTCATGACACAACCTGGATGCTGGATGTCCCACGTGTCGGCAAAAGGAGGAAGAACCCGACCAAATCTTCGGTTGTGCTCTCGGATTAGACTAGTTGTGATAACTTAAAAAATTTATTGTGTACTCCCACCGTTCCAAAATACTTGACTTCCATTTGTCCAAAAATGGATGTACCTATATACTAAAACATGTCTAGATACATATATATTTTGACAAATAGAAGGCATGTATTGTGCAACGGAGGGAGTAGAATGGATGCAAGTTTTTGTATTGGGAAGAAGAGTACATCCATATATATTTTTTTGAAAGGGAATAAATCTATTCCACTCATACTTGGCTCCTAGCACTTTCGCTAGTCACCACACCAGCAACACAGTCTGGGGCATCATCTGCCCAAATGGTGAAAGGCACAGACGCCTTCAGAGCAAACTGCGCCAACAAATGTGCAGCAGTATTACAGGTTCTCCTACAGAATAAGAAGTCTGAGACCTCAAAAGAGGTATAGCATAAACTACGAGCCTCATGCAGGAGGATACCAATGTAGGAATTATCATAGTCTTACAAGTTTTTGTATTGGGAAGAGGAGTACAACCATATATTGATAGAGCGTTGGAGTTGGCCTTACAAGTGGGACCGCAGTTGAGGAAACCGACTATCAGCAAACCCCCACCTCGCCCGCTGCGCGATGGCTGAGTTAGAGAAACGATGAGGTTGAAGAGATTGCTCTAGCACAGACTCCAAGAAATATGGTGTCAGATGGAAGTCGTGCTGGTGGCGTGTGCCGTACTCCTGGACGTGAATGCTTGTTCTGGCCCATGCCCCCCTACTACTCCTACTACTTACTTATATAGTACTAGTATCGAGGATTCGGGGTGCTGGTTACATACAATATGGCTACAGTAAAAACACCCGCACGACGCGCGAAGCATGTGAAGCTAGTACAAATAGTGTACTACTATTGTTGATTGGCCTCATCCGATAACCTGTTGCAATGCACGTACAATTATGTATTCAGAAAATATTTTTTTGCCTCGTCGCACCACTCACTCACAGAAGCGACTCGAAAGCCATTCATAAATTTAGTAAGTTTATCACAGGCATATCATTTTATTACATACAACAGGTCATCAACCCACATCAACAATGAGGATACATTATTAATACTAAAGTTTTCACCACACAAAAAATAACAAGCAACGAAATGAACTTCAACTCAACCATTCCTCGGCGTTGTTAACACTTTCTTTGAACCACAAGTGATTCTCTGAGATGGGCCATCTATTGTCGATCTCGAGACCAACGCAGGACTGATCATCTAGGCTGAAGCGGCCTACTGTATCAGTACCAGGGTAGGGAACCACCCTAATGTCCAAGGTATAGACACAATTGCTTCTCATAAATGGTACTAGTAACGTTGTGTCAACAACAGTTGGATCGCCTTTCACCATCATCGGATAGTTTTGTCCAAGGAAGAGCGAGTTTTCTCCAAGACTATCAATTCTGTACCAGGGAGAAGGTGTTGGCGCTAGCACACTAGTATCCATCCCGAATACCATGCAACGGGTGTTGGAATAGGTCCGGAGAGTGCGACCATGGGAGACAACACGTGCTCCCTTAGTAGTAACATCATCAGTGGGCTGTATACACACAAGAAGAGGTGATCCATCGGAATTACTTGCCAGGCGCCACTGAGTATATACGTTCTGCTCGTCCTCATGCTCGTGATCATCACCATCGCCATCTCCCCCTTGGTTATAAAAATTTTCAAGTATAGGTGGTGGAATGTTCACAGGACCTTGGAAACACAAGAAGAAGGTTAATTAGTAAAGGGAAACTTGCTAACCCGCATGCATGTGGATGAAACAATTATAATTACGGTGGAAGACAAACGTACCGAAACTACGAGGATCCCATGCAAAAAGAGTGCCATGAGCGGTGGAAGCAAACACAAGACCCTCGTATTGAATTGCATCAAAGTACACATCTGTGTATAGAAACTGATTTTTGAGCAATATCCATCGATTCAAACCACCAAGGACGGCAACAAGCTTGTCGAAGATAGCAACAACTTCATAGTTGTTGTAATTCCAAGAGCGGTTGGGGACTCAACAAATTGCTATCTTCTGTACAAGACAGTCACCATGATCGTATTTGAACGTGCGTACAATACCGGTGTGCTCAACCTCTGGGCAGTCTGCTGAGATTTTTGGAAGTGGAACCCGGTCACGAGTGTACACATTCACAAGTTCCCACTCGTAGTTGGACCCAATGTAAACAACCCAATCTCCATTTGCGCCTGCCCAAGCCTTGCCCTCAAGCGATGGCATCTTAACATCATACGTATCATTATCAAGCGGCATCAACTTGCACAGGGCGAGGCCTCCGTCGTGCCGGTGCCAGTCATCAGGGTCACGGCGAAGAAGATAGGGGAGATCAAACCGCTCCTTGACTCTTGGGTTCCTTGTAATGATGTTATTAGTTGAGCCGAGAATGGTCTTGAACGAACCTGCCATGCTAGCCGAGGTGATGACGTCGCACCTGCCATGCTAACCTGGCATCAACTTGCACAGGGCGAGGCCTCCGTCGTGCCGGCGCCAGTCATCAGGGTCACGGCGAAGAAGATAGGGGAGATCAAACCGCTCCTTGACTCTTGGGTTCCTTGTAATGATGTTATTAGTTGAGTCGAGAATGGTCTTGAACGAACCTGTCATGCTAGCCGAGGTGATGACGTCGCACCGATCAATGAGTTCCTCCACCACGTCATCTTTCAGATCGGGGCAAGAATAACAGGGTCGTTTCCGGCCTGTTCCCTCCATGGAGAAGACGATCGAACAATGGCAGAAGAAAGGGTGAAGGGCTAAAGGAAAATGGAGGAGGGAGAGGAAGAGCATGAGACAGCAGTTCCAAATCGAGAGGGAAAGGCGAAGAGTCAGTGGACGGTTGCCAGTTTGCCACGGTTCACGAAGAGGCGCCCCGGCCTACACGTTCATTCGGAAATACTCCTACTACTCGCCGTCGTCTCACTGATATGTGGAACGGGACCACATGTCAATGAAACATGGTGTGTAATTTCTCGTGCAAAATGCAATCTGGCCGCATTGGCCCGAGGTGCCGCATTAGTTTTTTTTTGAAAGTTTGTCGCATTAGTTATCATGCAATCTGAATGGATAGCTCATGTGGTCATCACACGTGAGCGGATATAGTGATGGTTGATTCGCCCGAGCAACTTATTACTATGGGAATATGGGAGTACCAGCGGATTCAAGGAACGGAGAAATGATGGTTGCTTCGTCCGAGCAACTTACTGTGGCGAAGGTGGGGCTCTATGATTTGACTGCTCACTAGTCATTACTACTGCCGCGCAATGACCAGGGTGAATCTTTCCCTGAAGTTGTGTTGTGCACTCAATATTGCTGCATGGCAGGTGGAGCCGGATGAAGGATGTCCAACATGTCGGTGAAACGAAGTTGAATTGTTTCTGGCATTGCTATCAAATCCTTCAGGATTTGTTTATATGTACGCATAATTTTGATGAAATTGTACTGTGATGCTATGAAGGTTTCAACTTTGGTTCCCGCGGGAAAAAAAGGTTTCAACTTAGGATTCATGTGTCTTGCCTCGAGATTATCTCGTTACAACATTCCATCAAATACAAATGAAACTACCATGGCTAATGCATCTCAATGGTTCGCAGATCAGCGCCAATATTCACATCACAACTGAAGACAAAGTTGTGAGAAGGTGTACAAATAAAGAAAAAAATATAATTGATCGATGATGTTCGTAGGCATGGCTCCATTTCCTTGGCACAGTGTTCATTGCTTGGCAGCTAGTTTCACCCAGCTCTGTAGCCAAAAAAGAGGTGTATGAAGGACACCACAATCCGATCATTTTGTGCAGCTCCACTAAAATCGAGCGGACCATCCCTGTTTGCAAAGATATCCAGTCAGTGTGATTAAAATAATAGTGGAACTAGATGATGAAACATAACACACTTAAATAGAAGTCGATCACCTCTACGATCTCTCTTTAGGACTAACTTCTTGTTGGAGAAGATTAGGCACGGAGTTGGATGAGGAGGATAGCAAAACCAATCTCCCTTTCCACAGTCCCACAAAAATGTAAAAACGTTGCCCGTGTGATATTTTGGCGGAACTGCACAAAACACTCTTCAGAAAAGTGATTTGTGCAGTTCACCAAAAGGTTGCAATAGCAACGAGGTGAAAATGGATAGCCCTGTTTGCAAAAGGAGGTCGAAAGGAAACAATTACTGCCCAATAACACGAGTTGAAGACACATACGCCGACAAAAAAGAAGCATGTTCCATGTAAAAAGGGAAAGATATCACATGGTGGTTTATCAAAAATGGTTTGAGGACGAGATTGCAAGATGGAAAGTACGCCAGCCGAGATACGATTTAAGCAAACAACTAAAGAAGATCCACATGCACCAACGTGGGAAGATGGGCAGTGGAGCAAGGCCGGAGGAAGCTGTACCTGAGGGTCACCGGGATGTTACTAGGAGGGCGCCGGCGGCCGGGATCTGCCCATACTGCGGCAGCGAGCAAGTGGCGAAGGTCCTACCACGCCGGAGCTTGGTCAGAGAGAACGGCGGGTACCGCAGATTGGGACGAGCTGCCTCAACGTCGTCGAACGGAGAGACGATGCACATCCTCCCTTTCCGTCGGCAGACGGGATGCGGCCGGATCACTGACCAACGCTGAGAGAGAGAGGCCACGGCAGCCTTGTGTGAGATGGTGTGACGAGAGACAAACCCATTTTTCCATTTTCCCCATGGCAATCGTTTTATATTCTAGGCGTGGTACCCGACCCTCCTTCGGGTAAACAACCGCTACACGCGTCAAATTATCACGTGGGCTGCCTTTTCGTAGAGAAACGAACTCCACCATGTATCCGCGCGGGTGTGGCCGGGAACGAGAGAGTACGTGCGTCCTGCGTGCACTTCTTCTTTAGGTGCAGGTACGTACGTGGGTGGGTGTGAGAGAGATGGTTTGTGCGAAACAGAGGCAATGTGTTGATGATATCTCAATCAGAAAACCGTAACATATGCAATGTGTGTGAAACGGAGTCATGGACGTGAGATATCGATAGAATTGAAAACAGGGATGAAGTGTGTCGCTGCGCGATCGATAAAGAGTGCCATCGAATTTGTGTTTGCCCACGTCAATGATATAGGGTGGCCGGCCTACTGGAATTTGTGAGGGCAGAGGTGCAGTTCTTCTCCGTGGCATGGATACCTACCTACAACGTTCGACTATTGGTGTGTGTGG
>NC_041385.1:470593505-470617284 GCF_002162155.2 Triticum dicoccoides
TTTAGTATATGTGTGGGGAAGGAGAGAGACCTAGCTATGTATTGAGGGAGATCGATCGACATCCATGGATATGTGTAGCAGAGTAATAAGGTTGGGAAAAAGACAAAGGTAGAGCGTCGGAGGGTTGGTGGTGGAGTGGCGTCTCACAAATGGTGGGAGAGGCCTGCTAGACAAATGGAGGGTATGAGTGCAATATCAATAAGAGAGGGCGGGGGATGTCTGTCTGTCTATGCACGTGCATGTGAGAGACGGGTTGGGAGGTATTCAAGGATGCTGAGGGGAGAAGATATGGTTGTGGTAAGCATGCGTAACTACGTAGGAAGATCAACCGTCGTGTGTCCGAGAAAAGGAGAGACATAACTAGCGAGGTAAGTGTATCGGTGCTTGGTGAAAACGAATTATAGTCGACCTGGCTATATGTAGGGAGATCAGTTCATATACATGCATGCATGTGTTAGAAGCAAATAAGGTCCGGAGAGGCAGACAGGAGGAGAGGGTGTGGCTAGGAGGTGGTGCGAGAGGCCTACCATGTCGAGGGGGGAGGAGTGTGCGAGCATGTGATAAATGAAAAGAGGGGCGGGAGTGTTCACCTGCGTGGAATCGTATTGGACATATGGGGGAATGGATGATGAGAAGAGAAGAGGGGAAGTATATATGTGTTTGTTGTAAGCACACTTGGCTAGAGAGGTATATCGACCGATGTGTGCCAAAAAGAAGGAGCCGGGGGCCTACACACACCGCTGGTGGACGACCTAAAGAGAAATAATGAATGTGTGCGATGGAGGGGACACTAAGGGTGTGTGAGGGGGGCGGGCGTGTGCATGCACGATAGAAAGTTAGCACTAGCTAGCTACAAATAGAAGAGGATCGTGAAGGTGTAAAAGACGAACAAAGATCATAATTCATTATAAAAAAGTGGATACGGATACTTGAAGAATATATCATAATGTAGAACATTGATTATAATTTGGGCTAATGTGTGGCTTTTGCAACTCAAGTCTAAATACTTGTCATAATGTAGGGGGCGGGGCACTATACTTTGTGTGATAAACACGGTGTACGTATGGAACATGGTTTAGATTATGAATGTATAGTTAGTACATCAAATGTACTATTATTTGGAATCAACGTCAAGTGTATTCAAAAAATAGAATTCGAGTTCATGTAGTACACATAGTTCATATCTATCTCTATAGTAATCATGTGGTGTGTTATTAAGGTAATACACAAATGATGGTTGAAGTTGGCCACAATCATTTTTGTAGATTCTTATTGAAATAGATAAACGAATTCAAATTTAGTTCAAATTGTAGCGGTAGTATAGACATTTGGAATGCACTAAAATGTTGGTATGAGTAGGTTACATGCATTATACAGCAAGCGAAAAAATTTAATCGGATATAACATGGATTCATACTCTAGCTTTGAATAGCATTTGTATAGTAAAACGGGGCAAGACTCTCTCTTTGTGTGGTGTGAATAGTTTTATTTTTTTCGTTTTCTTTTTGGTTGAGGGAAGTGCGAATTGATTTGGTACGTACAAGTACAATATTACTACATGTTAGGCTTGTCCCTAAAATTCAACCCGCGTCTTGTTATATCCCAAAAATTCAGATATCGTGCTCTCAAAACTGGCGCCTTCACAACCCGCGCCTTGCTATCCCGAAATTACAACGCGCGCGAAAACTCCCTCCAGCTGCCAAATCCCAACATGTGAAATCCCCCTTCTAACCCTGAGCCGAAAGGGCCGCTAGTTCAAATCGGTGGGGGGTACTTCTGTAACACACCCTACATTTTGGACAAGCGCATCCCTAAGTCATGCTTCACCCCCTCCCATCGCCCCCTTTTCGCCATTCGAAATCCCAGGCCGCCATAACCTCTCCACTCCAGCCACGAAACCCCACCCTCCTCCGTCCGCCACGTCACTGCTGCCCAGCCGGAGCCTCTTCCCCGACGATGTCGTCCACCGCAACAGCTCGACGTCCCTCGTCCACCTCCCCGGATGAGGATCCGTCGTCCATCTCACCGTCCCGCCGGTTCAGCCTCCCCGTCCTCCACCTCCAAGGAGATGCTCCGACGATCGCCTCATCTATCACAGCTGCTCCATCCCCATAGCGCCACCTTAACCTGCTCCACCGGAACCGCAGCATCCTCACCGACTCCTCGGACGAAGCCGAGGTCAACTCGGCGCCACCAAAGAGGTTGAAGACTCATCGCATCGCACCTTCTCCTTAACTCGACCTCCCGGCGCTGACGGTGCTCCATCCCGCACCCCCATGGAGCGGCTACCTTGAAGCCGGCGCCGCGGGCGACATCTCCACGGCGGCTCTCCCCCAGTGCGAGGCCCCTTCGGCGGCGACGTCCATACTAGCCGGTTCTGCTGCTGCTGCTCCAGCTCTTGCTCTCTCGCTCGCACTGCTGCTGCTGCTGCTCCAGCTCTCGCTCCATCGCTCGCTCTCCCAGCTGCTGCCGCCGCTCTCCCCCTCGCTCGTGCTGCTGCTCTGCTCTGATTAAGCCACACTTAAGTCGACTGAATCGACTTTTGGGTCAGTCGATTTTCAGGGGTTGGGGGCTCGCCGGAGTTAAGGAAGAACCACCCGCAGCGGGGACGGGGGCTCGCCGGAGAGGTACCCCACTATCTATCTTAGGGTTCAGGGCGAGGGGGCGGGGGGCCTAGAGGGCTGGCCTGGGCGGCGGTGGCGAGTTGTTTCGGGGCGGCGAGGCGGCGCTGGGGCCGGCGGTTCGGCCGGTGGTGGCTGGCGGCTCAGGGGGGTGCAGGTTGAAGATGAACTGCAGGCCCTCCCTAAACTACATATCAAGTGCCTCTCTGCTACCATTGCGTTCAGTTTCGACAGTAGCATTCAGATTCAACAGTAAATTTCAGTTTCGACAGTTAAGTTCAGAGTCAACAATTTTTACCTCATCTGTTGTAGTCAGGTGGTTTTTGGTGATGTTAATTTTACGTCCATTTTACATCATCTACTGGAGATGCTATTAGAATCCCACTTGAGATTGACGATGTCTATCTTGTGCTGCTTCAGCCTTGACGTTTTACGGCTCACCGGAGCTGCTCCAACGACAGAACGATCCATCACAACAGAGCAGTGCCCTGGACGCCGTCTACAGATTCCTCAGATCTTCCTCCACACCTCCGACAGCCACCTCTGCCTCAACTGCTTCAGCGACCAACCCAATGATGCTGAGGTCGACATGCCTACGGCAAAGAGGTTGTACACTTGTTGCATCACTTATTACTATACATTCACGTCGATCCATTAGGGCTATTTTGGTTCCACGGAAAAACATAGCAATAGGGAATTTTCCAATTGCACTCTACTATTCAATTATTCATGCATTTTGTTGAAAGGAATGAAGCAAAACATCCACTTGGACCTACCTTTCAAAATCCTATGCATGAAAACAAGACCAAGTGCATTAGTGCCAGAATAACATTCTTACTGTACACGCTTTCATATGGTTTCACTTTATTTTGGCCATGTTTCTTTAGATTCCTCTGCTTTTCCAATTCCTGTAAACCAAACATCCAAGTTGACAGAAATCCTGTGTTTACAAATGCTCTGTTTACCATGTGCATTTTCCTATCCTATTCCGGTGTTTTTCCTATCCCTGCATTTTAAGAATCATGCAAGCCAAATGAGCCCTTACAGAATTACTTCAGTTATAGGTACGTGTCGAAGGGAACTTTGTGTGGTTTGTCCTGCTCCTGTCGCGACGTTGTCCACCTCACCTGAGCTGCTCCATTGACAGAAGCATCTACAAAACCAGACATCACGACTCCTGGCCGTCTTTCGCTGCCTCAGATCTCCTTCCCTGCCGCCGGCACCCACTACAACGGCATCAACATCATCAACTCAGCAGATGAACTAAGGAGTACACGGGTTCATAAGAGAGGTCGCACTCTTTTGTTTCTGCTTATGTTATGCATTGCTTAAACTTACCTGCTACTTTATCGTCCTGTTTAGCTCTTGGACTCCCAAGTCAGGTCCAAATTAATGTTAACACTTGAGTTCTAAATTAGTTGTGGGGCACATATCGAGGCAGCAATGAATAGTATGTCTGTCTAATATCTGGTTCACCTAGGGTATGCCTATGTTATTCATCTTGGGTGGGAAACAAATAGTAAAGCAATCATTATCTGTCTTTTTATTAATTTAAAGCAATCATCAGCCTGCTATCATTATTTTTGGATCCATCCACTGGTTGTTACCATCACCCTAAATTTCTGCATGCTCTCCTTACATAATCTCGCCAATTTTTTTCGTATGCATGTCAGATATTGTACACAGTCATGCTGAACATGTAGAGAAAAAGAGAAGAGTTTTGCGCGGCAATACAATGTCATGCAGACATCGCTCCATGGTGGGTTCAATGGCAAACCCTCCCCAGCCCTCTCCAGATTGTAATCCAGAGGAAGATATCTATTCTGAGGCAGATTCAAACGCCGTTGACCACTCCTATTTACCCCCCAAGGTGTTTGCTCTACCTTGGCATGATGATGTTAGTGATATCATGCATATATTGCCTTGCAGTGCCTACTTTTGACATCATATATGTCATCTGCTTAGTTTAGACATGTTCTGTAATGCCACCTGTTTAGTTTCTATATCATATATGGGAATTATGCAGTCTCATGTATTTTAACCAGCCATAATATATGTGAAATGTGCAATGCCATCCTGTTTAACTAGGCATAATATATTTGAATGATATCTTGCCCATCCTTTTCTTCATTACATTTCCATTTGTCGACAATGTTTGCACATTAATCTAATCTCCTGTGAATCAGCCATTTGGGTGGGAGATGGAAAAATCTGGAGTGAAAACAAGGCCTTCAGAGCAGACAGTGCTACCTGTCGAAGCAGATCTCTTGTTGGGTCCCAATAGCTCCTCAGAGATGGATTCAGAGACAGATGACCAGTCCTATACCCCTACTGAGGTGTATGCTCTAACTTGGCACGGTTATACTGCTCATATCATGCATACGGTGTCTTGCATTGCATAGCTTAGACATCATATACACAATATTCAACATCATGTTCTTAGTTCAGACATCATATCGAATGCCCTCTGTTTAGCATATAAATCACATGTGTGAATTAAATGATGCGATCATGATTACTTAGATAACATGTAGGTGAATTCTGTCATGCGATCCTGTTTAGTTATTCATCATATCTTTGAATTATGTTATGCTATGCTATCCAGTTTAGATAGACATCATATATGTGAAATTATGTGATGCGATCCATTTTAGTTAAACAATATACATGTCAACTATTTCATGCGCTCTTTTTTCCACACTATCTATTGCATCTGTCTCTCATACAATGTCTGTACATTCAACTATGTTTCTTGTTTATCAGCCATTTGAATTGGAGCGGGTGATGCCAGTATCTAGCGGACTAAAAACACGGTCTTCAAATAAAACAGTGCTACCTCTTGGTGGAGATAGCACCCCGGTTCTACATGTACAAGAACCAGCCCTACCACACATAACCCAAACTCTCGTAGATTGTACCCCTACTACGATGGACATAGAACCAGCTTCACCCAATCTAACCCCAACCCCAGCCGATAGTAACCCAGTTCCTGTTGACACAGCACCATCTCCACCACAGAGCTCCCAAACAAGAGCAGTTAGTAAGGCAGCTCCAATGCCCAAAGGGCCAGTACTATCACAGCGAACCCCAACTCCACCAGTTAATACACCTATTCCTGTGGAGGAAGCACAACCAGCTAGTCGTAGTTTAGCATCTATCGCATTTGATATTGTTAAATCGTATGTGCGTATCTTCCCTTCTTGGAAATATTATACTGAAGATGAAAGAAAATGCCAGTTGCAGGTGTTTGTCTAGGAGTTATGTGTAAGTAATGTTATTCATGGCAATTACTTTGCTTCGTCCCATACATACTACCTCCATGATGGTTATAATACAGCAAATTTTCCCATTTTCTCTATAGAGAAGGACCGATTTGGAAACTCAGGATGAGGTAACCTGTGCTAATACCTCTGCTATCTTCAAGAATGCTTGGTGGCAGTATCGGAATTACCTGAAGAAAACGTACTTCACCGGCAAAGAAACTCATCAAATTCCCTTACGTTCTCCTGAGACACATTTACTGGACGATGACTGGGAACGCCTTGTTCTGTACTGGTCCCGAACCAAGAATATGGTAAGGTCTATGAGCTCATTTTCTATTTTTAAGTATTATATTCTTGCGTCTTACTGTACTCTGTTCATGTAGAACAAGTGCCTAAACCTGAAGAACAACTGTTCTAATTTAAGATTCCATTGCTATCATAGTTCAAAAAAGTGTTAGGCGTTAATTGTGCATTTTGCCACCGCCTTGCGCTTTAGTGACCAAAGTGCATGCTTATGCGCAGTTATGCACAAATTAAGCATAGTTATGCGCAATGCGTTTTGCCAACGCCTAGAGCCTAGGCGCGCTGAAGCGTCGCTTAGGTGCGCCTTTTTTAATTATGATTGCTTTGCTCTTGTATCACTGTATTTACTCATACAAACTTATTTTTAAATTGAAGGATCCAATCAAAACTCCAATGGCACAGCAGGTATGTTCACGCATGTTTCTTTAACAGGTTTGCTCTTATCGATAGCTCTGTTGATTTCAATTTCAATTGTGTATACAGTTGACTTTCATACCATGCACATTACTAGCATCACAATAGAGCCAATAGTGTTGTTGTACATGTAGACCCGTGGTACCCATCTGAAATCTTGTTGTGCCGTGTAGTTTCCCACGCTTTGTATTCTTTCACTGCTGCTTTGTCTTGAACTGATATGATTTGAATAGTGTCTCTATTTTGATTTGGCAAGACAATGCAGTGACCATAGGACATAGATATATGTTTGTTTGATGCTTTTATTATGTACTAGTACTTGGCAATAGAAGACTTGGTAGTTTACTCATGTCCACCTTACTAATGAACTGGTTCACCGAAATGAGTTTCATATACTAGTACATGCTAAACTTGTTATGTGTCTGCTTGTTTCTTCTTTTAGAATGCTGACAGAATATTGAGGAGGAGTGCCTTATTAAGCAATGGTAAAGGAAGTAATGCAGATAAGGTTCAGGATAGTGACACATCCTTGTTGGTCTCTAACAAAGCTGATAAAACAGCTAAGGAAGACTATCTTGAACACAGCGAGACAACCCCAAAGTCCTGTCTTGGTTTAGTGTTCGAGTTATTTGCCACTACTGCTTGCACAAGCTATTCAAACTCACTGTATGAATCAGTTCGGTTTCTTGAGTCTCAACTACAAGGTGAAAGACATCGATCAGCTGTGCTGCGACAAGAAGCGGAAGGACTGCGGAAGTCCCTGGAGCATTCAGATGCATACTTTCTGGTGCACAGCAAGCATTTGAAGGATTTTAGCGCCAAACAGGACAAAGCTAATCAGCTTGCTAAGCTTATTGCCAGCATGGTGGATACCCAGGATAACGTTTCTTGAGCTCTTCTGTAGTTGCTTCAGTTATGCTCTTGTTTTGTTGCCGCGTTTATTTGCACTAGTGGCCAATTTTGACGGCCAGTGTATGTAATGTGCTGCTTTGTTCCCTATATTTGCACTGTTGGCGAACTTTGATGCCCAGTGGATGTAATATGTGTAATAGGGGTAATAGGCTAGCGTTAGTTGCTTGCTTATTTATTTCCTTATTGTCTTGTTTAGTTGTTTGCTTGTAGTCACTGCAGTTCTTTTTCTGTTTTTTTTCTAGTGGCCAAAATAGCCTATTTTTGGTAACTAGGCCAAAATAATCATGGCAACACACGGACTGTTGTAACCATGGGCCTCCTGCAGGCCGTATGGTCCATGGGCCTTCGTCTGGCCGTAGGATCCATCGGCCTTCTATACGGGCCGTAGGATCCATCGGTTTTCTATACGGGCCTTAGGGTCCATGGGCCTTCTACGGGCTGTAGGGTCCATGGGTCTTCTACGGGCCGTACTATCCATGGGCCTCATACGGGCCGTAGGATCCATGGGCCTTCTACGGGGTGTATCATCATTTCGCCAATCAAGGGTCGTACTATTCGTGGACCATAACGGGCCGTTAATAGGCCGTATTTGATAACTCTATGAAAACAGCCCAACGGGTTTTTTTGACATGAAAACGGCCCAACGTATTAACGGTCCACAAACCGGCTGACTGTAACGACGGGCTGAATTTGGCCCACAAGCAGAAGACAGTAGCGGGCCGTATGTAACCGAATGCTGCAAATGAGCCCAAGAATCAATGGGCCCTGAGAAGGCCGAAAGATAAATTGGGCTGGAAACGGCCCAATGGAATAACGGGCCGTTAATGGGTATAAAGTGATACACTGTTCATTACGGGCCAGTTTCACCACGGGCCGTTAATGGGCCAAGAGTTACAAAGGTCCTCATATGGGCCGAAAAAGTCATGGGCCACACATGGGCTGGAAGTTAAAACGGGCTGAATCATATTGGACGATGATACGTCCATTTTGCATAATGCTTTTATGATCATATTTATTGCATTATGGGCTGTTATTTCACGTTATGTCACGATACTTATGGCTATTCTATCTTATTTTACAAGGTTTACATGAAGAGGGAGAATGCCGGCAGCTGGATTCTGGGCTGGAAAAGGAGCAAATATTGAAGGACTATTCTGCGCAACTCCAAAAGTCTTGAAACTCCACGGAATACCTTAGAATAAATAAAGAAAAATCGTCGCCAAAGATGAAGACCAGGGGGCCCACACCCTGCTCACGAGGGTGGGGGGCGCCCCCCCCCCCCACTGGGCGCGCCCACTACCTCGTAGGCCCCCTGGTGGCTCTCCGACGCCCATCTTCTCCTATATGAAGTCTTTCAATAAGAAAAAAATTGGGGAGAACCTTTCGGGACGAGACTCCGCCGCCACGAGGCGGAACCAATCTAGGGCTCTGGCGGAGCTTTCTGCCGGGGACACTTCCCTCCGGGAGGGGGAAATCATCACCATCGTCATCACCAACGCTCCTCTCGTCGGGAGAGGGCAATCTCCATCAACATCTTCACCAGCACCATCTCATCTCCAAACCCTAGTTCATCTCTTGTATCCAATTCTTGTCTCCAAGTCCGGGATTGGTGCTAGTAGTGTTGATTACTCTTTGTAGTTGATGCTAGTTGGCTTATTTGGTGGAAGATCATATGTTCAGATCCTATATGCACATTATTACCCCTCTAATTATGAACATGAATATGCTTTGTGAGTAGTTACGTTTGTTCCTGAGGACAAGGGAGAAGTCTTGCTATTAGTAGTCATGTGAATTTGGTATTAGTTCGATATTTTGATAAGATGTATGTTGTCTAGCCTCTAGTGGTGTTATGTGAACGTCGACTACATAACACGTCACCATTATTTGGGCCTAGAGGAAGGCATTGGGAAGTAATAAGTAGATGATGGGTTGCTAGAGTGACAGAAGCTTAAACCCTAGTTTATGCGTTGCTTCGTAAGGGGGTGATTTGGATCCATATGTTTCATGCTATGGTTAGGTTTACCTTAATACTTTTGTTGTAGTTGAGGATGCTTGCAATAGAGGTTAATCATAAGTGGGATGCTTGTCCAAGTAAGGGCAGTACCCAAGCACCGGTCCACCCACATATCAAATTATCAAAGTACCGAACGCGAATCATATGAGCGTGATGAAAACTAGCTTGACGATATTCCCATGTGTCCTCGGGAGCGCTTTTCCTATTATAAGAGTTTGTCCAGGCTTATCCTTTGCTACAAAAAGGATTGGGCCACCTTGCTGCACTTTATTTACTTTTGTTACTTGTTGCTCATTACAATTTATCTTATCACAAAACTATCTGTTACCACTTATTTCAGTACTTGCAGAGAATACCTTGCTGAAAACCGCTTATCATTTCCTTCTGCTCCTCGTTGGGTTCGACACTCTTACTTATCGAAAGGACTACGATAGATCGCCTATACTTGTGGGTCATCAGACGGCCCAGATGACGCTACTGGGCCTAATTCGGATAAGGCATAACGGGCCCTCGGTTAGCGGGCTATAAATGGGCTATATGCGAACATGCCGTTAACAGGCTTTCCGTGGGCCGGCCCGCCACCTTTTGACCAAGTCAAATGGGCTGGCCTTTTCACAGGAATGGGCCTCTGTTGGGCCGTGCTACGTGTCTCCGTATCATAGGCGCCTTCGGTCCAATGAGCAGATGACATCTATCCCAACGGTGAGCCGATACGTGTTTCCTCCAGCCAATGATGATTTTGCACGTGGAAAATCCCCATTGGTCGGGGCTGTTAACGGGTTATCGGATCCAAAACCCGACCCGATAGCTTAACGGCGTTCCATTACGGTGGATGCCACGTGTCGGTCACCCTTGACGAAAGCACTTCTGTGACGCGTGATTTATCGTCATGGAAGTGGACACTTCCATGATGATAATTTTGGTAATGTCATGGAAAACTTCTACGACAGCACAGGTATGACTATCTTGATTCTGTCATAAATTTGTCATGGATGTACATGCATGACAAAGAACGCAACCTACTGTGACAAACACGTATCATCACGGAAGTGTATTTTTTTTGTAGTGATACCCATTCACCAACATGAGCTTGATGTCTTCATTTTGTGTAGCTCCTTGATGACTTATCCTTCCTTTCCGAATCCTTGCTTCTCTGGGATGTTCTTCGTTCATAACGATCATCTCTACTCCTTCTCTCTCTTGGTGGTGATTCTTCTCTTCTACTTTTCCTCTTAGGTGATTCATCTCTTCTTTTGTAGGGAGCCGTACACTCATTGGAGTAGTGTCCGGGTCTTCCACAATTGTAGCAATTTCACTCTCGACTAGAAGATCTTTTGTCATCGTAGGATCTTGACTTGGAGCTTCTCTCTTTGCTCCTACTTTTGTAGAACTTGTTGAAGTTCTTCACCATTAGGCTCAATTCTTCATTGAAGGTTTGTTTCTCACTTGATGATGTGGGGGCTTCACATGAGGCTTTGTAAGCACCACTTGACTTGTTGTGGAGCTCCTTATCCTTGAGTGACATCTCATGAGCTATAATTCTTCCAATGACTTTCGTTGGCTTGAGATTCTTGTAATTGGGCATCATTTGGATCAATGTGCACACGGTATCATATTTTCCATCCAATGCTCTTAGGATCTTCTTGATGATGAATTTGTCGGTCATCTTTTCACTTCCTAAGCCGGCAATCTCATTTGTAATGAGAGCAAGTCTAGAGTACATTTCAGCGACGCCTTCACCATCCTTCATCTTGAACTTATCAAGTTGACTTTGAAGCACATCCAACTTGGATTCCTTGAAGGAGTCAGTACCTTCGTGCATATCAATCAAAGTATCCCAATATTCCTTTGCATTCTCAAGACGGCTGATTTTGTTGAATTCTTCGGGGCACAATCCGTTGAACAGGATATCACAAGCTTGAGCGTTGTATTACAACATCTTTAACTCATCCGCGATAGCTTCACGGTTCGGTTCTCTCCCATCAAATAATTCACCTTGCAAGCCAATACACACAATAGCCCAAACGGCGGGGTTACGTCCGAGAATATGCATTTTCATCTTATGCTTCCAACTAGCAAAATTCGTACCATCAAAGTAAGGACCTCTACGGTGGTAGTTTCCCTTGCTACACGCCATACTCTCCTAGGTTGTGAAACCAAGGCTATGACCACCAAAAGCTATGGAAATCAAAGCAAATGGAGACCAAGCTCTGATACCACTTGTAGGATCGGAAGTATGTCTAAAGGGGGGGTGATTAGACTACTTGACCAAATAAAAACTTATCCTTTTCCCAATTTTAGTTCTAGGCAGATTTTAGCTAACTTAGCACAAGTCAAGCAATCTTAACACAATTCAAGCAAGCATGCAAAGAGTATATGAGCTGCGGAAAGTAAAGCATGCAACTTGCAAGAATGTAAAGGGAAGGGTTTGGAGAATTCAAACGCAATTGGAAACACAGATGTTTTTGTCATGGTTCCGATAGGTGGTGCTATCGTACATCCACGTTGATGGAGACTTCAACCCACGAAGGGTAACGGTTGCGCGAGTCCACGGAGGGCTCCACCCAAGAAGGGTCCATGAAGAAGCAACCTTGTCTATCCCACCATGGTCGTCGCCCACGAAGGACTTGCCTCACTAGCGGTAGATCTTCACGAAGTAGGCGATCTCCTTGCCCTTACAAACTCCTTGGTTCAACTCCACAATCTTGTCGGAGGCTCCCAAGTGACACCTAGCCAATCTAGGAGACACCACTCTACAAGAAGTAACAAATGGTGTGTTGATGATGAACTCCTTGCTCTTTTGCTTCAAATGATAGTCTCCCCCAACACTTAACTCTCTCTCACAGGATTTGGATTTGGTGGAAAGAATATTTGAGTGGAAAGCAACTTGTGGAAGGCTAGAGATCAAGATTCATATGGTAGGAATGGAATATCTTGGTCTCAACACATGAGTAGGTGGTTCTCTCTCAGAAAATGTAAGTTGGAAGTGTAGGTTCGTTCCGATGGCTCTCTCCACAAATGAAGGGGAGGTGGAGGGGTATATATAGCCTCCACACAAAAACTAACCGTTACACACAACTTGCCAATCTCGGTGGGACCGAATTGAGAAACTCGGTCGGACTGATTCAGCAAATCTAGTGACCGTTAGGATTTTCGGTGGGACCGACATGCAACTCGGTAGGACCGATATGGTTAGGGTTAGGGCATAACGTAATCTCGGTGAGACCGATTACACAAACTCGGTGGGACCGATTTTGGTAATAAGCTAACCAGAGAGTTGGTCAGGTAAACTCGGTGGGACAGGTTCGCTCATCTCGGTGAGACCGAAATGTTACGAAAGGGAAACAGAGAGTTTACATTGCAATCTCGGTGGGACCGATCGCTCATCTCGGTGGTACCGAAACGTTACGAAGGGAAACAGAGAGATTACAATCCCATCTCGGTGAGACCGAGATCCCTAACGGTGAGACCGATTTGCCTAGGGTTTGTGGCAGTGGCTATGATATCTGAACTCGGTGGCGCCAGATAGAAAGAATCGGTGGGGCCGAGTTTGACTTTTGGTTTAGGTCATATGTGGATGTGAGAAAGTAGTTGAGGGTTTTGGTGCATATCACTAAGCACTTTGAGCAAGAACCTCATTAAGCAACACCTCATCCCTCCTTGATAGTATTGGCTTTTCCTATAGACTCAATGTGATCTTGGATCACTAAAATATAAAATGTAGAGTCTTGAGCTTTGATCTTGAGCCAATCCTTTTATCCTTAGCATTTTGAGGGGTCAACTTTTCTCATCCATGCCATGCCATTCATTGAGCTTTTCCTGAAATATTTATCTTGAAATAGTGTTAGCTCAATGAGCTATATGTTGTTAGGAATTACCAAAACCACCTAGGGATAGTTGCACTTTCAGTTGTCTTCCATCATAACCCCTCTTTCTCCGTGCTTGGTCCAAACATTATAGTGTGGCATGAAAACCTTATAAAGCAGGTGGTTGTGAAGGATTTTCCGGTCAAAGTAAGACTTCGTATTCCCACATATAGGGCATGGACAACACATAAAACCATTTTGCTTGTTTGCCTTAGCCACTTTGAGAAAATTATGCACACCCTTAATGTACTCGGAGGTGTGTCTATCACCATACATCCATTGCCGGTTCATCTGCGTGCATTATATATAATTAAGTGTGTCAAAAACCATTACAGAACATCATGAATAGATAAGTGACCAAATTAATAGAAGTTCATCATCACATTAAAACCAAAGTACATACATAGTTCTCATTGAACAACATATAGTTCTCCAGAGCATCTAATTAAACCATACATTGAAACTATCTAAAACATTTCAATGCAACAAAAATGCGATCATAATTGCAACTAAGGTAACAATTGATCCAACAGCGTAATGATACCAAGCCTCTGTATGAATGTCATATTTCCTAATCTTTCTAATCTTCAAGCGCATTGCATCCTGATGACCCACAAGTGTAGGGGATCTATCATAGTCCTTTCGATAAGTAAGAGTGTCGAACCCAACGAGGAGCAGAAGGAAATGACAAGCGGTTTTCAGTAAGGTATTCTCTGCAAGCACTGAAATTTTAGGTAACAGGTAGTTTTGTGATAAGATAATTTGTAACGGGTAACAAGCAACGAAAGTAAATAAGGTGCAGCAAGGTGGCCCAATCCCTTTTGTAGCAAAGGACAAGCATGGACAAGTTCTTATATGAGAAAAGCGCTCCCGAGGACACATGGGAATTATCGTCAAGCTAGTTTTCATCACGTTCATATGATTCGCGTTCGTTACTTTGATAATTTGATATGTGTGTGGACCAGTGCTTGGGTACTTCCCTTTCTTGGACAAGCATCCCACTTATGATTAACCCCTATTGCAAGCATCTGCAACTACAAAAGAAGTATTAAGGTAAACTTAACCATAACATGAAACATGTGGATCCAAATCAGCCCCTTACGAAGCAACGCATAAACTAGGGTTTAAGCTTCTATCACTCTAGAAACCCATCATCTACTTATTACTTCCCAATGCCTTCCTCTAGGCCCAAACAATGGTGAAGTGTCATGTAGTCGACGTTCACATAACACCACTAGAAGATAGACAACATACATCTTATCAAAATATCGAACGAATACCAAATTCACATGACTACTTATAGCAAGACTTCTCCCATGTCCTCGGGAACAAACATACTACTCACAAATCATATTCATGTTCATAATCAGAGGGGTATTGATATGCATTAAGGATCTGAGCATATGATCTTCCACCAAATAAACCAACTAGCATCAACTACAAGGAGTAATCAACACTACTAGCAACCCACATGTACCAATCTGAGGTTTTGATACAAAGATTGGATACAAGAGATGGACTAGGGTTTGAGAGGAGATGGTGCTGGTGAAGATGTTGATGAAGATTGACCCCCTCCCGATGAGAGGATCATTGGTGATGATGATGGTGATGGTTTCCCCCTCCTGGAGGGAAGTTTCCCCGGCAGAACAGCTCCGCCGAAGCCCTAGATTGGTTCCGCCAAGGTTCCGCCTCATGGTGGCGGAGTTTCGTCCCGTAATCTTGCTGATGATTTTTTCCAGGGTAGAAGACCTCATATAGCAAAAGATGGGCACTGGAGGCCTGTCAGGGGGCCCATGAGGCAGGGGGTGTGCCCTAGGGGGTGGGCGCGCCCCCCACCCTCGTGACCAGGGTGTGGGCCCCTGATGCTGATTCCTTCGCCAGTATTTTTTATTAATTACAAAAATGACTTTCGTGGAGTTTTACGACTTTTGGAGCTGTGCAGAATAGGTCTCTAATATTTGCTCCTTTTCTAGCCCAGAATTCCAGCTGCCGGCATTCTCCCTCTTCATGTAAACCTTGTAAAATAAGAGAGAATAGCCATAAGTATTGTGACATAACGTGTAATAACAGTCCATAATGCAATAAATATTGATATAAAAGCATGATGCAAAATGGACGTATCAACTCCCCCAAGCTTAGACCTCACTTGTCCTCAAGTGGAAGCCAATATCGAAAAATATGTCCACATGTTTAGAGATAGAGGTGTCGATAAAAATAAAGTACGGACATGCAAGCATCATGATCATTCTTATTATAGCAACATATATATATATATATATATATATATATATATATATATATAATATTGTCATATAATTTCTTATGCTCGAGTAACAATCTATTCACAATGTCAAGTATGGTTCAGAAACTTCATTGAGAACTAACAAACTATAATCTCAGTCATTGAAGCAATCACAATTTATCATAACATAGGAAAGAGTCAACATAAGAGCTTTTCAGCAAGTCCACATACTCAACTATCATTTAGTCTTTCACAATTGCTGACACTCACGCAATACTTGTGGTTATGGAGTTTTAATCGGGCACAGAGAAAGATAGGGGCTTATAGTGTTGCCTCCCAATGTTTTACCTCAAGGGTAATGTTAACAATAATAGTTCATGCTAACGTACATCCAATTGGATATATGTATCAGGATCTTTCCAACACGAGGTGCTTGCCAAAGGATAAAATAAAAAGGAAAGGTGAAGATCACCTTGACTCTTGCATAAAGTAAAAGATAGGCCCTTTGAAGAGGGAAGCAGAGGTTGTCATGTGCTTTTATGGTTGGATGCATAAAATCTTAATGCGAAAGAACGTCACTTTATATTGCCACTTGTGATATGAACCTTTATTATGCAGTCCGTCTCTTTTATTACTTCCATATCACAAGATCGTATAAAGCTTATTTTCTCCACACCAATAAGTCATACATATTTAGACAACAATTTTTATTGCATGCAACATGACAACTTACTTGAAGGATCTTACTCAATCCATATGTAGATATGGCGGACTCTCATGGAAAAACTGGTTTAAGGGTATTTAGGAAGCACAAGTAATTTTTACTTGGTGCAAGGAATTTGGCTAGCATGAGGGGGAAAGGCAAGCTCAACATGTTGGACGATCCATGACAATATACTTTAACTAAGATGTGAGAAAGCATAACCCATTATGTTGTCTTCCTTGTCCAACATCAACTCTTTAGCATGTCATACTTGAATGAGTGCTCACAATCATAAAAGATGTCCAAGATAGTATATTTATATGTGAGAACCTTTCTTTCTTTATTACTTCCTATTAATTGCAACGATGACCAAAACTATGTTTGCCAACTCTCAACAACTTTTATGCCTCATACTCTTTATGTGTGAAGTCATTACTATCCATAAGATCAACATGGTTTCTTTTGTTTCTTTTTATTCTTTCTACTTTCTCAAGATCATAGCAAGATAGCAAAGCCCTTGACCCAACACTAATCTTTATTATAGATAGCTCACGGACTCGATTACATAGAGGGATCACAAAGCAAAACTTGAAACTAAATCATACCAAATTTTATTCTACTAGATCAAGATATTACCAAAAGAATTGAACTAAGAAAAACTGTAAAGATAGGAGTGTGATGGTGATACGATACCGAGGCACCTCCCCCAAGCTTGGCAGTTGCCAAGGGGAGTGCCCATACCCATGTGATTTGTGTCTCCTTTGCTGATGAAGAGGGTAGTGTTGTTGATGATGTAGGCTTGTCCTCCATCTTCCAAGGCATAGGCTCCCCATCATAGAAGGATGATCGAGTCTCCTGGATCCTCAAATCTGCAGCCAAACTCATCCTCTTGAATCTATATTCATACTCATAGTTTTGGTTTTGCAGGTCATAGATCTGGGCTTGGAGGTGCTCGATTTTCTCATGAAGCTTGAAGATGGTCTCTCCAATGTCCTCGGCATCCAGCTTGTGCTTGTTGGTGAACTCCGCAATCATCATCTGGTTGGCGTTGAGTCCGCGTTCCACAATCCCTTGGCACTTGAAAACTTGTTGATTCATTGCTTCAAGCCTTGTCTCCACGCTTCCAGTCCTCCTTGGTCCCTCAACATCGCAGATGTGCCGCACCCCCTCACACATCTCAATGGTTTGAGGGTGTTGCAGCACCTCTGCGAGGTAGGGATTGATGACCTTCTCGAAAAACTTGTCCTTAGGGCGCTTGAAGACGTCATGGTGATCTAGATCTGTCAGAAAAACAGCTCGAAACAAAGACAGAGGGTATTTGCCTGATATGGTGGGAAAAACCTCCAGGAGATTATATAATGAATTTTTACCGACAAAAAGAATTATCGTGCAAGAAAACAGAGTCCGGAGAGCACACGAGGTGCCCACGAGGCAGGGGGCGCACCTAGTAGGGTAGGGCGCGCCCTCCACCCTCGTGGACGCCTCGTGTCCTTCCCGGACTACTTATTTTCCTATTTTCTTAAATATTCCAAAACGGAGAAATACTACTGTTAAAATTAATTTGGAGTTGGTTTACTTACCGTACCACGTACCTATTCCTTTTCGGAGTCTGGAACGTTCCGGAAAGTGTCCCTTATGTATTCCTCCGGGGTTACGATTTCAATAACGTTAGTTTGAACATTTATTGGGTTGCCTGAGATATAATGTTTAATTCTTTGATCGTTCACCACCTTTGGATTCGTGCCCTCGAAGTTGTTGATTTTTGTGGCACCAGAACGATAGACTTCCTCAATAACGTAAGGGCCTTCCCATTTAGAGAGAAGTTTTCCTGCAAAAAATCTTAAAGGAGAGTTGAAGAGCAACACATAGTCACCTACATTAAACTCACGCTTTTGTATCATTTTGTCATGCCATCTTTTAACTTTTTCTTTAAATAGTTTGGCATTTTCATAAGCTTGGGTTTTCCATTCATCAAGTGAGCTAATGTCAAATAACCTCTTCTAACCGGCAAGTTTGAAATCATAATTAAGCTCTTTAATAGCCCAATATGCCTTATGTTCTAGTTCGATAGGTAAGTGACAAGCTTTTCCATAGACCATTTTATATGGAGACATACCCATAGGATTTTTATATGCAGTTCTATAAGCCCATAATGCATCATCAAGTTTCTTGGACCAATTCTTTCTAGATCTATTAACAGTCTTTTGCAAAATTAATGTAAGTTCTCTGTTACTCATCTCTACTTGGCCACTAGACTGTGGGTGATAAGGAGATGCAATTCTATGATTAACATCATACTTAGCAAGCATTTTACGAAAAGCACCATGAATAAAATGAGAGCCACCATAAGTCATTAAGTATCTAGGGACTCCAAACCTCGTAAAAATAACTTCTTTAAGCATCTTAATAGAGGTGTTATGATCAGCACTACTAGTTGGAATAGCTTCTACCCACTTAGTAACATAATCAACAGCAACTAAAATATGTGTATACCCATTAGAGGCTGGAAAAGGTCCCATATAATCAAAGCCCCAAACATCAAATGGTTCAATAACAAGAGAATAGTTCATAGGCATTTCTTGACATCTACTAATATTACCAATTCTTTGACATTCATCACAAGATAAGACAAACTTACGGGCATCTTTGAAGAGAGTAGGCCAATAAAAACCAGATTGCAATACCTTATGTGCAGTTCTATCTCCAGCGTGGTGTCCTCCATATGCCTCAGAGTGACACTTGCGTAGGATCTGTTCCTGTTCATGCTCATGTACACAACGTCTAATAACACCATCTACTCCTTCTTTATAAAGTTGTGGGTCATCCCAGAAGTAATGTCTTAAATCATAGAAGAACTTTTTCTTTTGTTGGTATGTGAAACTAGGTGGTATGAATTTAGCAACAATGTAATTAGCATAGTCAGCATACCATGGAGCAGTACGAGAAGCATTTATGACAACTAATTATTCATCAGGAAAGCTATCATTAATAGGTAGTGGGTCATCAAGAACATTCACTAACCTAGACAAGTTGTCTGCAACGGGGTTCTCAACTCCCTTTCTATCAATAATATGTAAATCAAATTCTTGTAGCAAGAGAACCCACCTAATAAGTCTAAGTTTAGCATCTTTCTTTTCCATAACATATTTAATAGCAGCATGGTCAGTGTGAATAGTTACTTTAGAATCAACAATATAAGGTCTGAACTTATCACAAGCAAATACAACAGCTAAAAATTCTTTTTCAGTAGTAGCATAATTTCTTTGGGCACTATCTAGAGTTTTACTAGCATATTGAATAACATTTAGTTTCTTATCAACTCTTTGTCCTAGAACAGCACCTACAGCATAATCACTAGCATCACAAATAATTTCAAAGGGTAAATTCCAATCAGGAGGTTGAACAATAGGTGCAGAAACTAAAGCTTTCTTAAGTATTTCAAATGCTTCTACACAATCATCATTGAAGACAAAAGGAATATCTTTTTGTAATAGATTAGTCAGAGGCCTAGAGATTTTGGAAAAGTCCTTAATGAACCTCCTATAAAAACCAGCATGACCAAGGAAACTTCTTATACCTTTGATGTCCTTGGGAGATGGCATCTTTTCAATGGCATCAACTTTAACTTTATCAACTTCAATACCTCTTTCAGAAATTTTATGCCCCAAGACAATGCCTTCATTAACCATAAAGTGGCACTTCTCCTAGTTCAAAACAAGACTCGTTCAAGGTTGCTCAAGCAATCATCAAAAGAGGATCCATAAACGGAGAAATCATCCATGAATACCTCACAAATCTTTTCACAAAAGTCAGAGAATATAGCCATCATGCATCTTTAAAAAGTAGAAGGTGCATTACATAAACCAAAAGGCATACGTCTATAAGCAAAAGTACCGAAAGGGCAAGTAAAAGTGGTCTTTTCTTGATCATCCGCTGACACAGGTATTTGAGAGAAACCAGAATGACCATCTAGAAAGCAAAAATGTGTATGTTTGGATAGTCTTTCTAGCATTTGATCAATAAAAGGTACAGGGTAATGATCCTTTTTAGTAGCTTTATTTAATTTGTGGAAATTACTTACCATCCTATAACTTGTAATAATTCTTTGCGGGATCAATTCATCTTTATCATTAGGAACAACAGTAATACCTCCCTTCTTAGGGACACAATGGACAGGACTTACCCACGTACTATCAGCAACGGGATAAATTATACCTGCCTCTAGGAGCTTTAGTATTTCCTTTCTTACCACTTCCTTCATCTTAGGGTTTAATCGTCGTTGATGATCAATAACTAGTTTGGTGTCTTCTTCCAACTTAATTTTTGTGTTGGCGTAGAGGGGGACTAATGCCCTTAAGATCATCAAGAGTATATCCAATAGCAGCACGGTGCTTCTTCAGAGTTTTCAATAATCTTTCCTCTTCCTTCTCTGAAAGTTTAGCACTAATAAAAACAGGATATATCTTCTTTTCATCAAGATAAGCATATTTAAGGGTATCAGGTAATGGTTTAAGCTCAAACACGGGATCACCCTTGGGTGATGGAAGATCCCCTAGGATTTCAACAGGTAAGTTGTGTTTCAAAATAGGACCCTGTTTAAAGAATACTTCATCTATTTCCCTTCTTTCATTCATGAACATATCATTTTCATGGTCTAGCAAATATTGTTCTAAAGGACCAGTAGGAGGCACATCAATAGAAGCAAGACCAATAATTTCATCTTTACTAGACAGTTCTTTATCATGTGGTTGTCTACGAAATTTAGCAAAATTAAACTCATGAGTCATATCATCCAAGCCAATCGTGACAACATCTTTTTCGCAATTGATTCTAGCATTAACAGTATTCAAGAAGGGTCTACCAAATATAATGGGACAAAAGTCATCTTGTGGGAAACCAAGAACAAGAAAATCAACACGATATTTAACTTTCCCACACAAGACATCAACATCTATAACAATCCCAATTGGTGAAATAGTATCTCTATTAGCAAGCTTAATTGTAACATCAATATCTTCTATCTCAGCAGGTGCAATGTCATGCATAATTTCTTGATATAAGGAAATAGGTATTGCACTAGCACTAGCACCCATATCACATAAGCCATGATAACAATGATCTCCTATTTTAACAGAAATAACAGGCATGCCTACTACGGGTCTATGTTTCTTAGCATCGGGTTTAGCAATTCTAGCAGCTTCATTACATAAATAAATAACATGCCCATCAATATTATCAGCCAAGAGATCTTTAACCACAGCAATATTAGGTTGAACTTGAATTTGCTCAGGTGGTGTAGGTGTTTTAGTATTACTCTTACGAACCACAGTTGAAGTTTTAGCATGATCCTTCATCCTAACAGGGATCATTATAAGTAGTAGGGACAATAGGATCATTATAAGTGATGGTATTTTCTTCAACTTTAGTAGGTGCAACTACTTTCACTTCAGTGGGAGGATTATATTTAAACCACTTCTCCTTAGGGAGATCAACATGAGTAGCAAATGATTCACAGAAAGAAGCTACTATTTCGGAGTCAAGTCCATATTTAGTGCTAAATCCACGAAAAGCATCGGTATCCATAAAAGATTTAACACAATCAAACTTAGGTGTCATACCTAACTCCTTACCATCGTCGGAATCCCAATCTTCAGTGTTGCATTTAATTCTTTCCAATAAATCCCACTTGAATTCAATAGTCTTCATCATAAAAGACCCAGCACAAGAAGTATCAAGCATGGTGCGATTGTTGAGAGAAAGCCGAGCATAAAATTTTTGAATAATCATTTCTCTTGAGAGCTCATGATTGGGGCATGAATATAACATTGACTTAAGCCTCCCCCAAGCTTGAGAGGTACTTTCTCCTTCGCGAGGCCAAAAATTACGATCACGATGAACAAGATGCATAGGATAGAACTTCTGGTGAAATTCCAATTTCAATCGTTTATAGTTCCAGGATCCCATATCATCACATAGCCTATACCATGTCAATGCGTCTCCCTTCAAAGATAAGGGAAAACCTTCTTCTTGATAACGTCCTCAGGCATACCTGCAAGCTTAAATAATCCACAAACTTCATCTACATAGATTAGGTGCAAGTCGAGATGTAATGTTCCATCTCCTGTAAAAGGATTAGCTAGCAGTTTCTCTACCATACCCGAAGGAATTTCAAAGTAAACATTTTCAGTAGGTTCAGTAGGTTGAGGAGCAACTCTTTTCTCTACTGGTCGAGGTGAAGATACCCCGAACAAGCCCCTCAAAGGATTAGTTTCCATAGTAACAAGTGACAGTAAATTTCAGCACACTATATAAAATTTTCCTTACCAAGTTCCACTTACCAAAGGCGCTTCACTCCCCGGCAACGGCGCCAGAAAAGAGTCTTGATGACCCACAAGTGTAGGGGATCCATCTGAAGGAAATATGCCCTAGAGGCAATAATAAAGTTATTATTTATTTCCTCATATCATGATAAATGTTTATTATTCATGCTAGAATTGTATTAACCGGAAACATGATACATTTGTGAATACATAGACAAACATATAGTCACTAGTATGCCTCTACTTGACTAGCTCATTAATCAAAGATGGTTATGTTTCCTAACCATAGACATGTGTTGTCATTTGAGTAACGGGATCACATCATTAGGAGAATGATGTGATTGACATGACCCATTCCGTTAGCCTAGCACTTGATCATTTAGTATATTGCTATTGCTTTCTTCATGACTTATACATGTTCCTATAACTATGAGATTATGCAACTCCGTTTACTGGAGGAACACTTTGGGTACTACCAAACGTCACAACGAAACTGGGTGATTATAAAGGAGTACTACAGGTGTCTCCGAAGGTACATGTTGAGTTGGCGTATTTCGAGATTAGGTTTTGTCACTCCGATTGTCAGAGAGGTATCTCTGGGCCCTCTCGGTAATGCACATCACTATAAGCCTTGCAAGCAATGTGACCAATGAGTTGGTTACGGGATGAGGCATTACGTAACGAGTAAAGAGACTTGCCGGTAACGAGATTGAACTAGATATTGGATACCGACGATCAAATCTCGGGCAAGTAACATACCTATGACAAAGGGAACAACGTATGTTGTTATGCGGTTTGACCGATAAAGATCTCCGTAGAATATGTAGGAACCAATATGGGCATCCAGGTTCCGCTATTGGTTATTGACCGAGAATAGTTCTAGGTCATGTCTACATAGTTCTCGAACCCATAGGGTACGCACGCTTAACGTTACGATGATAGTTTTATTATGAGTTTATAAGTTTTGATGTACCGAAGTTTGTTCGGAGTCCCGGATGTGATCACGGACATGACGAGGAGTCTCGAAATGGTCGAGACATAAAGATTGATATATTGGACGACTATATTCGGACACCGGAAGTGTTCCGGACGTTTTCGGAGAAAACCGGAGTGCCGGAGGG
>NC_041385.1:470617640-470623047 GCF_002162155.2 Triticum dicoccoides
CCCCCTTCCTCCCCCCTCCTAGTAGGAGTAGGAAAGGGGGAGTCCTACTCCTACTAGGAGGAGGACTCCTCCTCCTTGGCGCGCCCACAAGGGCCGGCCGGCCTCCCCCCTCCCTCCTTTATGTACGGGGGCAGGGGGGCACCCCATGACACACAAGTTGATCTACGGATCGTTCCTTAGCCGTGTGCGGTGCCCCCCTCCACCATATTCCACCTCGGTCATATCGTCGCGGAGTTTAGGCGAAGCCCTGCGCCGATAGAACATCATCATCGTCACCACGCCATCGTGCTGACAAAACTCATCCCCGAAGCTTTGCTGGATCGGAGCCCGGGGATCGTCATCGAGCTGAACATGTGCTGAACTCGGAGGTGTCGTACGTTCGGTGCTTGGATCGGTCGGATCGTGAAGACGTACGACTACATCAACCGCGTTGTGTTAACGCTTCCGTTTACGGTCTACGAGGGTACGTGGACATCACTCTCCCCTCTCGTTGCTATGCCATCACCATGATCTTGCGTGTTCGTAGGATTTTTTTTGAAATTACTACGTTCCCCAACAGTGGCATCCGAGCCTAGGTTTTATGCGTTGATGTTATATGCACAAGTAGAACACAAGTGAGTTGTGGGCGATACAAGTCATACTGCTTACCAGCATGTCATACTTTGGTTCGGCGGTATTGTGAGATGAAGCGGCCCGGACCGACATTACGCGTACGCTTACGCGAGACTGGTTTCACCGTTACGAGCACTTGTGCTTAAAGGTGGCTGGCGGGTGTCTGTCTCTCTCACTTTAGCTGAATCGAGTGTGGCTACGCCCGGTCCTTGCGAAGGTTAAAACAGCACTGACTTGATGAACTATCGTTGTGGTTTTGATGCGTAGGTAAGAACGGTTCTTGCTAAGCCCATAGCAGCCACGTAAAATTTGCAACAACAAAGTAGAGGACGTCTAACTTGTTTTTGCAGGGCATGTTGTGATGTGATATGGTCAAGACGTGATGCTATATTTTATTGTATGAGATGATCATGTTTTGTAACCGAAGTTATCGGCAACTGGCAGGAGCCATATGGTTGTCGCTTTATTGTATGAAATGCAAACGCCCTGTAATTGCTTTACTTTATCACTAAGTCGTAGAAGCAATAGATGGCGTAACGACAATGATGCTACGATGGAGATCAAGGTGTCGCACCGGTGACAATGGTGATCACAACGGTGCTTCGAAGATGGAGATCACAAGCACAAGATGATGATGGCCATATCATATCACTTATATTGATTGCATGTGATGTTTATCCTTTATGCATCTTATCTTGCTTTGTTTGACGGTAGCATTTTAAGATGATCTCTCACTAATTATCAAGAAGTGTTCTCCCTGAGTATGCACCGTTGCGAAAGTTCTTCGTGCTAAGACACCACGTGATGATCGGGTGTGATAGGCTCTACGTTCAAATACAACGGGTGCAAAACAGTTGCACATGCGGAATACTCAGGTTAAACTTGACGAGCCTAGCATATACAGATATGGCCTTGGAACACGGAGACCGAAAGGTCAAGCGTGAATCATATAGTAGATATGATCAACATAGTGATGTTCACCATTGAAACTACTCCATCTCACGTGATGATCGGACATGGTTTAGTTGATTTGGATCACGTGATCACTTAGATGACTAGGGAGATGTCTGTCTAAGTGGGAGTTCTTAAGTAATATGATTAATTGAACTTCAATTTATCATGAACTTAGTACCTGATAGTATCTTGCTTGTCTATGTTTGTTGTAGATAGATGGCTAGTGCTGTTGTTCCGTTGAATTTTAATGCGTTCCTTGAGAAAGCAAAGTTGAAAGATGATGGTAGCAATTACACGGACTGGGTCCGTAACCTGAGGATTATCCTCATTGCTGCACAGAAGAATTACGTCCTGGAAGCACCGCTAGGTGCCAGGCCTGCTGCTGATGCAACTGACGACGTCAAGAACATCCTGATCATGGAGGAGAATATTTGAGTTACGAGTTTGGTTTACATTTGAAACAATGCGGAATAGTTTTGCAACTCACGCCACCCGGAACACCACAACGAAATGGTGTGTCCGAACGTCGTAATCGTACTTTACTAGATATGGTGCAATCTATGATGTCTCTTACTGATTTACCGCTATAGTTTTGGGGTTATGCTTTAGAGACGGCCGCATTCACATTAAATAGGGCACCATCAAAATCGTTTGAGACGACGCCTTATGAACTGTGGTTTGGCAAGAAACCAAAGTTGTCGTTTCTTAAAGTTTGGGGCTGCGATGCTTATGTGAAGAAACTTCAACCAGATAAGCTCGAACCTAAATCGGAGAAATGTGTCTTCATAGGATACCCAAAAGGGACCATTGGGTACACCTTCTATCACAGATCTGAGGGCAAGATTTTTGTTGCTAAAATCGGATCCTTTCTAGAGAAGGAGTTTCTCTCGAAAGAAGTGAGTGGGAGGAAAGTAGAACTTGATGAGATAACTGTATCTACTCCCTTGTTGGAAAGTAGTTCATCACAAGAACAGGTTCCTGTGACAACTACACCAATTAGTGAAGAAGCTAATGATAATGATCATGAAACTTTAGATCAAGTTTCTACTGAACCTCGTAGGTCTACCAGAGTAAGATCCGCACCAGAGTGGTACGGTAATCCTATTCTGGAAGTCATGTTACTTGACCATGATGAACCTACGAACTATGAGGAAGCGATGATGAGCCCAGATTCCGCAAAATGGCTAGAGGCCATGAAATCTGAGATGGGATCCATGTATGAGAACAAAGTATGGACTTTGGTTGACTTGCCCGATGATCGGCAAGCCATTGAGAAATAAATGGATCTTTAAGAAGAAGACTGACGCTGATGGTAATGTAACTGTCTATAAAGCTCGACTTGTTGCAAAAGGTTTTCGACAAGTTCAAGGGGTTGACTACGATGAGACTTTCTCACCCGTAGCGATGCTTAAGTCTGTCCGAATCATGTTAGCTATTGCTGCATTTCATGATTATGAAATCTGGCAAATGGATGTCAAAACTGCATTCTTGAATGGATTTCTGGAAGAAGAGATGTATATGATGCAGCCAAAAGGTTTTGTTGATCCAAAAGGTGCTAACAAAGTGTGCAAGCTCCAGCGATCCATTTATGGACTGGTGCAAGCATCTCGGAGTTGGAATAAACGCTTTGATAGTGTGATCAAAGCATATGGTTTTATACAGACTTTTGGAGAAGCCTGTATTTACAAGAAAGTGAGTGGGAGCTCTGTAGCATTTCTGATATTATATGTAGATGACATATTATTAATTGGAAATGATATAGAATTTCTGGATAGCATAAAGGGATACTTGAATAAAAGTTTTTCAATGAAAGATCTAGGTGAATCTGCTTACATATTGGGCATCAAGATTTATAGAGATAGATCAAGACGCTTAATAGGACTTTCACAAAGCACATACCTTGATAAAATTTTGAAAAAGTTCAAAATGGATCAGGCAAAGAAAGGGTTCTTGCCCGTGCTTCAAGGTGTGAAGTTGAGTCAAACTCAATGCCCGACCACAGCAGAAGATAGAGAGAAAATGAAAGATGTTCCCTATGCTTCAGCCATAGGCTCTATCATGTATGCAATGTTGTGTACCAGACCTGACGTATGCTTAGCAATAAGTTTGGCAGGGAGGTACCAAAGTAATCCAGGAGTGGATCACTGGACAGTGGTCAAGAACATCCTGAAATACCTGAAAAGGACTAAGGATATGTTTTTCGTATATGAAGGTGACAAAGAGCTAGTCATAAATGGTTACGTCGATGCAAGCTTTGACACTGATCCGGACGATTCTAAATCGCAAACCGGATACGTGTTTTTATTAAACGGTGGAGCTGTAAGTTGGTGCAGTTCTAAACAAAGCGTCGTGGCGGGATCTACATGTGAAGCGGAGTACATAGCTGCTTCGGAAGCAGCAAATGAAGGAGTCTGGATGAAGGAGTTCATTTCCGATCTAGGTGTCATACCTAGTGCATCGGGACCAATGAAGATCTTCTGTGACAATACTAGTGCAATTGCTTTGGCAAAGGAATCCAGATTTCACAAGAGGACCAAGCACATCAAGAGACGCTTCAATTCCATCCGGGACCAAGTCCAAGTGGGAGACAAAGAAATTTGCAAGATACATACGTATCTGAATGTTGCAGAGCCATTGACTAAGCCTCTCTCACGAGCAAAACATGATCAACACCAAGACTCCATGGGTGTTAGAATCATTACTATGTAATCTAGATTATTGACTCTAGTGCAAGTGGGAGACTGAAGGAAATATGCCCTAGAGGCAATAATAAAGTTATTATTTATTTCCTCATATCATGATAAATGTTTATTATTCATATTAGAATTGTATTAACCGGAAACATGATACATGTGTGAATACATAGACAAACATATAGTCACTAGTATGCCTCTACTTGACTAGCTCATTAATCAAAGATGGTTATGTTTCCTAACCATAGACATGTGTTGTCATTTGATTAACGGGATCACACCATTAGGAGAATGACGTGATTGACATGACCCATTCCGTTAGCCTAGCACATGATCGTTTAGTATATTGCTATTGCTTTCTTCATGACTTATACATGTTCCTATAACTATGAGATTATGCAACTCCCGTTTACCGGAGGAACACTTTGGGTACTACCAAACGTCACAACGTAACTGGGTGATTATAAAGGAGTACTACAGGTGTCTCCGAAGGTACATGTTGAGTTGGCATATTTCGAGATTAGGTTTTGTCACTCCGATTGTCAGAGAGGTATCTCTGGGCCCTCTCGGTAATGCACATCACTATAAGCCTTGCAAGCAATGTGACCAATGAGTTGGTTACGGGATGAGGCATTACGTAACGAGTAAAGAGACTTGCCGGTAACGAGATTGAACTAGATATTGGATACCGACGATCAAATCTCGGGCAAGTAACATACCGATGACAAAGGGAAAAACGTATGTTGTTATGCGGTTTGACCGATAAAGATCTTCGTAGAATATGTAGGAACCAATATGGGCATCCAGGTTCCACTATTGGTTATTGACCGAGAATAGTTCTAGGTCATGTCTACATAGTTCTCGAACCCGTAGGGTCCGCACGCTTAACGTTACGATGACAGTTTTATTATGAGTTTATAAGTTTTGATGTACCGAAGTTTGTTCGGAGTCCTGGATGTGATCACGGACATGAGGAGGAGTCTCGAAATGGTCGAGACATAAAGATTGATATATTCGACGACTATATTCGGACACCGGAAGTGTTCCAAACGTTTTCGGAGAAAACCGGAGTGCCGGAGGGTTACCGGAACCCCCCCCCCCCCCGGGAGAGATAATGGGCCACATGGGCCTTGGTGGAAAGAGAGAGG
>NC_041385.1:470623524-470654225 GCF_002162155.2 Triticum dicoccoides
GGGGCGGCCAGGGTGGGCCGCGCGCCCCCTCTCCCTCTGGTCCGAATTGGACTAGGAGGGGGGGGCGGCGCCCCCCTCTTTCCTTCCCCCTCTCCCCCTTCCTTCCCCCTCCTAGTAGGAGTAGGAAAGGGGGAGTCCTATTCCTACTAGGAGGAGGACTCCTCCTCCTTTGCGCGCCCACAAGGGCCGGCCGGCCTCCCCCCTCCCTCCTTTATATACGGGGGCAGGGGGACACCCCATGGCACACAAGTTGATCTACGGATCGTTCCTTAGCCTTGTGCGGTGCCCCCCTCCACCATATTCCACCTCGGTCATATCGTCGCGGAGTTTAGGCGAAGCCCTGCGCCGGTAGAACATCATCATCGTCACCACGCCGTCGTGCTGACGGAACTCATCCCCGAAGCTTTGCTGGATCAGAGCCCGGGGATCGTCATCGAGCTGAACGTGTGCTGAACTCGGAGGTGCCGTACGTTCGGTGCTTGGATTGGTCGGATCGTGAAGACGTACGACTACATCAACCGCGTTGTGTTAACGCTTCCGTTTACGGTCTACAAGGGTACGTGGACATCACTCTCCCCTCTCTTTGCTATGCCATCACCATGATCTTGCGTGTGCGTAGGAAATTTTTTGAAATTACTACGTTCCCCAACACCATCTAGTCCTTTCAATACGTAAGAGTGTCAAACCAAACGAGGAGCAGAAGGAAATGACAAGCAGTTTTCAGTAAGGTATTCTCTGCAAGCACTAAAAGTTTAGGTAACAGATAGTTTTGTGATAAGATAATTTGTAACAAGTAACAAGAAATGAAAGTAAATAAGGTGCAGCAAGGTGGACCAATCCCTTTTGTAGCAAAGGACAAGCCTGGACAAGTTCTTATATGAGAAAAGCGCTCCCGAGGACACATGGGAATCATCGTCAAGCTAGTTTTCATCACGTTCATATGATTCATGTTCGTTGCTTTGATAATTTGATATGTGGGTGGACCGGTGCTTGGGTGCTGCCCTTTCTTGGACAAGTATCCCACTTATAATTAACCCCTATTTCAAGCATCCACAACTACAAAAGAAGTATTAAGGTAAACCTAACCATAGCATGAAACATGTGGATCCAAATCAGCCCCTTACGAAGCAACGCATAAACTAGGGTTTAAGCTTTTGTCACTCTAGCAACCCATCATCTACTTATTACTTCCCAATGCCTTCCTCTAGACCCAAACAATGGTGAAGTGTCATGTAGTCGATGTTCACATAACACCACTAGAGGATAGACAACATACATCTTATCAAAATATCGAATGAATACCAAATTCACATGACTACTTATAGCAAGACTTCTCCCATGTCCTCAGGAACAAACGTACTACTCACAAATCATATTCATGTTCATAATCAGAGGGGTATTGATATGCATTAAGGATCTGAACATATGATCTTCCACCAAATAAACCAACTAGCACCAACTACAAGGAGTAATCAACACTACTAGCAACCCACAGGTACCAATCAGAGGCTTTGGTACAAAGATTGGATACAAGAGATGAACTAGGGTTTGAGAGGAGATGGTGCTGGTGAAGATGTTGATGAAGATTGACCCCCTCCTGATGAGAGGATCGTTGGTGATGATTTTCCCCTCCCGGAGGGAAGTTTCCCCGGCAGAACAGCTCCGCCGGAGCCCTAGATTGGTTCCGCCAAGGTTCCGCCTCGTGGCGGCGGAGTTTTGTCCCGTAAGCTTGCTTATGATTTTTTCCAGGGTAGAAGACCTCATATAGCAGAAGGTGGGCACCGGAGGCCTGTTAGGGGGCCCACGAGGCAGGGGGCGCGCCCCCACCCTCGTGACCAGGGTGTGGGCCCCCTGACGCTGATTCCTTCGCAAGTATTTTTTATTAATTTCAAAAATGACTTTCGTGGAGTTTCGGGACTTTTGGAGCTGTGCAGAATAGGTCTCTAATATTTGCTCCTTTTCCAGCCTAGAATCCTAGCTGCCGGCATTCTCCCTCTTCATGTAAACCTTGTAAAATAAGAGAGAATAGACATAAGTATTGTGACATAAGGTGTAATAACAGTCCATAATGCAATAAATATTGATATAAATGCATGATGCAAAATGGACGTATAACATCCATCTTGATCATGTGATCATCGACGACATCCGCAACATGCAACTCCAATATCATCTTCTTCTCCTCAATTTTTTTAAATTCTCCTTCAAGTAATTGTTTTCTTCTTCAACTAAATTTAACCTCTCGACAATAGGGTTGGTTGGAATTTCTGGTTCACATACCTCCTAGATAAAAAATCTATGTCACGTTGGTCGACATAATTCTCAAAAACGCTAAATGAAACAAATAGTTATAAAAGATAATATATACGACATCCGAATCATAGACAGGACGAGGGCCGAAGGAGGCGGATACCAAAACCATCGCACTATATAATAACAAACAATAATAGAAGTAAGAAAATTACACAAGTATCTATCTAAATCATAGAAGTAAGAACATTTTTCTTTTAGAAAGAAGATAAGATTAAGAGGCTCGCCACGGTGGTGTCGGCGACGAGATCTACGCGGGCGATCGACGGTGGTGAGGACGGGGACGGTACAGGACGGACCGCCAAACCTAGACAAATCTTGAGGAAAATGGAGCTTGGACAAGGAGGTTCGAGAGGAGAAATCTTAAGTGTGTCTCGGGCATTTCATCGAACATCTCATGTGCATAGGAGGTGAGCTAGAGCACCACAAAGCTCTCCCATGGCCGGCCAAAACAACAGAGCACTCCATTGCTCTGCTCGCGGGCAAGGGGGTATATATAGGCATCTCATTGGTCCCGGTTCATGGCTGGAACCGAGACTAAAGGACCCCCTTTGGTCCAGGTTCCAGCCACAAACCGGGACCAATGGTTGTGGGCCAGGAGCAAGGCCCATTGGTCCCAGTTCGTGTCTAGAACCGGGACCAAAGGGTCCAGACGAACCGAGACCAATGGCCCACGTGGCCCAGCCGGCCCCTTGGCGTCACGAACCGGGACTGATGCCCCCATGGGTCCCAGTTCGTGAGTGAACCGAGATTAATGGGCTTACCCGGCCTAGACCAAAGCCCTATTTCCTACTAGTGTTGGTGAAGGGATAAGGGAATTTTGAGAATTCGATCTGCATCAATACCGAAGAAATATCTCGTACCAAATCTTCATCCCATCCTCCAGTTTCTGGGTTGATAAGTTCATTCACGTTAGATAGAAGGGTATTACCACGGGGTATAATTACCTTCCTTGAAGGCCCTTGAGGAATCCAGTGATCCATCCAAATCTTTATCCTTTCGCTCGTCCCAACTCACCATATATGACCTCTTTTGAAGGTTTGAAGACCCGCAAAGATACTCCGCCACGTAAATGACGAGCCCTTCTTAGGACCTGCATTTAGTAGATTACCATCCGGATAATACTTCGCTTTGAGAACTTGTGCACACAAGGTTTCAGGGTGTCTTATCAACCACAACTCTTCTTTGCTAACATGGCCAGGTTGAACGCTGCTGCCGTCTGCCCATCCCCAATATCCTTTGGGCCATCGAGGTGCGGAAGACCTCGGCCCCCTGCCGGCGGGAGGGACCCATTCTCATTTTTTGTTAGGCTCAATATTAGTTGCGACTATATGGCGGCGGCGATGTCCCTCGGTAGCAATATTGTCTCCCATGTTCTACGTACCCCGCCTCGATGGTGCGTCTAGCATCGTCTTAGGGCATGTGGAGGTGTGTGTCTGTTGAATCTTGCAGGATTCGGTCGGTGCTGGTCTTCGGTGGATCTGTTTGGATCCGGTCTTCGTTCGTCTTCGTTTGGGTGTTTACACGTTTGATCCTTCTGATCTATGACTTTCTTCATTAGCGATGGTTGCTGCTCTAGTGCGCTGGTCCTATGAGGTTTGCCCGGCTCTGGCGAGGGAGGGGCGATGACGGTGGCGCGCCTTCGACTTTCTCCAATGCTTGTAGTCATCGTTAGGTGGTCCACGTACCTGATTATAATTTTTATTACCTCTGGTGTTCTTTGTACTGCCATGATTAAAGATGAATAGATTGAAAGTTGCTCACGCAAAAAAAAACAAGAATGCCTTACATATCGTACTTAGTGTTATCTTATCTAGAGTGATGTTATTTCTTTACCTAGTGCCATCAAGAGATTAACCACTATAATATGCAAGACACATTTGGCCACAGAAGATAAAGCAACATGCCAGTGATTCAGTGTCCAGTTCCTCAAAAATATCTTATTTATTTTTTAGTCTTTTTCATATTTACTTAAATCTAATTATAAGCTAAAATTATTGGCAAGATATTTCTTATACCAAACAATTTAGAGATCTATACTAAGTTATTTAAGGATACAAACACAGTCATATGCACTATACATTAATGTAAGTGTAACAAAATAAATCAAGGAGACAGATGAATGTTTACTTTCTTACAACATATGGTTTAAATATATTTTAAGGCACAATGAATTGAAAAATAAAACAATAAATGTAACAAATTGATCCGATGAGGCATGCCGTTATTTTTCTTATTTTTCACAGTTAATATGATATGGTTCAGATATTTTCTAAGACGCAATGTATTGAAAATAAAATATTAATGTAACTTTGTTACAATGGACAATTTGAATTTCATAATATATCGTATATGATTGTGATTTGAACAAATGATTTCATACACAAAATTTAGAAGTTAGTATAAATAACTATCTTTATTTCAACTCCTTGGGGCACAATTTTTTCTTTCAAGATTTGTGTTAGAGGATAGTAGTTGATACTAGTCACACGGAGACTAAGGCCATGTTATTCATCAGTCAAAACAAAAATTCATGTCGTGTTAGCACTTCTATATAAACGGCTACTGTATCCTAACACCATCCACAGTCCTAACTTTACAATTTTCTATCAATATGAACCAGGAGCACTGTGATTTCTATCTGACGTTAAGGGAGATGATGTCTCACTTCAAGTGGTTGGTGGTCACTTGGAAGCCTAGTGAATTAATGTTTTTCAAATGATCTTACAAAGGTTGCTAAGTTCTCTAGCAGTGATTCAACTATTTTCCAGCAAATTGCAATTGAGAAATAGTCCAGACACCTCTGAGGTCTCCCTTTCTTCAGTATTGAACGAACCAAGAAAACAACCACAATAGTTAATTTTTTTAGTATGTTCTTGTTTATTTATTTATGCTTCTTTGAACCTTATATGCAATGTTAGTGTTTCATATGATACATGTATTGCTATTTGTATTTGGATTATGTAGTTGTACAATCATATAGGAGCATGTTAGATTCCTATAATATGTTTAAAACTGGTTGTTAAGTAACCTATTTGTGTGTTGTGTTCTGAAATTTGTAGTTGTGCATCATAGGTCTACAACTTGTTTCTAAGTAACTTGGAGTTGTTTATGGTAGGGCCCCATGTAGGTCTGGTACTGGTTTACTATTTGTGGCCTGACCCTTGTAGTTGTAGGACTAGATTTGGTTTTTTAAGCAACCTATTTATGTGTTGTACTAGTTCAGATGTAATTTTGTATGGATAAATCGAATCTTTTCATAGAATCTATGGTGTCTATAGGAGTTAGCAATAATTGGTAGTTGCTTAGTTCATATTTTATCACGGCTTCTTGTCTATTGAACTTGTAATAGAGGCCATTCCAAAAAAAACCTTGTAACAGAGGCAATGGTGGTTATAGGAGGATGTAATAACCGGTACTCCCTCCAATCCATAGTAAGTGTTGTGGTTTTAGTTCAAACTAAAACCACGACACTTAGAGAATCTTCAATAGAAAATAACTAACTTATACATCTCTGAGGCCCCAAAACCCATCTTCAACAGATGGTGTAGATGAAAAAAAGACATATCCACCTCCAGGAGATGTAAAATACAACACTCCGCGATGCAAATTTACAACAGCAATAACAGGAGATGTAAATCCAGATGCCAAATGGCTAGCAGTGCGCCAACCCAACCGCCACCATGAAAGTTCCCAACTGCCCGATCCCCTTTCCGCCGCAGGCACTGGGACCGATTCTGGCTAGCTCGGGAACTGCCCCACCGCCCCGGCTAGCTCCAGCGCCCCTTACCCATTCCAGTTCGCTGCCGATCATCTCAGTCGCGCGAATCCAGCCATCCATCATGTTGCGGGTAGAGGAGGATTGCAGCTGCTCGAGGGCACGCCAAGGAGGACTGCTGCTACTCGTTGGCGCGCTGGGGAGGGCCACCACTGCTCGAGGTTGGCCGCCATGGCGCCATGGCCCGAGCTCGGCTCACGGGGCTCTATCATCGTCCGGATCTACCGCTGGTCGTGGCTGAGGGTGATGTCCCGCTGCCCGCGCTCCGAGATGGAGGTTAGTCGGGCTACCGTTGTTGTGGCCCCGCCCTGCCAGCTCCGGCGCCTCTACCACGCGGCCGCCGGCCGTTTACATCTTCAAATTTACATCTATTGGAGTTGGATTTTACAACACCAAATATACATCATCTATTGGAGTTGGCACTTATTTTTAGAGAAAAGTCCATTTTACTACCCTGAAGAAAGTTGGTGGTTCACATAACCCCCCGATATTTACTTTTGTTCCGTTTACCCCCTGAACAATCTCATACCGGACAAAATCAGTCCCTAGGTGGCTTGATTTTGACTGATTGCTGATGTGGCAATGGTCAATGGACGGTTTTGACCTGTGGGTGAGTCTCCCTCGTCAGGCTGGGTTGAGACAAAGGAGCTCCTCCCGAGCCTTCCCTTGCAGCTACTTCCCTCCGAGCACCGCGCCCGACCCCGCCGCCTCTAGGTGACGCCGACAATCGCACAGTTCCAAGCTGCTGCCCTACTTCTCCTTTCTCCCTTCTCTTTCCTCCCCCTTCTCTCTTATCCCGCCTCAGGTACAGGTCAACCGTCGCCACAAACTCGTTGGTGGGCCGTCTTGACACCGCCGCCGAACTCCGGCTGACCGGAACCAGACCATATGGGGCCGGTAGCGGTCGCCCCCTCGCGCTCCCCTTGGACCTGCATTGCTGCAGCACCGCTGCCCTGCTACCTCTCACGCGAAGACATGGATGACCATGCCTGGGGGTTGGGCCGCCGCCGCCACAAGCTCGTCATCATGTCATCTTCACACCCCCGCTAGACTCCAGATCCAGTCAGAACCAGACCTAATGGGGCCGCCATCATTGGATCTGGCTGCCCCATGCCTTCCCGCGCCGCCTACCTCGCTGCCTCGCTATGCTACCTCCTGCGTGAGGAGAGGGAGGATGATGCCCGACAATTGGGCCACCACCACCCCTTTTACGCCCAGTGATGCTCCCTCGCCAGCCGCTACAGCACCTTCCCGCTGTTCGTGCCCTTAGCTCCGTCGTGCTCCGGCTAGCCACTGGCTAAACCTATCATTAGCACTTAGTTAATCCGCCCCCTGAGTCACTGCCAAGCGGGTCCCATTGCCTAATTAACCATGGGCTAAATTCATGTTTCAGTTAAGTTAATCCTCGTGGCCCCATCCTGTTGGGGAACATAGCAGAAATTCAAAATTTTCTACGCATCACCAAGATCAATCTATGGAGATACTAGCAACGAGAGAGAGGGGAGTGCATCTTCATACCCTTGAAGATCGCGATACGGAAGCGTTACAAGAACGCGGTCGGTGGAGTCATACATGAAGCGATTCAGATCGCGGCCGGATCCGAGCTAAGCACCGAAGAACGGTGCCTCCGCGTTCAACACACGTGCAGCCCAGTGACGTCTCCCATGCCTTGATATAGCAAGGGGAGAGGGAGAGGTTGGGGAAGACTCCGTCCAGCAGCAGCACGACGGCGTGGTGGTGGTGGAGGAGTGTGGTACTCCAGCAGGGCTTCGCCAAGCACTACGAGAGATGAGGAGGGAGAGGGGTAGGGCTGCGCCAAGAGGGAGAGGTTCTCATGTGTTGGGCAGCCCCAAAACCTCCACTATATATAGGGGGAAGGGAGAGGGGGAGGCTCCCTAGGGTTTCCCCTAGGGGGGGTGGCGGCCAGGGCAGATGGGATCTCCCCTTTGGGTGACTTGGCCCCCAAGCCAGGAGGTGGGAACCCTAGATGGGGCGCCCCAAACCCCCTGGTCACGTGGGAATAGGTGAGGGTGGCGCACAGCCCCTTAGTGGGCTGGTTTTACCCCTCCCCTTGGCCCATGAAGCCCCCCCCAACACTTGTCGGGGCTCCCGAAACACCTTTTGGTCATGCTGGTCATCACCCGGTACCTCCGGAACACTTCCGGACTCCAAAACCCTTCGTCCAATATATCAATCTTCACCTCCGGACCATTCCGGGACTCCTTGTGACATCCAGGATCTCATCCAGGACTGCGAACAACATTCGGTAACCGCGTACATACCTTCCCTATAACCCTAGCGTCATCGAACCTTAAGTGTGTAGACCCTACGGGTTCGGGAACCATGCAGACATGACCGAGACAACTCTCCGTCCAATAACCAACAGCGGGATCTGGATACCCATGTTGGCTCCCACATGTTCCACGATGATCTCATCGGATGAACCACGATGTCAAGGATTCAATCAATCCCGTATACAATTCCCTTTGTCTACCGGTATAGTACTTGCCCGAGATTCGATCGTCGGTATGCCGATACCTTGTTCAATCTCGTTACCGGCAAGTCTCTTTACTCGTTCCGTAACACATCATCCCATGATCAACTCCTTGATCACATTGTGCACATTATGATGATGTCCTGCCGAGTGGGCCCAGAGATACCTCTCCGTCACACGGAGTGACAAATCCCAGTCTCGATTCATGCCAACCCAACAGACACTTTCGGAGATACCCGTAGTGCACCTTTATAGCCACCCAGTTACGTTGTGATGTTTGGTACACCCAGAGCATTCCTACGGTATCCGGGAGTTGCACAATCTCATGGTCTAAGGAAAAGATACTTGACATTTAGAAAAGCTTTAGCATACGAACTACACGATCTTGTGCTAGGCTTAGGATTGGGTCTTGTCCATCACATCATTATCCTAATGATGTGATCCCGTTATCAATGACATCCAATGTCCATGGTTAGGAAACCATGACCATCTGTTGATCAACGAGCTAGTCAACTAGAGGCTCACTAGGGACATGTTGTGGTCTATGTATTCACACATGTATTGCGGTTTCCGGTCAATACAATTATAGCATGAATAATAGACAATTATCATGAACAAGGAAATACAATAATAACCATTTTATTATTGCCTCTAGGGCATATTTCCAACAGTCTCCCACTTGCACTAGAGTCAATAATCTAGTTCACATCACTATGTAATTGTAATGAATCGACACCCATGGGGTTTGATCATATCTTGCTTGTGAGAGAGGTATTAGTCAACGGATCTGAACCTTTCAGATCCGTGTGTGTTTTGCAAATCTCTATGTCATCTCCTAGATTCAGCTACCACGCTCTATTTGGAACTATTCCAAATAACTGTTCTACTATACGAATCCGGTTTACTACTCAGAATAATCCGGATTAGTGTCAAAGTTTGCATCGGCGTAACCCTTTACGACGAACTCTTTCACCACCTCCATAATCGAGAAAATTCCTTAGTCCACTAGTTACTAAGGATAAGTTTGACCGTTGTCCTGTGATCCATTCCTGGATCACTCTTGTACCCCTGGACTGACTCATGGCAAGGCACACTTCCGGTGCGGTACACAGCATAGCATACTATAGAGCCTATGTCTGAAGCATAGTGGACGACCTTCGTCCTTTCTCTCTCTTCTTCCGTGGTCATGTCTTGAGTCTTACTCAATACTCACACCATATAACACAGCCAAGAAATCCTTCTTTGCTGATCTATTTTGAACTCCTTCAAAATCTTGTCACGTTATGTATTCATTTGAGAGTACTATTAAGCGTTTTGATCTATCCTTATAGATCTTGATGCTCAATGTTCAAGTAGCTTAATCCAGGTTTTCCATTGAAAAACACTTTTCAAATAACCCTATATGCTTTCTAGAAATTCTACATCATTTCCGATCAACAATATGTCAACAACATATACTCATCAGAAATGCTATAGTGCTCCCACTCACTTCTTTGGAAATACAAGTTTCTCATAAACTTTGTATAAACCCAAAATCTTTGATCATCTCATCAAAGCATATATTCCAACTCCGAGATGCTTACTCCAGTCCTTAGAAGGATTGCTGGAGCTTTGCATACTTGTTAACATCTTTCAGGATTGACAAAACCTTCTGGTTGTATCACATACAACCTTTCCTCAAGAATATCGTCGAGGAAACAATGTTTTGACATCCTATCTGCAAGATTTCATAAATCATGCAGTAATTGCTAATATAATTCCAACAGACTCTTAGCATCGCTACGAGTGAGAAAGTCTCATCGTAGTCAACTCCTTGAACTTGTCGGAAAACATCTTAACGACAAGTCGAGCTTTCTTAATGGTGATACTTACCATCATTGTCCGTCTTTCTTTTAAAATCCATTTGTACCCAACAGCCTTACGACCATCAAGTAGTTCTTCCAAAGTCCATACTTTGTTTTCATACATGGATCCTCTCTCGGATTTTATGGCCTCGAGCCATTCGTCGGAATCCGGGCCCACCATCGCTTCTCCATAGCTCGTAGGTTCATTGTTGTCTAACAACATGACCTCCAAGACAGGATTACGTACCACTCTGAAGTAGTATGTATCCTTGTCAACCTACGAGGTTTGGTAGTGACTTGATCCAAAGTTTCATGATCACTATCATCAGCTTCCACTTCAATTGGTGTAGGTGCCACAGGAACAACTTCCTGTGCCCTTCTACACACTGGTTGAAGTGATGGTTCAATAACCTCATCAAGTCTCCACCATCCTCCCACTCAATTCTTTCGAGAGAAACTATTCCTCGAGAAAGGACCCGTTTCTAGAAACAATCACTTTTGCTTCCGGATCTGAAATAGGAGGTATACCCAACTGTTTTGGGTGTCCTATGAAGATGTATTTATCTGCTTTGGGTTCGAGCTTATCAGGATGAAAATTTTTCACATAAGCGTCGCAGCCTCAAACTTTCAAGAAACGACAGCTTAGGTTTCTTTAAACCATAGTTCATACGGTGTCATCTCAACGGAATTACGTGGTGCCCTATTTAAAGTGAATGCGGTTGTCTCTAATGCCTAACCCGTGGACGATAGTGGTAATTCGATAAGAGACATCATGGTATGCACCATATCCAATAGGGTGCAGTTATGATGTTCGGACACACCATCACACTATGGTGTTCCAGGCGGTATTAGTTGTGAAACAATTTCCACAATGTCTTAATTGTGTACCAAACTCGCAACTCAGATATTCACCTCTATGATCATACAATAGACATTTTATCCTCTTGTCACGACGATCTTCAACTTAACTCTGAAATTACTTGAACCTTTCAATAATTCAGACTTGTGTTTCATCAAGTAAATACACTTAGCATCTACTCAAATCATCTGTGAAGTAAGAACATAACGATATCCACTGCGTGCCTCGGCACTCATTGGACAGCACACATCAAAATGTATTACTTCCAACAAGTTGCTCTCTTGTTCCATCTTATTAAAAACGAGGTTTTTCAGTCATCTTGCCCATGTGGTATGATTTGCATGTCTCAAGTGATTTAGAATCAAGTGAGTCCAAATGATCCATCTGCATGGAGTTTCTTCATGCACACATACCAATAGACATGGTTCGCATGTCTCAAACTTTTCAAAAACGAGTGAGTCCAAAGATCCATCAACATGGAGCTTCTTCATGCGTTTTATACCAATATGACTCAAATGGCAGTGCCACAAGCAGGTGGTACAATCATTACTATCTTATATCTTTTGGTATGAACATGTGTATCACTACGATCGAGATTCAATAAACCATTCATTTTAGGTGTAAGACCATTGAAGGATTATTCAAATAAACAAAGTACCTATTATTCTCCTTAAATGAATGACCGTATTGCGATAGACATAATCCAATCATGTCTATGCTCAACGCAAACACCAAATAACAATTATTTAGGTTTATCACCAATCTCGATGGTAGAGGGAGTATGCGATGCTTGATCTCATCAAGCTTTGGAAACACTTCCAACACACATCGTTATCTCACCTTTAGCTAGTCTCCGTTTATTCCATAGCTCTTTTATTTCGATTTACTAACACTTAGCAACCGAACCGGTATCTTATACCCTGGTGCTACTAGGAGTACTAGTAAAGTACACATTTAATACAATGTATATCCAATATACTTCTGTCAACCTTGCCAGCCTTCTAATCTACCAAGTATCTAGGGTAGTTCTGCTTCAGTGACTGTTCCCTCATTACAGAAGCACTTAGTCTCGGGTTTGGGTTCAACCCTGGGTTTCTTCACTGGAGCAGCAACTGATTTGCCGTTTCATGAAGTATTCCTTCTTGCCCTTGCCCTTCTTGAAACTAGTGGTTTCACTAACCATCAACGATTGATGCTCCTTCTTGATTTCTACTTTTGCGGTGTCAAACATCGCGAATATTTCAAGGATCATCATATCTATCCCTGATATGTTATAGTTCATCACAAAGCTCTAGCAGCTTGGTGGCAATGACTTTGGAGAAACATCACTATCTCATCTGGAAGATTAACTCCCACTCGATTCAAGTGATTGTTGTACTCAGACAATCTGAGCACAAGCTCAACGATTGAGCTTTTCTCCCTTAGTTTGTAGGCTAAGAAACTCGTCGGAGGTCTCATACCTCTTGACGTGGGCACGAGCCTGAAATCCCAATTTCAGCCCTCGAAACATCTCATATGTTCCACGACATTTCGAAATCGTCTTCAGTGCCTCAATTCTAAACCGTTTAACATTACTGAACTATCACGTAGTTATCAAAACGTGTATGTCAGATGTTCGCAACATCCACAGACGACGTTCGAGGTTCAGCACACCGAGCGGTGCATTAAGGACATAAGCCTTCTACGCAGCAATGAGGACAATCCTCAGTTTACGGACCCAGTCCGCATAATTGCTACTATCAACTTTCAACTAAATTTTCTCTAGGAACATATCTAAAACAGTAGAACTAAAGCGCGAGCTACGACATAATTTGCAAAAACCTTTTGACTATGTTCAGGATAATTAAGTTCATCTAATGAACTCCCACTCAGATAGACATCCCTCTAGTCATCTAAGTGAAACATGATCTGAGTCAACTAGGTCGTGTCCGATCATCACGTGAGACGGACTAGTCATCATCGGTGAACATCTTCATGTTGATCGTATCTACTATACGACTCATGCTCGACCTTTCGGTCTCTTGTGTTCCGAGGCCATGTATGTACATGCTAGGCTCGTCAAGTCAACCTAAGTGTTTCACGTGTGTAAATCTGGCTTACACCCGTTGTATGTGAACGTTAGAATCTATCACACCCGATCATCATGTGGTGCTTCGAAACAACGAACTTTCGCAACGGTGCACAGTTAGGGGGAACACTTTCTTGAAATTATTATGAGGGATCATCTTATTTACTACCGTCGTTCTAAGCAAATAAGATGCATAAACATGATAAACATCACATGCAATCAAAAGGTGACATGATATGGCCAATATCATTTTGCTCCTTCTGATCTCCATCTTCGGGGCTCCATGATCATCATCATCACCGGCATGACACCATGATCTCCATCATCATGATCTCCATCATCGTGTCTCCATGAAGTTGTCTCGCCAACTATTACTTCTACTACTATGGCTAACGGTTTAGCAATGAAGTAAAGTAATTACATGGCGTTATTCAGTGACACGCAGGTCATACAATAAATAAAGACAACTCCTATGGCTCCTGCCGGTTGTCATACTCATCGACATGCAAGTCGTGATTGCTATTACAAGAACATGATCAATCTCATACATCACATATCATTCATCACATTCTTTTGGCCATATCACATCACATAGCATACCCTGCAAAAACAAGTTAGATGTCCTCTAATTGTTGTTTGCATGTTTTACGTGGCTGCTATGGGTTTCTAGCAAGAACGCTTCTTACCTATGCAAAAGCCACAACGTGATATGCCAATTGCTATTTACCCTTCATAAGGACCATTTTCATCGAATCCGATCCGACTAAAGTGGGAGAGACTGGCACCCGCTAGCCACCTTATGCAACAAGTGCATGTCAGTCGGTGGAACCTGTCTCACGTAAGTGTACGTGTAAGGTCGGTCCGGGCCGCTTCATCCCACAATACCGTCGAAACAAGATAGGACTAGTAACGGTAAGCATATTGAACAAAATCAACGCCCACAACAACTTGTGTTCTACTCGTGCATAGAATCTACGCAATAGACCTAGCTCATGATGCCACTGTTGGGGAACGTAGCAGAAATTCAAAATTTTCTACGCATCACCAAGATCAATCTATGGAGATACTAGCAACGAGAGAGAGGGGAGTGCATCTTCATACCCTTGAAGATCGCGATGCGGAAGCGTTACAAGAACGCGGTCGGTGGAGTTGTACATGAAGCGATTCAGATCGCGACCGAATCCGATCTAAGCACTGAAGAACGGTGCCTCTGTGTTGAACACACGTGCAGCCCGGTGACGTCTCTTGTGCCTTGATCCAGCAAGGGGAGAGGGAGAGGTTGGGGAAGACTCCGTCCAGCAGCAGCACGACGGCGTGGTGGTGGTGGAGGAGCGCGGTACTCCAACAGGGCTTCGCCAAGCACTACGAGAGACGAGGAGGGAGAGGGGTAGGGCTGCATCAAGAGGGAGAGGTTCTCATGTGTTGGGCATCCCCAAAACCTCCACTATATATAGGGTGGAGGGAGAGGGGGAGGCGCCCTAGGGTTTTCCCTAGGGGGGTGGCGGCCAGGGCAGATGGGATCTCCCCTTTGGGTGACTTGGCCCCCAAGCCAGGAGGTGGGAACCCTAGATGGGGCGCCCCAAACCCCCTGGTCACGTGGGAATAGGTGAGGGGGGCGCACAGCCCCTTAGTGGGCTGGTTTGCCCCCTCCCCTTGGCCCATGAAGCCCCCCCAACACTTGCTGGGGCTCCTGAAACACCTTTCGGTCATGCTGGTCATCACCCGGTACCTCCGGAACACTTCCGGACTCCAAAACCCTTCGTCCAATATATCAATCTTCACCTCCGGACCATTCCGGGACTCCTCATGATGTCCGGGATCTCATCCGGGACTCCGAACAACATTCGGTAACCGCGTACATACCTTCCCTATAACCCTAGCGTCATCGAACCTTAAGTGTGTAGACCCTACGGGTTCGGGAACCATGCAGACATGACCGAGATAACTCTCCGGCCAATAACCAACAGTGGGATCTGGATACCCATGTTGGCTCCCACATGTTCCACGATGATCTCATCGGATGAACCACAATGTCAAGGATTCAATCAATCACGTATACAATTCCCTTTGTCTACCGGTATAGTACTTGCCCGAGATTCGATCGTCGGTATGCCGATACCTTGTTCAATCTCGTTACCGGCAAGTCTCTTTACTCGTTCCGTAACACATCATCCCGTGATCAACTCCTTGATCACATTGTGCACATTATGATGATGTCCTACCGAGTGGGCCCAGAGATACCTCTCCGTCACACGGAGTGACAAATCCCAGTCTCGATTCGTGCCAACCCAATAGACACTTTCGGAGATACCCGTAGTGCACCTTTATAGCCACCCAGTTACATTGTGACGTTTGGTACACCCAAAGCATTCCTACGGTATCCGGGAGTTGCACAATCTCATGGTCTAAGGAAAATATACTTGACATTTAGAAAAGCTTTAGCATACGAACTACAGGATCTTGTGCTAGGCTTAGGATTGGGTCTTGTCCATCACATCGTTCTCCTAATGATGTGATCCCGTTATCAATGACATCCAATGTCCATGGTCAGGAAACCATGACCATCTGTTGATCAACGAGCTAGTCAACTAGAGGCTCACTAGGGACATGTTGTGGTCTATGTATTCACACATGTATTGCGGTTTCTGGTCAATACAATTATAGCATGAATAATAGACAATTATAATTAACAAGGAAATAAAATAATAACCATTTTATTATTGCCTCTAGGGCATATTTCCAACACATCCGCAGGTCAAAACCACCATTGACTAGCACCACATCAGCTGCAAGTTGAAACAACCCACCCAAGGGGGTCTTTTGTCCGGTTTGGAATTGTTTAGGGGGTGAAAAGAGCAGGAAAATAGATCAGGGGGTAATGTGAACCACCAACTTTGTTCCTGGTAGTAAAATGGAGACGATCAAATGGAAAATGCACTTTCTGGTGATGTAAATTTTACATCTCTAGTTTCACAAGTCCAAATTTTCATTATCTATTGGAGATGCTCTTAAGAGCCTATTCGACAATCCACCAGCTCCATGAAATTCCAGGATCTGTGAAGCACTTGTTTCCCTGCACCACAATTTTCAACTGTGTGAAGCACTTGTTTCCCTGCACCGCGATTTTCAACTATGCGAAGCACTTGTTTCCCTACACCGCAATTTTCAACTGCTCCGGGAGAGGAGGGACTCCAAACATAGCCTTATTATGGATTGGAGGGAGTAGTTTTTCAGTTCATTGATTTTCAGTGCTTCTTGTTAGTTAACTCCCTATTGTCGATACCCTACTCGCCAGCTAACGTTTTTTGTAGTTAGTCTGAGCAGATGATGTTGTGCACTGATGGTAAAGTATCCGCCAACGAGTACTCTTAGCTGGTAGCTTCAGTGAAAGAACATGTGGTGCCCCCATGTGTGGTTTTGGTAATTGATGACATTCTCTATGGACTAATGGTTGCATTGAGTTATATTTGAAGGATTTGTCCATAGGCATTTCTTGAAGTCCATGTGCTGGTTTCAAGGAGTTTATGAGTTGATCAAGGTGCTATTAAGGAATTATCCAAAGATTGGTCATGTGAGTGTTGAGCTTGTTGCAATCATGTCTTGAAGAAGAAGATTGTGAGATCATTCATGTTTACCTTCAAGACATAATTCAAATGAAGAGAGTTGGAAAGATTTAAGGTTGATCAAGACTAAGTACAGAGAGTGATTTAAGTTGATTAACACACAAAGAGTAGAAGATGTACCAAGGGGGATCAAGTGATCCCATAGTATGGTAAGCATTGCCCATTACGCTTTGTGTACTAACCGATGGTCTACGTGAGAGTTCTATGTGGGGTTAGGTATGTTTCCATGGGCTTGCGTCAAGAGGAAGATATCATACAACCCATGGAGAGGATGACATCAAGTGGTGATCGTCATCAAGATTGTGGTGTGTAAGGTCAAGTGGAGCATCACGAAGAGATCAAGTGCTTGAAGCCTGCCATCCATTGTGGTGACAATGGACTTGCGAAGATGTGCCAAAGAGTGGCTCACCCATAGTCGAGTATGGGGGAGCAATCAACTAGTCTTCATCGATCGGCCCAACGCAATCAAGAAATGTGGTCCATCTTGAGGAGGACAAGATCGTCACCATCTAGCTCAAGTGGATCATGCGCAAGGCAAAGGTTTGCCCTTGATAGGTTTTCTATTTTATCGGTCTCATGGTGGTAGTTGGGAGACCGGGTTATAGAGATATTTTGTCGTACTATCATTTGTAGAGAGCTCAAACCATTGCATCCTCGCATCATCTTTCTTGGTTCTTGTTTGGTGTTTCTCTTTGTGAGTTTTAGAGCTTATGGTCATCTTCATGACAAGCTCGAGTTCATCGAAAACGGAGTTCACATGCATCTTCTATGATGTTTTCGATGTTGGAGGTTATGCCAGTTCGTCTCTATTGGAGGTTTCGCTCTTGTATATCTTAGGCATACCTCCCCCTGCCTCTTCTTACTATAACCACACCCTGTTGGATGCTACTCGCCGTCTTCTATCCAACAAGCTTGAGTTTGCTCAATTCGGAGATCATTTGCAGAAGTTGTGGCAATTCTGGTTTTGGAGCATCTATTTTGCTTGGATGTGGCATTGGATGTAGCCAGCGGTAGTACCGTGGCTTGGAGCGGCAGTACCGCTGATGGCCACTGGCGGTAGTACCGCTGCAGTAACGGTAGTACCGCCAAGAGCCTCAAGCGGTAGTGCCGCTTTAGTACCGCCACGACTCAGAACATGCAGTTCTCGTGTCGGGTTCAACAGTAGTAGGAGCGGTAGTACCGCTTGTTAGCGGTAGTACCGCACCTACCTCCGCTGCTAGTGCCGCTCGAGGGTTCTCTCCTGTCTCTCTCCCAGTGCTCGTGTTTGCTGCTGAGCGCGGTCCCAGCGGTAGTACCACTGGGCCAAGTAGCAGTACTGCCCGTCAGCGCAAGCAATAGTACCGCTCCCTTAAGCGGTTGTACCGCCCGCTGCGGGCTGAGAATGGTGATAACGGTTGGATTTTTCCCCGCCTATAAAAGGGGGTCTTCTTCCCCATTGAACCTCATCCCTTTAGCTCGAGTTATTCCCCCATTGTTGATCTTCTTTGAGCTTGCTATCTCTCAATCCCTCCATGGATTCTTGATAGTTTTGGGAGGGGGGAGAGAGGAGATCTAGGTCCACATTTCCACCCAATCACTTTCTCCTCTATGTGAGGGAAACCCCTTGGATCTAGACGTTCTTGGTGTTCTCCTTCTTGTTCTTCATCTCATTTTCCTCCACAACTTTCATTGCTTTGGTGGGATTTGAGAGTGAGGAACTTGGGCACTCTATGTGCCCTTGCCATTGCATTTGGTGCATCAGTTTGAGTTCTTCATGGTGGTACGTGGAAATTACAAGTTGAGAAGCTTATTACTCTTGGGTGATGGTGCCCTTGAACTTGTTCCTCTTGGGTGCTTGGGCGCCCTAGACGGTCGGTGGTGTTTGAAGCTCAATCATTGTGGTGTAAAACTGCGGCCAAGCGTCGGGGTCTCCAATTTGGTTGTGGAGATTGCCCCGAGCAATTTGACGGGTTCCGATGACCGCCCCCAAGGGTTGTCAAAGTGTACGGGTTCGATGACCGCCCTCAAGGGTCCCTTAGTGGAATCAAGGCATCTTGCATTGTGCGAGGGCGTGAGGACATTACGATGGCCCTAGTGGCTTCTTGGGGAGCATTGTGCCTCCACATCGCTCCAAATGGAGATTAGTACCCGCAAGGGTGTGAACTTCGGGATACATCGTCGTCTTCGTGTGCCTCGGTTATCTCTTACCCGAGCCCTTTACTTACGCACTTTACTTTGTGATAGCCATATTGTTTCATGTCGTATATCTTGCTATTACTTAGTTGTCTATCTTGCTTAGCATAAGTTGATGGTGCACATAGGTGAGCCTAGACGTTTTAGGTTTTGTGCTTGATAAATTAAATGCTAGTTTTATTCCACATTTCTTCAAGCCTAAACCCTAATCATTTTAAAGCGCCTATTCACCCCCTCCTCCCTCCCTCTAGGCGACATCCACGATCTTTCATTCAGTAATAACCTATGGTTTACAGTATGTTTTCGAATTAGCTGTGTAAGTGTAATACTAGTATAAATTACATCAAGACATCCTAGTACTGTGCAATGTAAGCTTGTGATTTATGCTTGCATTCTTCCATTTCTCTACCTGCATTACAGTATTACTTTTCTATTGCCATGTGGTAGAGCTAAACTGGTAAAATCCCACTTCGCCCTTTTTTTAGGGCGAAATTGTCCGGTCTCACCGTCAGTATCGTCCTGTCTCACCTGTGTCTTCCTTGTCTTGAACGCTAGCGCCGCGCCGGTGCAGCCAACCACACCATTCATAGGATACTCCATGGCGCCACTTGCATCTACCCAACTTATACCTTCATGGTGGCCACGCCGCTCCTTACAAAACTACATATAATAATACTGCTTAGGGACATAGGAAAGTGATGCTCAGCGGCTATCAAGTCAAGCATCATTCCGAATGACGCCGTGGAGAGGAGCCCAATTATCGCAAAGAAGTTGAGCCTCCTGCAAAGTACACCAGAACGGAAAGAAATCAACAAAATCAGAATCACTTTGGTAGAAAATGAAAATGATGTGGACAAAAAGGAAATGAAATTCTGATGCATTGTTTGGCGTCATAAGCCGGAAAGTTAGTTCAGGCCAGTCATTTTCCCCACTCAATCCAGAGATCACCAGCTTTCCTTTGGCTGGTGATTGAACAAGCACTACTCAACTCCATGTAACAAAATGATCGTCAAAATAAAAACTCCATGTCGGTGAGCATCAATAGAAGCCGCTCATTCTGAATGCAAGCTTTAACATGGTAGTTAATGGAACAGCACCATGGTGAGCATCAATAGAAGCCACTGCATTAACAATTGTTGGTTGTTTGGTTGACTAATACTACCATATCCATAGGATCAAATTTGTTGCATAAATATTTCCCAGGGTTGAGAATTCCCTAAGAAAACAAAAAACATATACTATAAATCATGTGGGGCATGTTCAGAAAATTTGGGACAGGGAGACGAAACTCATGACATACCTTTCTACTCTATTTTAGCACCTTCAAGAGCCTGAATGCACCAATAGCAGCAGTGACAAAGCACCTTATGGGTTGATTGTTGCTTGTAAATGGCGAGGTCCTTCGCATTGGACCAAGTTTATGATTTGGACTAGGATCTGAGCTTGCATAGGCTGGATACACCTTCAAAGGAACCAGATCTTGTAACACTGATCTCCAGTATGGGAAGAAACTTCTCTTTGTATATGTGGGATCCCATCCTCCGCCTGCTTTCTTTCTCACAGCCTGTCACATAGTTCATTAGAGGTACATCATAAAAAATAAGTAGAAACATCCATACTGGGGATTGTAGCTTTCCATCAAATAGGCACCTCTCGCTTGAGATGTATTACGTTGACCAATACACAACATTGGTGTTTCATTAGATATGAATGAGTTACTGCAGTGTAGTAATTAAGTAGCATGCTTAAGCAACATAAAAAGCTGTTGAACCAGCACAATGCATGGCACAAACTCGCAACTGAAGCATGCTTTTGTTATTGGCTCCAACAATCATATTACACTGCGTCTTCTATCAGAATCTTTCTAACAGGCACCAAATAAATTTCAGATGCAACAGATCATTCAAGAACACCAAGGTGTTGGAAATAACAAAAATGTGCAAGCCCCCTTGGTGAAGTCCCAATGTTGATGTTACTTGGAACCTACACAGTTCAACTATTTTATTAAGCTAATTAAGACTACTTTTTATTGCATTTACCCCTTTTCTTTGGTAAAAAAAACCCTGATGGTCAACACATTAGGATGGCAGAGATGAACCATAGTTGGAATGCCGTGGCATTGCAATAGGTGATATGTATTTAGAGCCAACTCAAAGCTAGAATTTAATTTCTATACATGCAGTTTCTATACATGTGTGTGAAAACACACTAGGTATTCTAGGCTAGAATTTAGATGTTTTGTAGCTCATTTAATAAGGCAATAGAAGCTGCTTAAATCTGTCCAGGTTCAGTAGCCAAAGTCCATCAGAAAACGAATGCTTGTACTCTATAAATACGGCTGAATTCGCTACTACAATTTACAGCACTAAAACCATCACTTTGCTGCCACAAGGTGTAGGCAAAGCTGCTTGGTACTGGTGCACTAAAATCGGTATTAAGGTATACCTGTGTTTTTTTGGTGTGCTGCCATGCCATAAGGGAGAGGTTGTCATTTCCAACGGTTGTGACCTGAACTCAAGATTAGGGCAAGATGAGTACAGTCAGAACTCACAAAAACACGGCTTAAAACGAAGATTATATTATGATTCTAAAAGCGTTTGTGGGATTTGTCAATTTGGGAAATTTTTACTTCTTTACATATTCTTAAAAAAAGTTGATGTAAAATAAAATAAAAAGAACAAGAAAAGGGCAGATATTCTTATAGCTTTGCTTCTTTTTGGTGCAACAATATCATTACTCAATTACTGAATACCATCAGTCTATCCAAAACTAGATCAACCCCAGATTTGATTATCTTTACCTTTTCCTCTGCAGCATCCAGATTGGCCAATTCCATAACTGCCGTGTTTGCATTTTTAAGCCCTATTATCCATTTTAAAAAGAAGGGGAGAGATTAAGACTCAGTTTGTTAAATGTAAAAAGAATCACTTGAACCTGACACACCTTTGCATGACTCTCCGTTTGACTTTCTGCACTCATAAGGCTGGCTTCAAGAAGTGGAAGACAAAATAAAATAATCAGCAAAATAACCATTTATTCACATAGAAAATTATTGTGTGAAGCAATACAAAGAGTAGTACAGGTTTACAGTGTCCATGGGATCTCCAGTAGGGCAAAATCCATACTCCTTGAGGATAGATGAAACATGTTGAAAGACATCCACATGGGGCACCTACATGACATACAAGCTGCTGTATAAGGCAATATATCGCTAACATAGATCTACTGTATATACAATGTAGCAGCTATATAACCAATTGTAAGCAGCGAGATGATGGAAAGAATTGTTTGGAGGAGAAAACTGCAATTGTGCAATATGAGTTGGAAGGCAATAAATGTGCAAAAAGAGTTATCGCATTCAGTTCACTAGGTTTTATAAACTACATAATGTACATATTCAGATTCATCTAGATTAATGTATATTGTCTAAGCTTAAAGCAAAATCTGTTTGCTTCCACAAGTTCTGTGTATTTAACTACACGTTATGATCTAGACGCTTCAAAGGTAAGAGTCAAGAACTGCATCACACTTCTGTATATTTAACTATACATCACAGTTATTCAAATTCCAACTATTTCAAATCACTTTAATTGTTTTGTTTTGGTTTCCCAAAGAGAAAGGTGTCAATTTCTTCAGGCTATATGACCCAAATGAAGTTCAGACAAACTTAAAGAGGTTACTCATGAATTGCATACACCATAAGTATATGGAATTGTTTGTTGAACTTTCCTCTGGGGCCACAGACAAGTTACTGTAATAACTCCAACTCCCTGTTTCTTGGAGGACCTGGAGTTTCTAGGCTAAATAAAGTACCTTAAGCATAAACTTTCAGTCTAACATGAATAAAGAAGGCTCATGTCAACGCCCTTAATATATACCGCCAGCTCCAGCACGTAGAATTTTTTGAGCTGGGAATCATGCCAAACAGCTGCCACCACAAGAATGTGGACATGCCCATTTTAGCCAATTTATCTGACATGCGTCCAGAAAATAACAAAGAGAAATGACACAAGCACATGTTCTGTATTCATGCACCATGCAACAGCATTAACCAAACACTTGATGTTGATATGGCTGCTAAAAATGATACAATGCAGTGATAAAACCAGAAAATAAACATAAGTGAAGCCAAGAAAATACACTATACTCATGTCAGATAATACTAATACGGAGATCGAGTGTTTCTGTCACCAATGTTTTCACTATTTATGCATGCATTAAGTATTCATTGTAAGATTCGCAATTCCATGACAAAAATGCATGTGGTACTGGAAAAGGAACTAACATGCTCCTTCCAGTTGTAGTGTGTGAATTCAATGCAGAAATCATCAATAATTGTATCTATCATGAACTCGTATAGCAATCTCCTTTGCAATATAATAATATCAAGCAATGTCTAGGAAGATAAAGCACAAAAGGTGTTCTTACAGTTTGTTTGTCTGTTCAATGATGAAGATAAAAGGAAAGAAGTAACCAGACAGGGGATTTGATGTGGATGAGTATATGGATAACTAATAACAGGGGATTTGATGTGGATGAGTAATGGCTTTACTCCCATCAGTTATTTTCTCTTGTTTCATTATCTGTGCCATCACCTTTCCCGAGTGTTTAGAAATAAGAGGGGTTTGAATCTCATTGCATTATATGACAGGGTAAACCTTAGAGCAAGACTCAGCTATTCATGCATCTTGGGTTTGAGATTTTTTCAATTAACAAGAACATAATTTAGAGATAAAAGTAATAGGGAACATGTTAAATTGATATATAGCATCGAGCAAGAGAAAACAAATACGCTTCTTGAAAAAATGTTCACAAACTAAAGAGTAACTAGCATAAAACTACTACTTTACAGGCTAGGGTTCCAAAAAACTACTGGTTTTTAATTTTTCTCAGATAACTACCAAATCAGAGGTCGGCTGTTTCAAAAAGCCCAAATTGCCAAGTGTTTATCTATTGATCGTGATTATGACAGGTTGGACCCGCACCTAAACAAAGCTCTAGTTTGACCGTTAACTGACATGTGGGGCCCACATGTCAGCTTCTCTTTCCTTCTCTCCTCTTCCTCCTGTACTCTCTCTCTTATCTTCAACCTGACCGGCGACCATGTCCCCTTCCCTCGCATGCCCAGGCCTCCGGCGACCCTCTCCCCTCCCCTGTCGCGCCCACCCAGCCGGTGACCCGCTCCCTCCCCTCACGCCCCCACCTCGCCGGCGACCCGCTCCCTTCCCTCATGCGCCCACCTCATGCGACCCGCTCCCTTCCCTCAGGTCGCCACACCGCCGCGCGCCATGGGGAGCCGCTTGGGGCGCCGCCAGCCATGGGTCTCCGCTCGGGTCCGTGCTGCCGCCCGTCATGGGGAGCCACCTGGGGGTCGCCGCAGGCAAGGCAGAGCGTGGCGGTGACCAGAGGCGAGGGGCGGCGACCACAGGCGAGGGACGGCGTGGCGGCGGCCACAGGCGAGAGGCGGCGTGGATCCGGCCACTTCGGGCGCGGCTAGCCGGCCACAGGCGGTGCACGGCGTCGGCCCAGAGGAGGTGGCAGCGCTGCCATGGCGGGTGCGCCGAAGGACCTGATTGCTTTTTTTGAAAACTTCTAGGGACCTGATTGCTTTTTTTGAAAATTTGCAGGGACCCGATTGCTTTTTCAGACACTGGCATGTGGCCCCCACATGTCAGTTAACGGTCAATCAAACGGTCAACCAAACGGTGCGTTTAGCAGCGGGCCCGATCTGTCATAAACATGTTTAATTTTTTAACAAAGAGGATTTGGGGTTTTTTGAAACAGCCAACCCCTCACTTGGTAGTTATCAGTGAAAAAAATAAATTCGGTAGTTTTTCGGAACCCTAGCCTGTAAAGTAGTAGTTTTATGCTATTTACTCCAAACTAAAGCATTCTCACACATAGTATCAGAATGTGCTTCCACGAAAAGAAAGACTAGGGCATGTGTTTTGTTAAACAACATAACTGACAACAGTAAAAATATAAATATTAAGTAAAGGGCATCCGAGGCACTTCGGCCACAACATACCAAAAACGCTTACCTCAGAATGCGTTTGAATGTATGCAGAAAGATCTTCACCGGCATGGGAAATTACATCAACAAGCAGCCATGCGCAATCAGTAAGTGTCTTCCTTTCCTCCAGAAGCTCCGGTGCCATTCCATGTGAACCTTTCTCCCATCTCAAGGAAAATGAAAGCCTCATTATACAGTTACTGATAAGGTCAAACCCATTTTTCTTACTACTGCCATTTATCTTGGAAGAACTGCCTCCACGGATCTGCTCTTGAGCAGCCAGTAGTAGAACAGCAGACTGGATAATTTTTCCATCCTCAATGTAATTCCAGAGCTCTTGAAGTAAATTATTTGTTTTCTCTGCAAGCAGTCTAGTTGTGTCCAAGAAGATCTTCTGTAAAACAATAAGGAACAAAAATATAAGTCCATTTAGCATTCATATGCAAGCAAGTAATGTTGAAAAATCTTTCTATATATCACTGCTTTTCCTCCAATCAAAGTAAATATGGATTAGGGACAATCTCCAAGGCAAATAAAATAATATTAATTACTAGCAACATTTTTTTATATTTTATTGATGAAGTTTTATCCTTTACTATAAGAACATACACTGCACATGAAGTAAGACAAAAAGGATTAACAACTGAAAACTTTACAAGTTGAGATGAAAGGGTGCCCTGACTTAGTATCACTAATTTCATTATAACCTTTCAGGGGTCTATGGTATGACCATAGTTACTCTTTACGTCATGCTGCAAAAGTAGTAATTCGTATAGGGAGGGAAGTGAAACAGACCATTTCAGGTAGACATAGCAGATGAATAAGCTTGTAGATATAATCCAGATGATTCTGGCTGCGAGAAAGATTGTCCTCCAGATTGTCCTCAAGATACTTATGCAGGCAAGTATTCTCAATTGCGACATGGAGCGGGAGTAGATTCTCAATGACATCATTGCCAATAGTGCGCACATTGGATGATGCACCATGGCGTAAAAGCAGCTTGATCATGTCAACAGAGAACCTTTCAGCAGCTTCGTGGAGCACGAAGTATCCATATTTATTTATGCAGTTGGGATTGGCGTGCATCCCATAGAGCTCAGGTGCCATGCCCTCCAATACGACTTTTGCACATCGCAGGGCGTTGAAACTGACAATGAAGGTTAAGGTTTGTGCGGTGATGGTAAGATAAGATGATATGCCCCGGCCTTCACAGTTCACGAAAAATCGGAGGAAGCACTGGACACTATCCTTTACAAGGATGTGCTCCAATTCGGCATATATGTCCAAGAAGGCATCACCCACAAACTAGATGAGTCCGTCACAATTGAAAAAGGTGAAAGGCATCAGTTATCCAACTAAAAGCACAACAAAATAAACTGTCTTTTGGTATATGGAGGTGCTGACAACAACAATTGAAACAACAAAACCTTGTAACGCAAGCAAGTTGGTGTACGCCGAAGATAAAACCAAACATGAGGCACCAACAAGGAGGGAAGAAAAAGTAAGGGGATCTAAAGCTAGCATGGTTCAGGCATGTGAATCCACATGTTCCTATCCAAGGTTCATATATGACAACAACAAACATATTGTTTCAGTAGACTTAAGTACCTTATAATATTACCAGGTTAAACAAAATAACTAATGTAATGGGATGAGTCATCAATCAAATTATGTAAATGAAGGTAACACAAACCTTTGGAGCAGGGTCTGGGATGATTATGTCGTTTGCCATGGACTTGGCGATCTTAATATCCCTTTCTAGCATTAACTGAAAGAAAGAATGTCAGGAGTCAACGCTGGGAAAGAAACAAAATAAGGGGAGAGGAATATCACACAGATGGATACTTATCATACCTCCTCAACCTTTTCCAAATCAAAATCCTCAGTAAGTTCAAAACAAGGGACAGGGGGCATCGGATAATCATTTCTTACTGTAGTTGGTTTATCTTTATGATTAACGTTATATTTGCTCAGGGCAAGTAACTCGCTTTTCCGCGGTGCATCAGATTTCAATTCCATCCTTTTGTTTTCCTGAAACAAGGAAGTTTAATCTCGAATTATGTTCCAAACAAGATTACTACAAGGGCCAATGAAATAAATCCAGGGAAGACCCTGAGATAAAATGATTACTATCTAAAATGGATCGCGGATCGCTGAAACATAAAACATATGCTGCAAATAGAAAAAGAAGCATTTACTCTGTAAATATCCTGAAATGTCACAATGCTAAGTGTGAAATGAAGGGCCACACAAGTTTCTCAAATACAAGTTGAACCGGGTGCTAGAAACTCTGGCGCGTAGACATTATGGAAATCCGGAAACCAAAAGCTAAATTTGATGTTACAGTTCAACAAGCATAAACGATACTCACTGGTTAATGAGTCTCACGAATAACCAAATTGCCCTTGCTGATGCCACCTGAATGCAAGGAACGACTACCAAGTACCAAGTACCAACTAAACAAAAACCAGTAGTCGCATTTGAGGTATCATATATTTACTTTCATATAAGCTTTCAGTCCAATGTTCAGATTTTTTTAGAACAGTGGTCTTATATACAACTCGCAGAGTACATATACACAGATGGCTAGGAAGCAACGGAAACTAAATACTGCGCCGACAAAACAAGGTGCATGAAAATTAAGCTTTCAGTTCAATGTCCAGATTAGAGAACCGTGAGAGAGAGTTTTATACTCAGATCGGAAGCTAGATCAATCAAGAAGGACGCGACAGTGATAATAATTCATCTAGGGCTTTACAATCAGCTTTGATCGACCGTAATCCGTAAACGTATCAGATATGGCCAGGCTAACAATTTCATCAATACTCTAGGGCAAGGTTCATCAGAGCACACACAGATAATACATAACAGATCAGATAGCAAACGAGAAGGACCGGAAGAGCGGTGCGCGTGTGGCGCGTGCGGCGGGAAGAGCGGTACCTCGTTGGCGGCTCGCCGTGGATCTGGAAGGAAGGAGGCGACGGCGCGTACGTCGGCCACTCGCCTCGCGATGACACACTGTATCCGACGGCTGGGAATGGGAGAGTTTTTTTTTCTAGAGAGAGAAGGCCACGTGCGATCAAAAAGGCCCATTGAAATGATCAGATGGGCCAGCACGGCAAGGCCCAGGCACGCCTAATACACGGGCCGTCACTCGTGCCGCGCTCCTGGCCACGGCACAACAAGAAAACGGGTCGGCCCACTGGCATGTTTAGCCCACCAGCCCGCCTAATCTTAGGCTACTCATCATTGATAAGTCCACCTCAAAAAAAAAAATCATTGATAAGTCAGTCTTTACCAGTGACAAGCGCCACATACTTCTCGCAAAAACAAAAAGACAAGCACCACTTACTGCTCACTGGTATAACTTTTTAGATTTTAGGGTTTGAGCTATGGTTAAGGTCCAAATTTTTTTATACATTCATACCGAAGGCTCCAAACCTTTTCTACATTTAACTTCCAACATTACGAAGTAGATGTCAAAATTATGCATTTTTCACAATTGATTTGCTTTTTTAGGCATTATTAAATAGGTTTTAGGGTATTTAAAGTATATAATTAAAATTTAAACTATAAGTATATTAAAACAATGCCTCCAATTTGGAAGAAAATTATATTTAAATTCTTAAGTATCTTGCAGGGTAGGTGTTATCCAAGAGATGTATGGAATATTAAAACTTTTTAGTTGCCAAAATTGAAACTCTTAGTTGAATTTATCTGTTTTTAAATTTTATTTTGTTTTCCATTTTTTTAAGTAAATGAATATTAAAAACATGAAATTTGGCCTGGCACCATGATATGACCTTAGGGGGTTGTGTTCAAAATTTCAATCAGTTCCACAAAACTTGGGTTGTACATTTCCTAGAAACTGAAGCATCTCCAGGGTAACATAATAGGTCTAAAAGTGAAATTACGAGGTTTGAAGTTGAACTCACAAGGGATTCATCATTTCAACTTAAAATTTGTATTACAACATGACATTATACTATTTTGGACTTGTATACCTTCATTTTTTATCTTGTTATGTAATGCTTAGAATTTTTTATTTTTTGAAATAGGGAGTTAAGGCACCATACAAAGTACGTACGTACAAAAAAATTGATACGGAAGGCTCCTGATTTAGAAAAAATGAAAATACAAAATTTAAGGGTTCATGTCAAAATTAGGCATCATTCTGGTTTGGTTTGCTATTTTGGGGCATTAAAATGATTTTATAGGTATTGAAGGGATATAATTCAACTTGGAACTACAAGTATATTTAAAAGTGCCTACAATTTAAAAGAGAAAAAAATCATAGTTATGTTCTAAAGTACATTGGGAGATGTTAACAGAGCGATGTATGGAAAAAATTCAAAAATATAGCTGGTTGCATTTAGTTTTTGATCGATGGCAAAAGGTAAATTGAGTATAACAAATATAAAATTTGTCCTGGTGCCATTATATGACCTGAGGAGGGTTGGTTTAGAATTTCAAATAGTTTCACAAACTTGGGGTTGTACTCCTTCTGTAATGTGATATAAGACTTTTTAGATCACTATAGTAGTGATCTAAAAAGTCTTATATTACTTTATAAAGGGAGTACATTGCTAAGAAACTGAAGCATCGTCGAGGAAGCATCATAGCTTTCAAAACAAAAAAAATGTGGTTTGAATTTGAACTCGCGGTTGTTTCATCATTTCAACTTGAAATTTAAACTACAAAACGATATTATAAAAAATTTACTTCCATTTTTTTATCCTGTTTTGTAATAACTAGATTTTTTATTTATTGAAATAGCAAATTAAGGCACCATTCTGACCAAATTGTCCAATGCGCCCCGCTTCTGCCTCTTCATGTCTAGTCCCTACGTAATCCACACATTTAGCTTCTGGCTTTCCATGTCCTACTTCTTATTTTGACCCTTGGTTGGCAACGACCTCATGTCCCCCACCATGTATAACTTGCCATGAAACCCCATTGTAACAAGTTATAGTGCCCTTTCACACCATATCTCACTCGTCGAAAGCAAATAACTCATTCAATGATGTTCCAAATCTAAGTGAGGTTGGATCGCCTTCATACTGCCAACTTTGATCTATCGCTTGATTGATCCCTCAGATATACTGAAATTTATTAGTACCATGTCATAAATAAATTAAGCATGACAATTGGTATAAATAACTAAAATTGAGTATGTGGAACATTGTAAAACATTGAAAACTCATTGGTTTTAAAAGTATATACATCGAGCAACGATCGTTGCCTCGACTCGATGGTCGGTAGCACAAACAATACATGAGGAAGCTCGTCAATAAGAAGGCTCGATGCCTGATCGCAAATAGTTCCTTGAATATTCATCGCATACAGTTAGTGCCATGATAGCATTAGGTAATTCATTTAATTCCAATCAACAAAGGTGACGACAATTAAAATAGAACCTTTTTCGGTTGATCAAAACTTGGGTGACTAAGGAGACCTTCCACGAGGGGGGTATCTACCTAGGGTAGGGTGAGATGGGAAGGGAGAAGAAGATGTAGTTAAGGGGAAGGGCTTGGAGGTTC
>NC_041385.1:470654626-470656919 GCF_002162155.2 Triticum dicoccoides
GGGGGGGGGGGCTCTAGATCTAGATACAAAGATAGGTGAGATGGTCTATCTAGGTACATTAGAGGGTAGAGAGAGATGAGAGATAACCAAGAAGGTGGGGGGGAGACTCCAGTCGTGGCAACAAGCTCTGGGGTGCGAGCTCTATTCTGGTTGTGGCAGACTCATGAGCCAGAAGCGAGCTTGCCATTGGACTTTGTACCAAAAGTACCAGTGGCGTGCATGAATACAAGCCCACCACTAGTATGTGATATACCAGTGACGAGTAGCTATATGTGCCCACCACTAGAAGGCTCATGCATACCAGTGACAAGCACGTTTATGTGCATGCCACTAGTAATTCTAGAGTTATTAGTGATGGTTTAATAATTGTGCCCACCACTGGTAAGGATTTGCCCACGACGGGGTGGTTGTTTGTGCCCTACTGTATTTTCCAATTACCAGTGATGATCATTTCATACGCCCATCACTAGTTAGTTAGATGCTATAATCCTTTCTACAATAGTGGGTGATCGAATGGGGATGAGCTGGTGCCGAAGAGAGGAGTATGGAAGGGATGTGGGGAAGGCTGCGGATAAAAGGTAAGGCTGTCAATGAGAAGCTCGAGTGACGGCACGACTAGGCTCTGAGATGATGCATGGCCATATGTAGGAGCTCTGGCGACGATGCAAGGACGAGAAGGTCATGTCGGGTGTTGGGGATGGTGGCAGAGGTCTAGCCATGAGCGGCGGGTAGACAGAGCAGTGACGGAGGGGTGTTATCTTCTTGTAATGCAGGTGAGCCCCCATAAACAGTCTAGGGTTGTGCTGAGGACCGTGCTAGAAATGCTCTAATTATGTATACATAAGATTGACTCGTTGGTTTGGCGAGTTCAAAATAGTACACCTTGTTACAAATTGTTTTTTATGAACGGGCAACCTAGAATGTCCTTCATTTTCATTAATATTCTGAAGCAGCATAATTTACAAGAATAGGAATTGAATGAACTCGAATACAGACCACCAAACACTGCTCCTCCACTAGTAGAAAAGGGGGCAATGGTCCAGGCCGGGTCAGCCCATTAGTCCCGATTCAGTCCAGAACCGGGATCCATGGGGGCATTGGACCCGGTTCGTGAGCCCCGGGGGCCGGCTGGGCCACGTGGGCCATTGGTTCCGTTCGTCTGGACCTTTTGGTCCCCCTTGGTGGGACGAACCGGGACCAATGGGCCTCGCTCCTGGCCCACCACCATTGGTCCCGGTTGGTGGCTTGAACCGGGACCAAAGGCTGCCCTTTAGTCCTGGTTCATGCCACAAACCGGGACTAAAGGGTTGGTCCTCGTTGCGGTCAGAGTTTAGTCCCACCTCGCCAACCGAAGGGCGCTCACACCGGTTTATAAGCCCCTTCCTCTCTGCCTTGTTGAGCTCCTCTCAAAGTGAAAATAGATGCCCTTATACAGGGAATTTGACCTAAATTCATACTGAATTTCTTTGAAATTCATAGAAATTTATTATGAATTTAGGTTGAATTTTCTCTATAGGCGCATCTATGCTCATTTTTTTAGTAAAGTTAATCACAAACTTGTGATTCACACAAATTTCAAAGAATTCAAATTTTAACTATTCATGCCACTAACCGGTTCATGCCACCAACCGGGACCAATGATATGCCTACATATAAAATGCCAAAATGAAAGAGAGGCGTAATGCTCACCTGCACGTTGCTTAGCTTCAGGCCAACGTGCAGGTGAGCACTGCGCTTCTCCCTTCATCGTCTCTACACTCAGGGCTTATAAACCGTTGCGAGTGCCTCTCGCTTGGCGAGGTGGGACTAAAAAACAGATGCAGAAAGAATCAACTAAAAAACTCTTTTACCGGTTCATGCCACGAACCAGTACTAAAAGGTGCTCGTGCGGCACCAGCCTTAAAACCTGTACCAAATAAAATGCCTTTGTAACAGCCTTAGAACTGGTACTAAAGAAATCAACTAAAAAGCTTTTATAAACCTCTAGTATTATTGAAACTAAAATTATATAGAATTTTGTTACAAACTTTAAAAGCAAAAAGAATTATCATAAAAGAAAATAAATAAGTAATTAGAATTTTGTTCAAAACATTAAAAGCAAAAAGAATTATCAGAAAAGAAAAGAAATAAGTAATTAGAATTTTGTTACAAACTTTAATAGCAAAAAGAATTATCATAAAAGAAAATAAATAAGTAATTACAATTCTGTTCAAAACATTAAAGCAAAAGGAATTATCATAAAAGAAAATAAATAAGTAATTAGAATTTTGTTACAAACTTTAATAGCAAAAAG
>NC_041385.1:470657215-470657933 GCF_002162155.2 Triticum dicoccoides
TAAAATAAATAAGTAATTAGAATTCTGTTCAAAACATTAAAAGCAAAGAGAATTATCATAAAAGAAAATAAATAAGTAATTAGAATTTTGTTACAAACTTTAATAGCAAAAAGAATTATCATAAAAGAAAATAAATAAGTAATTAGAATTCTATTCAAAATATTAAAAGCAAAAAGAATTATCATAAAAGAAAATAAATAAATAATTAGAATTTTGTTACAAACTTTAATAGCAAAAAGGATTATCATAAAATAAAATAAATAAGTAATTAGAATTCTGTTCAAAACATTAAAAGAAAAAAGGATTATCATAAAAGAAAATAAATAAGTAATTAGAAACAAAAAAGAAAGCAAAAAAACTGGAAAAAATTTAAAAAAAAGTGCCACCTACAGGGCCACCACGGCCTGCAAATGACTAGAAACCCATTACTAGGGCCAGGATGCAGGCCCGCAGTAGGCCCAATAGGCCCACAAGCACAGAGAGTGATTTTAGGCTCGTAAGCCTGCAGTGGAGAGGAGCTCGAGAGGGCAGCGGGACTGGGGCTTATAAACCACTCTCGAGCTCCCTCAGCTAGCGAGGTGGGACTAAACTTTCGTGCCGCGACGCGGGCAGCACAAGGCCTTTAGTCCCGGTTGGTGGCACCAACCGGGACTAAAGGGCTGCTTTGGTCCCGGTGGCACCAACCGGGACCAATGACCCCCCTTTAGTCCCGGTTAGT
>NC_041385.1:470658216-470700792 GCF_002162155.2 Triticum dicoccoides
CCCGAGCCGCACCTCGCCGTCGCCGTCGTCGTCCCCGACACCGTCGGCGTGAGCAACTAATTTAATTTGATATTAGTAGTAGTTAATTGAGTTAGATTTTGTTAGATTTTTTTGTTAGATGTGTAGTAATTTAGATGTATAGCTCATAGATTTTTCTGTTAGATTTTTTTTCATATTGTGTAATTAATTTGTTCATATTGTGTTAGATTTTTTTTATGATTTTTTTCTGTTGTAATTTAGATGTCAATTTTTTTTCATATTGTGTAAGTAATTTAGATGTCAATTTTTTTAATATTGTGTAAGTAATTTAGATGTCAAATTTTTATGATTTTTTTCTGTTCATAGAATTTTTATGATTTTTTTCTGTTGTAATTTTTTTCATAGAATTTTAATGATTTTTTTGTTCAGAGTATTTTCTTTGTCAATTTATTGTGTATGTATAGGAAAATTGTGAATGATATAAGTCATTTATGAATATGTTCATATTTAGAATAGAGGAAAAAGGAAAAAATAAGAAGAGAAAGTGTTTAATATAATTAGTTAGAGAAATAATAGAACTATAGTTAAACTAGTTTATTTTTAGTAAGTACTACTTTATTTTATTTATAGTAAGTGCTTCATATATAATTGAACTAGCTAGTTGATTTAATAAACTACTTTATTAACTATATATAGAAGTAGTTCCCGCATCGACGTCGGCGATGCCTATCCCGCATCCTCGTCGTCGTCGACTCGGCGGTGGAGGCCTGTTTGATCAGGGCCATGTTCGGGACTGGGCTCCGTCGGGCTGGTATTGGGAGGTGCTACCTTCCGGGGGACGTAGGTTGGTGAGGAGGCAGCCCGTTGTTGACCCGATTCTTGTTTGGTGGCAGTCGCGTGGGCCAGTGACGGTGCCGAGGCTTCCGGACACCACAGAGGTGGTACGTCATCGTGTCAGCGAGGAGGACGAGCACGTCCGTCGCTACATGGTTGCACTGGAGGGCAGGTTCGACAATACCTGGCAGGTTCTTCAGGGATCTCACTGGAGCTATGATCCTGTGATGGTTCCTTATCTTTGGGTGTCCACCGCCCGTGATGATACCCGCCGGGCGCTACGGTTCTAGCTGTATTAGTGATGCTATATGTATGATAGTATTCGAGGAGTATTAGTGATAATATTTGACGATGTATGGACACAAGAGATGATGTACTTTTGTTTATAATTGAATGCATGCTAATTTGAATACTACTTTATTTTATGATTTGGTTTTGCTTATTGAATGTTCATATTGGAAAAATACTCCTACTTTGAATGCTAAAATTGGAGAGCACTATGCAGAAATCTAGGAGCCCCCTCCATCATCCACGCCGTCGTGGGGATAGCTTCTCCTTAATCCCGTGTGCTAGACAATTTGGTGTAATAATGCACTCGGGAATGAAAGGAGGAGCTACGTACCATCACTAATAGTCAACCCGTGACTAATAATAATGATCTAATTTAGGTTTTTTAGTACATATATTTAATTGTACAAATTTAATATTTGAATTATGAACATAGGCCGGAAATGTCGTACTCGGACGACGAAAACCGCCCGGGGGAGTGCGACTGGTGCCACGACGACCGAGGTATGTGCGACAGGTTCATTGAGCTGGACGAAGATCGGCGCTTCAGCATTAAGCTCGAGGAGACCTTTGATGTTCATACGGTATGCAACAACGACAATAGTTTTTTTCGTACTTAAGCACGGCTTCAACTATTTTAACGTGTATTTTTCATCTTTTCCAATTCGACTAGCTTATCCCATGCTATGCAAGACGATGTGTCTTAGAGAGGATGGGTTTTGAAGACCATGAAAGTATGGAAACCAAAAAAATTCTCCTAAGGACCCATCATGGTGTGGATTTCAAAGTAAAGTTGTACAATGCTGAGAGTGTAACCCATTTTGATTGCAAAAATTGGGAAGCACTTTGCAAGATGTATGGTTTTGATGAGGGTATGCTTGTCACCATGGCTCTTGGTGATCCTACAATCGAGCAAGACAATATGGAGATTTGGGTCCTTGTGGATACACCTCCAATTCTTCCCCCATGTGAGCTTAACATAGTTATTAAGTAATTTATATTGTTTATTTCAAAATAGTTGACAGCTTATTTTCATTCTTTAAAGAATGTGCGGAAGATGGTAGACAAAACCCACTACACCGATGGCTCCGAATTAACTTATAAGGAGAAAAATCATCTGATCGCATTTTGTACTGATCTTGAGAATTACAATGTCTACAATCGAACTTCTCAACATTATGGTCAATACGTGCCACTAGTGCACGTGTTAAACTACGGTAACTACCATGGAGATACCCTGGTAAGATTTTTACTATTACGACATCCGTGCATCTTTTTGCATACTTCTAAAACTAGTACATCATTGCTAACTACGAAGTTATTACTATGTTTTTCAACAGATAATCCCGAATGATTGTGTGCCTCATCTGATGTATACGTACGGTAGGCTTCATGTTTTGAACATACAACCAGGCCTTCCTACGAATCTCAACTGTCCATACCGGGTTTCTAAAAGAAGTGGAGACATGACAATCAAAGAATGGAAAAATGTATGGACAGTCGTAAGGAGCTTCTTGGAAGCAAAAGGCAGCGAAGCGCAAGAATTGGAGACAGGATGATCTCTATTCTTCATAATGGAGAGTTAGGGTCTATATTGTTTTATGCTATTTTACCTTAAGGGTGTTTAGGTCCTTCCTGATACTGATGATCATGTGCTAAGAACAATTATATAGGGTTCGTATGACTTATTATTAATAACGAGTAGAAGTTGTATGATGATGCATGATTAGTAGGACTTGTTATTATATATGATGATGTATGATGCGAGCATGCATGAGTTATTATATATCTGCGGGTGAAATGAACATAGCAGTAGCGTTGGTAACCAAGGACGAAGATATAAGAGAGGATACTTATCTCTATTAGCTAGCTAATAACAACCTAAAAATAACCCCAAAAACCCCTAAACCAGGCACTTTTTTTTAAAAAAAACCTCAGCTCCAGCCAGCTGCTGACGCGTGGAAGCCTTTTGGTCCCGGTTTATGTCACCAACCGGGACCAAAGGCCCCCCTGCCTGGGCTGCCCGCAGTGGCCACGTGGAGGTCCATCTGTCCCGGTTCGTGTAAGAACCGGGACTAAAGGGGGGGGAGGTATTAGTAACGACCCATTAGTCCTGATTCATGAACCGGGACTAAAGGCCCTTACGAACCGGGACAAATGCCCTATTTTCTACTAGTGCTCCCCTACCTGCCTTGAGTCTAGGCATTTCCCACAATTTCGTCTCTTCAATGGCCAGATCAGCAACTCTAAAAGCAAAGGAGGTAATGCCATAAAAAAAACTCTAGACCTCCTTTCATGTCAGATCGTCCTCATGACCGCAATAGAATCCGACGCGATTTCCTTTCCATGTCTTGGAGGAAGACTGACTCGAAGAGAGGGCCACCATGCACGGGCCAAGTCAAGAGGAGAAGGGATCACATACCCAACGACCCTAGAACCCAGAAGCCTGAACCAAATCTCATGAGAAAAAGGACACCGGACGAGTAAATGGCACTAGTCTCATGGCTTGGTCGCAAAGAGTGCACCGGGGGTGATCCAAACCTCTCTTTGTTAGCCTATCTGTAGTGCAACATCTGTCACGCACGACCAACCAACAAAAACATTTCTCCTCGGGTGGAGCGATGTTCTTGCACATGGAATTTGCATAGTCTGCCTATAGTGAACCAAAAGAGAAGCCCTTGTACGCTGAACTCAGCGAGTATCATCCATTCGTGAGAGACGCCATGAGAATTTATCCACCTCTCAAGTAAGTGCTGACATGTTTTGAATTCCTCCCCCTAGCGAGATATTGCCTAATTTCCTACATGGACAAAGTTCCATGAGTGTCAACGAACCCATCGCCTCCGCCATAGTTTTGCATTTGGCCCCTCGCCGCATGGACAAACGACCGCATATGTGGAGGTATAGATGTCGGTTGCGACCAAGTAGCCCCTATCATGCTAGAAACTGGCCCTCTGCCCATTGCCAACTTCACATCGCGTAGCCGCGAGAGACAACTCACAAGTTCGCACTGACCTAGTTACATTCATCTCGGATCAAGATTTGATCGAACCCACTCCCTCCATCTAGAGTCATCAGGCACGAAGAGCATGAATAAGCAACTGAAGATTGTGTATACTGACCCCGCCAAACTCTGTCAGTCGACATACTTGCTCACAGACCATGGGGATGGCTGCCCTTGGCTTCTTCAGATTCACGCTAAAGAAACGCTCTAATGATTTTGTTGAGACACTAGAAGACCCATTGCAGCAAATCCATATAGAGAAAACATGTTATAAATAGTCATAGCTGAAAGAACCGCCTTGAATAACACAATCTCCCCATTGTAGGTGAGCATATGGAGGTCCACCATATAACTAAGTGGTGGGCCACTTGACCGAAATATGATGATACACTTCTCAACAAGGAAAAAAATGAATGAAACATTATGAAACAAAATATTTTTTTTAGTACAGCAAAAAATTAGCATAAATCTCAAAGCAACAACGGATGGTAGATCCATGTACGGGATGTTCCGTGCATAGTCTCTCATGTTTGTTTGCACATTCTTGAGATTGCTACAATACGTGGAACAATTTGCATTCTGCCAATATATTCATGTAACTTTGAGAGCATTTTTTCTGAATGATTTCGAGATCGCTCACCATGCCATCATGACGTAAACTTTAGAACATGTTCGACTGATAAAAGGTAATGGGACAAATATATGAAAATGCTAATTATATATTCAGTTTAATGAAAAGAACAAAGACGACAATAAAAAGAAGTACATACAATTCCCCATATTGGATCTGAAGGCTTAACCATGGGGCTAACTTATTCAATCTTATTACAATTGCATGCGAGATTAACCCGAAGCTTGAGTACATGTCTTTTGCTGAGAATTATTAAATTTTTGCTAGCATGCATATATCAAATTATATATTGAGCCTTTCAGGGAAGGCACCCAGAAAATTAAAACCCAGCGGCGAACTTGGACTTGAGTAGTTCCACGACCCCGGCCTCCACCCGGAGCGCCTTGGTGAGCACCGGCGTTGGGATGGGTGGATTGGAGCCGAAGAGCATGAGTGGCACGAAGACGATGCCGGGGTTCTGGCTGTTGAAGGAGACGACCATGGAGGCCTCGGTCTTACCGACGTTGAACTGGAAGTGCATGAGGCCGCGTGGGATGAGGAACGTCTCCCCAGCGCGCACCACCCTGGAGTAGAGCTTGTTCCCGGAGTCAAGGCTGCCAAGGATTCCAACAAGGAGCTCACCTTTCATCACGATGCCGATCTCGGTGGCACGGGGATGGATGTGCGGCGGGTTGGTGCCCCCCAGTGCGAAGTCCACGCGGTTCATAGACACGCCCAACGTGTTCGTTCCGGGCCACTCGGCCACGTCGAGCTCCGTCACGGCCGAGCCATTTGGGGTCGACGTGTTGCCAGCCTTGGCCAGCTTGGATGAGAAGAGGAAGTCGTCGCCAGCCTCAGACATGGGCTTGCATGGGTGCCCGTTCACCGAGACCGCCTTGCCATCAAGGTCGGCTACGCAAAAGTCCTGGAGAGGGTCGGGGTCGGTAGCCAGGACAGCTGGAGCTAGGAAAAGCATGGCGAACAGGCCAGCCGCTAGAGTTTTGGAGTACCCATGCTTGCTAGGCAACAAGCTTAATTAGCTAGGACTGATCAGCTAGAGTTTGTTGATGGAGAGTGTCTAAGGCACTGGTTGTTGCTGCTGCTAAGCGGTGGTGGATGAGTGGTGGTAAGGCATATGAAGTCCTTTATATAGGGGAGCAGTGGATACATGGAGCTAGCTATGCATGTGGATGTCGTCACTGCATGCATTTGCAAATAATAGAGACACGAGGCAGAGCTTATTAAGCATATATTACTTGCGTCGGGATCAGGTTGTGATGAAAATGGAGATGGCTCAAGGTCAGAGTCAAGGCCACTGCCGGCTGCTAAGGAAATGGGACCAACGAACAGAATCAAGAAAGAGGTGTTTCTCAGTGGAGTATTGCGCTTGGAAACGGATTCACAATATCCGTGCACACCTCTACTATACTCGTCAATCATATGAGATTCAGGGGCGTGCTGGTGGTGAAATGCCAGGGTCTTCATTCAACAGCGACGTGTGTTGCCATTTCAGCCGAACTTGCTAATTGGTCTAACCGGAGCAACGTGCAAGCTATTCTCGATCCGCAACGCAGCCGTTGGGTGGTCCGCCGGTTTATCTGTAGTTGTGTAATCGCTGAAGAGACATGTGCTAACGTTTGCTAGCGCATAGCATGATCGATCGTCAGAAATGGGAAGCTTCTGGCCGCGGCGTACCTACCCTGAACGGCTGGACCTGGCTACGGTCTCTCTCCAATAGTTCTCTTCTTGTTTCGTTTCTCTTCTCATCGATGACTTGTTGCCAATAATAGCACGTTGGCACAGAGAAGGGATTCCCATTGGCTACTACTGATCGATTGGGCCCTGCCTGTCTCCTTGCTGTTTAAATATTCGATTGGCCAAGAAGATATGGCGCCAGCGAAACAACGAAAACATGATTGGCAGTAGCCCCCGGTTGGCTCTGTTGCGAGTCAGACTTTCTGACCCCGATCCATCCCTGTCTCGAGTCTCCGGAGTAACCCCCGGTTGGCGTCCCACGCGCGCACCTGCATGGCCTTCCGCTTCTTGCCTTCCCGTGTCAACTCAGCTCAGAAGGAAGAACATTTCTACCGATTCTTGTTGTTAGCTACGCCCGCCGCTACCTACATCAGCAAGGCCAGAGTCAAGGCCACTGCCGGCTGCTATGGAAATGGGACCAACGAACAGATACAAGGAGGAGGTGTATCTGAACGGAGCATTGCGCTTGGAAACAGGTTCGTAATATCCGTGTGCACACGATTACTCGTCAATTCGCGTGCAGGGGCGTGCTGATGGTGAAAGGTCAGGGTCTTCATTCCACAGCAAAAGAGAGAAATGTCAGTGTCCAGGGGCTGCATGACGACATGTTAAAATGAAAAAGCTAGCTACTCCAGTGCCGTCTCTCAAGTCTGGACTGAACTAATAAACACAGTTAATGAGTTTAATACTTTAATTACTAGATGCATTGGAAATCATAATTTGCCATGTTGAAGGCCTTGGCATTATTTCTCAGCAAACAAGGTTCGAGGATTTCTGCTAGGTTAATTATGCTTCCTTTTTTCCTTTTTTGCATTTCTCTGCTGTCCGTGTCTGTCCAGCCGTGACCGTTTTGTCCATCGTTTCTCTTGCTAAGAGCATCTCTCAATCCACCTTGCTAAGAGCATCTTCAGCCGTTGGCCTTCACAGGACGCCTAAAAATCACCCCCTGGGGGCGAGCCGGCGACACATTCGGCGCTGGGGCCGGTTTTGCGCCCAGTCGTCGCCCCCAGGGCGCCGATATTGGCTCACTTTTTAGCCCCATTTCGGCGAATAGAGCCCATATGGACGAGAATAGGCCCATATTTGGCGTGGTTCGCCGTGGCTCGGCGTTCAATTATCAACATAAATATTTTTTTATCACATATTTCATCACAGAAAAATCAAATACTTCAACAAAATAGTACAATAACAAATAGCTCAATACAAATTATATAGTTCAACAAATAAAAACTCATATTTCATCACACGTCGCGCCCGGCGTTGCCCTTGAGCCTCCATAGGTGCTCTATCAGATCTTGCTGCAGTTGATGATGCACTTGTGGGTCTCGGATCTCCTGACGCATACTGAGGTAGGCAGTCCAGGTTGCTGGTAGCTGGTGATCAACTTGGGCAAGAGGACCCTGCATGTGGTATGGTTCAGTGTCAAACACTAGCTCTTCCTGCTCGCTCTCAATGATCACGTTGTGCAAGATGACACAACAGGTCATGATCTCCCACATTTGATCTTTCGACCAGGTCTGAGCGGGGTACCGGACAACAGCAAATCAAGATTAGAGCACACCAAATGCCCGCTCGACATCCTTCCTGCAAGCCTCCTGAATCTTCGCAAACCAGGCGTTCTTGCCTCCTGGCACAGGGTTTTTGATGGTCTTCACAAATGTCGATCATCTCGGATAGATGCCATGCCATCAGTTAGATAGTACCCCTTGTTGTAGTGCCTCCCATTGATCTCGAAGTTCATCGGAGGAGAATGACCTTCAACAAGCTTGGCAAAGACAGGAGAGCACTGCAGCACGTTCATGTCATCGTTGGGCTTGGGCGAGTGCGACGCTGAGGAGACTTCTGCTAACGTTTACCAGCGTATAGCATGATGAGATGGTCAGAAACGGGAGGCTTCTCGCCGCGGCGTACCTACCTAGCTACCCTGAACCTGGCCGGCTCCGGTCTCAAATAGTTTCTTGATTTGTTTCTCCTCTTGGTTGCATCGATCGATCGACGACTTGCCAATAATAGCACGTTCGAGCAGAGAACGGATTCTCATTGGCGAGCAAATCAATGGCAGATCGATATGGCGCGCCCTGCTTCTGCCTGTCACCACACAGTTTAATTATTCGCGAGACGCCAGCGAAGCAACGAAAACATGCTTGTCAGTGACAATCAACGAGCCTGTTGTGGTTCAGGTCCGACTTTCTGACCGTGATCCATCCATCCAGCGCATGCACCGGCGGCCCGCATCTCCCTTTTTCTCCGGGTCTCCGGAGTACCCGGCCGGCTGGCCCCTCCCCCAGTCCGCGTCTCGGCAAGCGCATGTCACCGACCCATCAATCATGCATCACCGATTGAGGCCTTCCCGCTTCTCGCCATATCTCGAGTCAACTCGAAAGGAACAACATTTTTACCGAGTGTTGCAAGGCACCCTCATATTTTACTAGCTCATGCTTTCACTAGCTAGCATATGAACATTGTATAGAGGCTGCGTCAATTAATTTGGATCTTCAAAAGAAAGTTTTTTTAATTTGACTCATACTTTATTTTATTAGCCAAAGTTTGACCTAAAATACTACGAAGCCTTACAGACCATGATAGAGGGAGTATATATGCGCTATGTAGGCTACACTGCATTTTACTCGCAAAATCGCTAAAGACTAAACTTTACGCTGCCATTGCCCATGGCTTTTACACACCTAAACGCCATTACGTTTGGTGTTTAGCAAATGCGCCGATCATGCTAAAATTTGGAACACCAAATTTTAGGCCACACATTGCTATTGTTTCAAACACCAATGGCTAGCACTAATTCAGTTCTCATCCTTTAAACAAAACTGACTCAAGCCCTGGTCCGTCGAGCTATCTCAATCTCTTCTTACTTCTTTTTTTGCGAATAATCTCTTCTTACACCCTGGAACCAACATGCGGTTGTGTTTCTATTCCACCAGTGACCGCGTCGATAGCGAAGTCCTCGTTGACTATTTATAATATCTGCACAAAGATTACTCGAACTGATATTTTTGCGTGACTCCCTCTGTTTTCAAAGTACAAGCGTATTGGGCTTTTGAAAACTCAAACTTCTTAATCTTTGAAAAAAAATATTTTGTTTTTTTTGCTAAAAGGTGTATTAATCTTTTTTTGAAAAGCTAAAAAATATAAGGTGTATTGTTTTTTCTAAAAGTCAAACTTCTTAATCGTTCTTAAAACTGAAGTATCTTCAATATATTTCGCAAAAAAAAAAGTATCTTCAATATTTTGAAACAGAGGGAGTATGAATTGATAGTTGTGGGTACCGATGTGACATTTTTGTATGAGTAATAATATGATATTTTTGCGTGAGTACTTGTATGAACTAATAGTGTGGTGGACTGGTGGTTACTAATAGTTGCGCTTATCCTTCTACCTTGCCATTTCTGCCTGAATTTCTGAGGCCTAGATGAAATCAAGCTGATCGATGAGTAGAGGTGTGCACGAATCTTGTGACATCTGTTTTCCAAGAGCAATACTCCATTGAGATACACCTTCTTGTTGTCTCCGTTGGCTGGTCCCATTTCCTTAGCAGCCGGTATGGCTTGACTTCTGACCTCGGGCCATCTCCATTTTCATCAGAAGGTGAGATCTCGACACCAATAATATCAATAATATACTCTATCCTCTGCTCCCAGTGTTCCCACATGCGGTGAAGACATGCATAGCGAGCACCATGCATACACATGCATAGCCAGCACCATGCATACATGCATGCACTGATCATAGCCCTATATAAAGGACTCCATATGCCTCATCGCTAACTCATCCACCACAGCTTAGCTGCAACCACCAGTGAAGCACTCTTGATCAACAAACTCTAGCTGATCAGTGCTAGCTAAGCTTGCTACATAGCAAGCCATGGGTTACTCCAAAAACCTAGGGGCTGGCCTGTTTGCCATGCTGCTCCTTGCTCCGGCCGTCCTGGCCTCCGACCCTGACCCTCTCCAGGACTTCTGCGTTGCTGACCTCGACGGCAAGGCGGTCTCTGTGAACGGGCATCCATGCAAGCCTATGTCGGAGGCCGGTGACGACTTCCTCTTCTCGTCCAAGCTGGCCAAGGCTGGCAACACGTCCACCCCGAATGGCTCTGCTGTGACGGAGCTCGACGTGGCCGAGTGGCCCGGTACGAACACGTTGGGCGTGTCCATGAACCGCGTGGACTTCGCACCAGGGGGCACCAACCCGCCGCACATCCACCCGCGCGCTACCGACATTGGCATCGTGATGAAAGGTGAGCTCCTCGTTGGTATCCTCGGCAGCCTCGACTCTGGGAACAAGCTCTACTCCAGGGTGGTGCGTGCTGGAGAGACGTTCCTCATCCCACGCGGGCTCATGCACTTCCAGTTCAACGTCGGTAAGACACATGCCTCCATGGTCGTCTCCTTCAACAGCCAGAACCCCGGAATCGTCTTCGTGCCGCTCACGCTCTTCGGATCCAACCCGCCCATCCCCACACCGGTGCTCACCAAGGCTCTCCGGGTGGAGGCTGGGGTCGTGGAACTTCTCAAATCCAAGTTCGCTGGTGGGTCTTAATTCCTGGGAGCCAGCCCTGAAATGATCAATATATAATTCGATATATGCATGCTGGCGAAATTTAATGATTCTCTGCAGAAGACATGTATTCAAGCTTCTGGTTAAGCTCCATGCAGTTGTATTATCGACCGAATGTGCTGGTGGCTGTCAACCGTTGGGCCTGGACGAGCGAGTGCAATGTGTGTTGCTATTTCAACCTTTGTTTATTTTTTAACACAGTAGATACATAGACTTTTTTACGTATGTACATACACTCATCTTTATGAATGAACGCATGCATGCCCTATTTCTATTAGCACATTTGAGAGACCGAGCCATCATATCATCTTGAGATTGACGAAGTCGTCACTCACATCTTCATAGTCAATGCAAACATCTCCTCCCACTAACATATGCCGCCGCCATCGGGAGACATAAAACAAATTCAAAAAATACGAGCACCTGCGTCAAGTCTAGGATTTAAATCTTAATAGAGAAGACATGCAACACTCTTGCATGTTCTTGAAGAAAGAAAAATCTCTAGTTCTGTACTCACTTAAGAGAGGGAGAGACATGTGCTAATTAACGTTGAGCGTATAGCATGATTGTACCAACCCTGAACTGAAACTGGCTCCGGTCTCTCTCAAATAATTTCTTGATTCATTTCTGGATGACTTGTTGCCAACAGTATATTTCACGTTCGGGCAGTGAAGGGGTTCTCATTGGCTACTAGTACAAGTGAAGTACGCGCCTGATCGATCATTCAACAAACCAACGATTGATCACAGTTTAAAAATTCGCGAGACGCCAGCGAAACAACTAAAACGTGCTTGTCAGTGACAATCAACGAGCCTGTTGTGTCGAAGAGTCAAGACTTTCTTTCTGACTGATGATCCATCAAGCGCATCGGCCCGCCTCTCCCTGTCTCCAGTCTCCGGTGTACCCGGCCGGTTCGGTAGCCCCTCCGCCAGGTGGAGCACCCGCATGGCCGCATGTCACCATCATCATGATGATGAAATTTCCGAAACACAAAAATTCTGATGTCAGATTTTCAGGCACGACAAATCTGATGTTTTTCATGCCAATTTATATTGACGCGATGATGAAAAATATAGTTTGTAAGCCCGATAATTTTTTGATAAAATAATGAACCGATAGATTTGGCATGCTCGCTAACTAAACTTGTAATCCTCAAAGAACATAATTTGCAATGAGAAACGTTCGATTTGTTATGGTCAAAAATCTGACGTCATATTTATAGTGCAGTCCTAGAATTTAGAACACATTTTTCTGTTTACAAATTTTAGGGTACACATTGCTCGTCTCAAACACCAATGGCTAGCCCTGATTCGACCTCACCCTTTAAGCAGAACTGACTCACACGCCCTGCTCTGTCGAACTATATCAATCTCTGCTTACACCCTGGAACCAACATGTGGTTGTATTTCAAGTCCACCAGCGATCGTGTCGATGCCAAGTATTTAGTGACTTCCCCATTCTTGAAGCTGCGCAATTCTAGTTTGCGGTAGTAGATGTCCTGTGAGTGTTTGCATATGGTGATAGTGTGTGCGCGTGTGTGCCTGCGCATCTTTACCACGTTCACTTATCCTTCCCGCCTTGCCATTTTTCAAACTTATTGCCCACCTCTCCAAGGCATCCTTTTTTTGGCGAGAAAATTTTTGATCTATTCATCAACTGCTAATTAAGGTAGTACAACAAACAACAGAAGTAAAAAATTACATTCATGTCTGTAGACCACCTAGTGACAACTACAAGCACTGGAACGAGCCCATAAAACACTACAAGGCACACGTTTTAATCTCTATAAAACACTAACCAAACATTTACAATATCTCCACAATGATTGGCCGAACTGATATTTTTGCGTGAGTCCCTCCGCTTTCAAAGTACAAGTGTATTAGGCTTTATAATTTCAATCTTCTTAATCTTTGACCAAGATTATTTGGAAAACAGTAATATATACAATACAGTACGAAGTTAGTACTCCCTCCGGTCTTTTTTAGTCTGTATATAAGTTTTGTCCGAAGTCACAATATCTCTACTTTGACCAAAATTATAGAAAAAGTATCAACATTCACAATGTCAAATCAATATTGTTAGATTTATCATGAAATATAGTTTCATGGTATATATATTTGTTGTTGTAGATGTCGATTTTTTAATATAAATTTGATCAAACTTTGCAAAGTTTGACTTGACACAAATGTAATATGCCGAGTAAAAAGGACCGGAGGGAGTATCATTAAATCCACCATCAAATATATTTTGTTTTTTGGTATTGCAAATATTTATATCTATTGCCATAAAATTAGTCAAACATAAAAAGGGTTTTAGAAAAAAAAATACTATTTATATTTTGAGACGTAGTGGGTATGAATTATAGGTGTGAGTAACAATGTAATATTTTTGTATGAATACTACTCCCTCCGTCCCATAATATAAGAACGTTTTTTACACTAGTGTAGTGTTAAAAACGTTATATTTCGGGACAGAGGGAGTAATATGTTATTTTTGCGCAAGTACTTGTATGAACCAATAATTGTGGACTGGTGGTTACTAATAATTGTGCTGATCCTTCTACATTGCCATTTTCCCCCTGAATTTCTGAATCCTAGACGAAATCAAGGTCATCGTTGAGTAGAGATGTGCACGAATCTTGTGAACATCTGTTTCCAAGCGCAATACTTCATTGAGATACACCTCCTCGTTGTCTCTGTTCGCAGGTCCCATTTTCCTTAGCAGCCGGTATGGCCTTGACTTCTGACCTTGGGCCATCTTCATTTTCATCAGAAGGTAAGATCTCGATGCCAATAATATTAATAATATACTCTATCCTCAGCAAATAACTCTGCTTCGGTGTTCACACATGCGGCATAGGTATGCGGTGACGACATGCATAGCCAGCACCATGCATACATGCATGCACTGATCATAGCCCTATATAAAGGACTCCATATGCCTCATCGCTAACTCATCCACCACAGCTTTGCTGCAACCACCAGTGAAGCACTCTTGATCAACAAACTCTAGCTGATCAGTGCTAGCTAAGCTTGCTACATAGCAAGCCATGGGTTACTCCAAAAACCTAGGGGCTAGCCTGTTTGCCATGCTGCTGCTTGCTCCGGCCGTCCTGGCCTCCGACCCTGACCCTCTCCAAGACTTCTGCGTTGCTGACCTCGACGGCAAGGCGGTCTCTGTGAACGGGCATCCATGCAAGCCCATGTCGGAGGCCGGTGACGACTTCCTCTTCTCGACCAAGCTGGCCAAGGCCGGCAACACGTCCACCCCGAATGGCTCGGCCGTGACGGAGCTCGACGTGGCCGAGTGGCCCGGTACGAACACGCTGGGTGTGTCCATGAACCGTGTGGACTTCGCGCCGGGAGGCACCAACCCGCCGCATGTCCACCCGCGCGGGACCGAGATCGGCATGGTGATGAAAGGTGAGCTCCTCGTTGGAATCCTCGGAAGCCTCGACTCCGGAAACAAGCTCTACTCTAGGGTGGTGCGTGCTGGAGAGACGTTCCTCATCCCACGCGGGCTCATGCACTTCCAGTTCAACGTTGGTAAGACAGAGGCCTACATGGTTGTTTCCTTCAACAGCCAGAACCCCGGCATCGTTTTCGTGCCGCTCATGCTCTTCGGTTCCAACCCGCCAATCCCCACGCCGGTGCTCACCAAGGCACTAAGGGTGGAGGCCGGGGTCGTCGAACTTCTCAAGTCCAAGTTCGCTGGTGGGTCTTAATCCCTGGGAGCTTGCCCTGAAATGATGAGTATATAATTTGATATATGCATGCCAATGAGATTTAATAATTGTTCAGCAGAAGACACGTATTCAAGCTTCTAGCTAAGCTCGCATGCAGTTGTAATAAGATTGAATAAGTTAGCCTCGCGGTTTAGCCTTCAGAGCCAATACGAGGAATCGAAGTGTACTGCTTTTCATTGTCGTATTTGTTCTTTTCACTGAATGGAATATATAATTATCATTTTCGTATATTTGTCCGGTTATGGTTTTATAAGTCAGACATGCTCTCAAGTTTGCATGGTGACCGCGTGGTGAGCAATCTTCAAAATCATTCAGAAAACATGCTCTCAAGTCACGGGAATACATTGTAAGAATGCAAAATATACCGGTTCAATGCATTGTAGCAATCTCCAAAATGAACAAGAAAATATGAGTTCTTTTTTCTATAGTGCACGGGATGGATCCACCGTGCGTTGTTGCTTTGAGTTTGTGCTAGTTTTTTGGTTGTTGTCAAAATTTATCTTGTTTCATAATGTTTCGGGTGTTTTTTTCTGGGTTCAAGGTGTATCATCAATTAATCATATTCATTCACAAAAAAAATTAATCATATTCATTATGTACCAACAAGAAAATGCACTTGTTTCAGGCTGGATCTGCTGACAAACGATGATACACAATGAACCATTATGATAGTCATTTGAACAAGAGGAAACACCTGCTTTGACACTTTGAAACAAGATAAAAAATCCAGCAAAGAAAAGAAAGAAGATAAATTTAACAACAACCAAAAAAAGTAGCACAAATCTCAAGCAACCACTGACAGTGGATCCTGGCATGGTAGAATATCATTTCTTCAAAAAAGCATCAAGTTACAAGAATACATTGTAAATGTACCAGTTCAAGATTTGTGCACGTAAGTAAATGCATCCACATCTTCTATTCATTGTTCCGTATAAAAAAATCTCATTTTCCCAGACAAGTCGCTGGGCCAGAGGACTTTTTCGCGTGCTTTTACCAGATTTGCTGGCCTATTATCAAGGACCCGGTTATGGTGGCAATCCAGCTGAGTGATCGTGGTGATGGTAGGAAGTTTCATTCTCTCAATCAGGCCACCATACAAAATTTCATATTTTTCAAACTTCATTCACCTTTTTTCCTTAATTTGAAAAACAAATAAATGCCACTCAAGGTTTGTATTTTGCCAACTAGATGTTTGAATTTTTTTTCCGTACATCTCTCAGATAGTATCTCCCAAGATACTTAAGAAATTGAACATGATTTTCTTTTTTTTTTCAAATTGTAGGCATTTTAAAATATACTTGTAGTTCCGGTTTTAATTATATACATTAAATACATACTCCCTCCTAAACTAATATAAGAGCATTTAGATCACTAAAGTAGTGATCTAAACACTCTTATATTAGTTTACGGAGGGAGTATAAATTAGTTTGAATGCCTAAAAATAGCAAATCAATTCAGAACAACGCCTAATTCCGATATGAACTTTGTAATTTTTGTACGTTCAAATAAAAATATTACGAGCCTTCAAGATCAATATTTTTTGTACATACTTTGTATGGTGCCTTTGCTGTTTTCAAAAATAGAAAATTCAAAGTATTAATTACATAATAAGATGGAAAAATGAAGGTACATTATTATTGTAATATCAAAGTTGTAATACAAATTTTAAGTGGGGGTGCTGGAGATAGGGAGTGGTGGGCCGGTGCGCTAGGTGGATCACGGTCAGAAAGTCTGACTCGTAACAGGCCACTGACAACCATGTTTTCGTTGTCTCGCTGGCGCCATATCTTCTTGCCCAGTCGAATATTTAAACTGCGAGGAGACAGACAGGGCGCCATATAGTAGTACTCCCTCCGTAAACTAATATAAGAGCGTTTAGAATACTAAAATAATGATCTAAACGCTCTAATATTAGTTTACAGAGGGAGTATATCTGAACTTGATTTGCTCAATGATCGGTCAGGCAGTAGCCAATGAGAATCCCTTCTCTGCGCGAATGTGCTAGTACATATTATTGGCAACGAGTCATCGACTGAGAAGAGAAACAAAGCAACGAGAGAACTACTTTGAGAGAGACCGTAGGTACGCCGCGGCGAGAAGCTTCCCATTTCTGACCATCGATCATGCTATGCGCTAAACGTTAGCATGAAGATGTCCCTTCAGCGAGTACAGAACTACAGATAAACCCAACGATGGACGAAACGGCTGGCGGGTGGACGGACCGCCGAGAAATGCAAAAAATGCAAAATTAATTAACCTAGCATGCGTTGCAGAAATATTCGCATGCTCCGTGCATCTAATTAAACTCGCTCACTTGAAGAGTTAAAAAAGTTCAGTCGAGACTTGAGGGACACGGGACGTAGCTATAGCTTATTCATTTTACATCTCTCTCTCCCTTTTTTTTTTTGCGGGTGAATTTTACATCTCTCTTTTGCTGTTGAATGAAGAGAAGACCCTGGCATTTCACCATCAGCCAGCATGCCCTTGAACTTCATATGATTGAAGAGTTGAGGTGTGCACGAATATTATGAACCCGCCTTTTCCAAGAGCAATACTCCATTGAGATACACCTCCTCCTTGTCTCTGTTCGTTGGTCTCATTTCCTTAGCAGCCGACAGTGGCCTTTGACTCTCACCTTGCCCCCATCTCCATTTCCATCACAAGCTAGCTGATCCCGACACCGACGCAAGTAATATATGCTTAATAAACTCTCTGCCTTGCCTTGTGTGCCCATTTGCACATGCATGCAGTGACGACATGCATAGCTAGCTCCATGCATGCGTTACGTGCACCGATTCCCTGTATAAGAGCATCTACAATCGGACCTTCCAAAACCTTCTCAAACCCCCGGGACGGCGCCCGGTCACGAAAATTATATTCAGACGGGCCTCTCAAATCGTCCTCAAAGGTCCGGACTGGCCGGCACCCCTCATATCCAGCCCAAATATGGGGCGAATATGGGGCGGTCCGGGCGCGCCCACCACGTCGACTTGGCCCAGCCTGGCCCACGGCTGCCCCACAAATATCACCATCCAGAAAACCCTAGACCGCAGTCAATCCAAACTCCATTTCACTCCCCTTTCCGTCCACTCCACTTTCAATCCCCTCCAAACGCATACGATGGCCGGCGACCGAAGCAGCACTGCCTCTGGTGGGGACTCCGACTCCGACGACAACTGGTCTAGCCTGCTGCGTGAAGCGGACCCCGACAATGTGGAGGAGGTCGCCCTCCGCATCGCATTGAGACGTTCGGTCATCGACTAAGGCGGATCCGGCAGCGGCGGATCCACTTCGTCAGTGCCCGGCGCCCGTCGACGCAACGCCGGCGACGTCGTCGGCCATTCCCTCCCGACGCGCAGCTCCGTCCACTCTGCTCCGCTCCTCCAGGTACGCCGCCCACCACCAGCACCCTCTGCTCCAGAGGTGGTGCCCGGCCAGCGCTGGGTCCTCGTGCACGCGGCAGGGCCGACACGCACTCAAACGCCCGAGTCGGAGGCACGAGCAGCCCAGCGCGAGCGGCAGCGGGCGAGGGAGAGGGCAGTGGCGTCCGAGTCGATGTCCACGCGCCGACTCGCTCACGAGGGCGTAGACGGATGCACGACGCCTCCGCCGCAAGAATGCCAAGGCGCTCCGACTCGCCATCGAGTTGTCTGAGCACAAGGCAACAAAGGAGGCGGCGGCGAAGGCGAAAGTGGCCCGCTATGCCAAGGAGTAGGATCACGTGCTCCGCAGGCTGTCGGGCATGAGGTGCAGCTCCGACTCGGATATGACGGACGCCTCCACCTCCAGCTCCGACGACGACGCGCCTCCGCACACCGACACCTACACGAAGGAGGGGCACAGCCGTGCCGACAGCTGGAAGGGGAAGGGGTCGGCGAGGAAATGGTGATTTCCTCCGCCCTTCCTCGTTCTGTTTATATTTTATCTATGTTTGTAGTATGGATTTGCACTATCCGCCGTTGAACTCCGATAAATCATGTTCCTTTTGTCCGGATAATCCGATGAACTGCGCTATGATGATGTGTTTTCCGTAGCGTTGCATGGATTGCATGGTTTTGAGGTTTAGAATATGAGAGACGCAAGCGTGGAAGACGAAATATGAGGCGTGCCCGGTCAATGCCCGCTGACGCCGGGCACGTCCGCGGGCGTGTGAGGGGTCGGATTTCCCCAAAGGGGCTGTAGATGCTCTAAAGGACTCCATATGCATCACCACTCACTCATCCACCACATAGCAGCAACCACCAATGCCTTGCACACTCTCGATCAACAAACTCCAGCTGATGGGTCCTAGCCAAGCTTGTTGCATAGCAAGAAATGGGGTACTCTAAAACCCTGGCAGTTAGCCTGGTCGCCACTGTTGGAAATATGCCCTAGAGGTAATAATAAAAGGGTTATTATTATATTTCCTTGTTCATGATAATTGTCTTTTATTCATGCTATAACTGTATTATCCGGAAATCGTAATACACGTGTAAATACATAGACCATAACATGTCCCTAGTGAGCCTCTAGTTGACTAGCTCGTTGGTCAACAGATAGTCATGGTTTCCTGACTATGGACATTAGATGTCATTGACAACGGGATCACGTCATTAGGAGAATGACGTGATGGACAAGACCCAATCCTAAGCATAGCACAAGATCGTATAGTTCGTTTTGCTAGAGCTTTTCCAATGTCAAGTATCTCTTCCTTAGACCATGAGATCGTGTAACTCCCGGATACCGTAGGAGTGCTTTGGGTGTACCAAACGTCACAACGTAACTGGGTGACTATAAAGGTGCACTACAGGTATCTCCGAAAGTGTCTGTTGGGTTGACACGGATCGATACTGGGATTTGTCACTCCGTATTACGGAGAGGTATCTCTGGGCCCACTCGGTAATGCATCATCATAATGAGCTCATAGTGACCAAGTGCTTGGTCACGGGATCATGCATTACGGTACGAGTAAAGTGACTTGCCGGTAACGAGACTGAACGAGGTATTGGGATACCGACGATCGAGTCTCGGGCATGTAACGTACCGATTGACAAAGGGAATAGTATATGGAGTTGCTTGAATCCTCGACATCGTGGTTCATCCGATGACATCATCGAGGAGCATGTGGGAGCCAACATGGGTATCTAGATCCCGCTGTTGGTTATTGCCCGAGAGCCGTCTCGGTCATGTCTGCGTGTCTCCCGAACCCGTAGGGTCTACACACTTAAGGTTCGGTGACGCTAGGGTTATTAGGAAGACTTGTATGTGATTACCGAATGTTGTTCGGAGTCCTGGATGAGATCCCGGACGTCACGAGGAGTTCCGGAAGGGTCCGGAGGTAAAGATTTATATATGGGAAGTTGTCAAACGGACACCAGAAAGTTTCGGGGTCATATCGGTATTGTACCGGGGCCACCGGAGGGGTTCCGGGGGTCCACCGGGAGGGGCCACCCCTCCCAGGGGGCCACATGGGCTGCGTGGGGAAGGAGCCAGCCCCTGGTGGGCTTGGCGCCCCCCCCCTTGGGCCCATGCGCCTAGGGTTGGGGGGGAACCCTAAAGGGGGCGCACCCCCCTTGCTTGGGGGGCAAGTCCCCCCTCCCTGTCCGCCGCCCCCCCTCTAGATCCCATCTAGAGGGGCCGGCCCCCCTTGCCCCTTCCCCTATAAATAGAGGGGTGAGGGGAGGGCTGCACACCCAAGCCAAGGCGCAGCCCCTCCCCTCCCCAACACCTCTCCTCCTCCACGTGCTTGGCGAAGCTCTGTCGGAGAACTGCCTCTCCATCATCATCACGCCGTCGTGCTGCCGGTGGAGCTGTCTTCCTCAACCTCTCCTTCCTCCTTGCTGGATCAAGACGGAGGAGACGTTGCCCGTACCGTACATGTGTTGAACGCGGAGGTGCTGTCCGTTCAGCACTTGGTCATCGGTGATCTGAATCACGTCGAGTACGACTCCATCATCACCGCTCCCTCGAACGCTTCCGTACGCGATCTACAAGTGGTATGTAGATGCAAACTCACTCCCTTGACTCGTTGCTTAGATGAACTCATAGATGGATCTTGGTGAAACCGTAGGAAAAATTTTAATTTTCTGCAACGTTCCCCAACAGTGGCATCATGAGCTAGGTCTATGCGTAGTTCTCTATTGCACGAGTAGAACACAATTTTGTTGTGGGCGTAGATCTTGTCAACTTGCTTGCCGCTACTAGTCTTATCTTACTTCAGTGGTATTGTGGGATGAAGCGGCTCGGACCAACCTTACACTTACGCTTACGTGAGACCGGTTCCACCGACTAACATGCACTAGTTGCATAAGGTGGCTGGCGGGTGTCTGTCTCTCCCACTTTAGTTGGAGCGGATTCGATGAAAAGGGTCCTTATGAAGGGTAAATAGAAGTTGACAAAATCACGTTGTGGTTATTCGTAGGTAAGAAAACGTTCTTGCTAGAACCCAATTGCAGCCACGTAAAAGATGCAACAACAATTAGAGGACGTCTAACTTGTTTTTGCAGCAATTGTCATGTGATGTGATATGGCCAGAAGTTGTGATGAATGATGAATGATATATATTGTGATGTATGAGATCATGTTCATGTAATAGGAATCACGACTTGCATGTCGATGAGTATGACAACCGGCAGGAGCCATAGGAGTTGTCTTTATTTTTTTGTATGACATGCGTGTCATTGAAGAACGCCATGTAAACTACTTTACTTTATTGCTAAACGCGTTAGTCATAGAACTAGAAGTAGTCGTCGGCGTGACAACTTCATGAAGACACGATGATGTAGATCATGATGATGGAGATCGTGGTGTCATGCCGGTGACAAGATGATCATGGAGCCCCGAAGATGAAGATCAAAGGAGCTATATGATATTGGCCATATCATGTCACTACTTTATATAATTGCTTGTGATGTTTATTATGTTTTATGCATCTTGTTTACTTAGAACGACGGTAGTAAATAAGATGATCCCTTACAACAATTTCAAGAAGTGTTCTCCCCTAACTGTGCACCGTTGCTAAAGTTCGTCGTTTCGAAGCACCACGTGATGATCGGGTGTGATATATCCTTATGTTCACATACAACGGGTGTAAGACAGTTTTACACATGCAAAACACTTAGGGTTAACTTGAAGAGCCTAGCATGTACATACATGGCCTCGGAACACGGAGACCGAAAGGTCGAACACGAGTCGTATGGAAGATACGATCAACATGAGAATGTTCACCGACGATGACTAGTCCGTCTCACGTGATGATCGGACACGGCCTAGTCGACTCGGATCGTGTAACACTTAGATGACTAGAGGGATGTCTAATCTGAGTGGGAGTTCATTAAAATAATTTGATTAGATGAACTTAATTATCATGAACTTAGTCTAAAACCTTTGCAAAATATGTGTTGTAAAACAAATGGCCAACGCTCATGTCAACATGAACTTCAACGCGTTCCTAGAGAAAACCAAGCTGAAAGATGATGGCAGCAACTATACGGATTGGGTCCGGAACCTGAGGATCATCCTCATAGCTGCCAAGAAAGCATATGTCCTAGAAGCACCGTTAGGTGACCCACCTGCTCTCCCAGCACTGCAAGACGATTTGAACGTTTGGCAGACACGTGCTGATGATTACTCCCTCGTTCAGTGCGGCATGCTTTACAGCTTAGAACCGGGGCTCCAAAAGCGTTTTGAGCAACACGGAGCATATGAGATGTTCGAAGAGCTGAAACTAGTTTTCCAAGCTCATGCCCGGGTCGAGAGATATGAAGTCTCCGACAAGTTCTATAGTTGTAAGATGGAGGAAAACAGTTCTGTCAGTGAGCACATACTCAAAATGTCTGGGTTGCACAGCCGCCTGTCCCAGCTGGACATTAACCTTCCGGACGAGACGGTCATTGACAGAATCCTTCAGTCGCTCCCACCAAGCTACAAGAGCTTTGTGATGAACTATAATATGCAGGGGATGGTGAAGACCATTCCTGAAGTATTTTCAATGCTGAAGTCAGCAGAGGTTGAAATCAAGAAAGAACATCAAGTGTTGATGGTCAATAAGACCACTAAGTTTAAGAAGGGCAAGGGTAAGAAGAACTTCAAGAAGGACGGCAAAGATGTTGCCGCGCCCGGTAAGCCAGTTGCCGGGAAGAAGTCAAAGAATGGACCCAAGCCCGAGACTGAGTGCTTTTATTGCAAGGGGAAGGGTCACTGGAAGCGGAACTGCCCCAAATACTTAGCGGATAAGAAGGCCGGCAACACTAAAGGTATATTTGATATACATGTAATTGATGTGTACCTTACCAGTACTCGTAGTAGCTCCTGGGTATTTGATACCGGTGTCGTTGCTCATATTTGTAACTCACAGCAGGAGCTGCGGAATAAGCGGAGGCTGGCGAAGGACGAGGTGACGATGCGCGTCGAGAACGGTTCCAAGGTCGATGTGATCGCCGTCGGCACGCTACCTCTACATTTACCTACGGGATTAGTTATGAACCTTAATAATTGTTATTTGGTGCCAAGTTTGAGCATGAACATTGTATCTGGATCTTGTTTGATACGAGATGGCTACTCATTTAAATCCGAGAATAATGGTTGTTCTATTTATATGAGAGATATGTTTTATGGTCATGCCCCTATGGTCAACGGTTTATTCTTAATGAATCTCGAGCGTAATGTTACACATATTCATAGTGTGAATGCCAAAAGATGTAAAGTTGATAACGATAGTCCCACATACTTGTGGCACTGCCGCCTTGGTCACATTGGTGTCAAGCGCATGAAGAAGCTCCATGCTGATGGACTTTTGGAGTCTCTCGATTATGAATCATTTGACACATGCGAACCATGCCTCATGGGCAAGATGACCAAGACTCCGTTCTCCGGAACAATGGAGCGAGCAACCAATTTGTTGGAAATCATACATACCGATGTGTGCGGTCCAATGAGCGTTGAGGCTCGCGGAGGATATCGTTATGTTCTCACTCTCACTGATGACTTGAGTAGATATGGGTATGTCTACTTAATGAAACACAAGTCTGAGACCTTTGAAAAGTTCAAGGAATTTCGGAATGAGGTAGAGAATCAACGTGACCAAAAGATAAAATTCCTACGGTCAGATCGTGGAGGAGAATACTTAAGTCACGAATTTGGTACACACTTAAGGAAATGTGGAATCGTTTCACAACTCACGCCGCCTGGAACACCTCAGCGTAACGGTGTGTCCGAACGTCGTAATCGCACTCTATTGGATATGGTGCGGTCTATGATGTCTCTTACCGATTTACTGCTTTCATTTTGGGGATACGCTCTAGAGACAGCTACATTCACTTTAAATAGGGCACCGTCTAAATCCGTTGAGACGACACCGTATGAATTATGGTTTGGGAAGAAACCTAAGCTGTCGTTTCTAAAAGCTTGGGGATGCGATGCTTATGTCAAGAAACTTCAACCTGAAAAGCTCGAACCCAAGTCGGAAAAATGCGTCTTCATAGGATACCCTAAGGAAACCATTGGGTATACCTTCTACTTAAGATCCGAGGGCAAGATCTTTGTTGCCAAGAACGGATCCTTTTTGGAAAAAGAGTTTCTCTCGAAAGAAGTAAGTGGGAGGAAAGTAGAACTCGATGAAGTACTACCTCTTGAACCGGAAAGTAGTGCAGCTCAGGAAAATGTTCCTGTGATGCCTACACCAACTGAAGAGGAAAATAATGATGATGATCATGGTACTTCGGATCAAGTTGCTACTGAACTTCGTAGGTCCACAAGGACACGTTCCGCACCAGAGTGGTACGGCAACCCTGCCTTGGAAATCATGTTGTTAGACAACGGTGAACCTTCGAACTATGAAGAAGCGATGGCGGGCCCAGATTCCAACAAATGGCTTGAAGCCATGAAATCCGAGATAGAATCCATGTATGAAAACAAAGTATGGACTTTGACTGACTTGCCCGATGATCGGCGAGCGATCGAAAACAAATGGATCTTTAAGAAGAAGACGGACGCAGATGGTAATATTACCATCTATAAATCTCGACTTGTCGCTAAGGGTTATTGGCAAGTTCAAGGGATTGACTACGATGAGACCTTCTCTCCCGTAGCGAAGTTTAAGTCCGTCCGAATCATGTTAGCAATTGCCGCATACTATGATTATGAGATATGGCAGATGGACGTCAAAACGGCATTCCTTAACGGTTATCTTAAGGAAGAGTTGTATATGATGCAGCCAGAAGGTTTTGTCGATCCTAAGAACGCTAGCAAAGTATGCAAGCTCCAGCGATCCATTTATGGGCTGGTGCAAGCATCTCGGAGTTGGAACATTCGCTTTGATGAGATGATCAAAGCGTTTGGGTTTATGCAGACTTATGGGGAAGCCTGCGTTTACAAGAAAGTGAGTGGGAGCTCTGTAGCATTTCTCATATTATATGTAGATGACATACTTTTGATGGGAAACAATATAGAATTCTTGGACAGTATTAAGGCCTACTTGAATAAGTGTTTTTCAATGAAGGACCTTGGAGAAGCTGCTTACATATTAGGCATCAAGATCTATAGAAATAGATCGAGACGCCTCATAGGTCTTTCACAAAGCACATACCTTAATAAAATTTTGAAGAAGTTCAAAATGGATCAGTCCAAGAAGGGGTTCTTGCCTGTATTGCAAGGTGTGAGATTGAGCTCGGCTCAATGCCCGACCACGGCAAAAGATAAAGAAGAGATGAGTGTCATCCCCTATGCCTCAGCCATAGGATCTATTATGTATGCCATGCTGTGTACCAGACCTGATGTAAACCTTGCCGTAAGTTTGGTAGGAAGGTACCAAAGTAATCCCGGCAAGGAACACTGGACAACAGTCAAGAATATCCTGAAGTACCTGAAAAGGACAAAGGACATGTTTCTCGTTTATGGAGGTGACGAAGAGCTCGTCGTAAAGGGTTACGTCGATGCTAGCTTCGACACAGATCTGGATGACTCTAAGTCACAAACCGGATACGTGTATATGTTGAATGGTGGAGCAGTAAGCTGGTGCAGCTTCAAGCAGAACGTCGTGGCGGGATCTACATGTGAAGCATAGTACATGGCAGCCTCGGAGGCAGCGCATGAAGCTATTTGGGTGAAGGAGTTCATCACCGACCTAGGAGTCATACCCAATGCGTCGAGGCCGATCAAACTCTTCTGTGATAATACTGGAGCTATTGCCCTTGCCAAGGAGCCCAGGTTTCACAAAAAGACCAGGCACATCAAGCGTCGTTTCAACTCCATCCGTGAAAATGTTCAAGATGGAGACATAGATATTTGCAAAGTACATACGGATCTGAATGTCGCAGATCCGTTGACTAAACCTCTCTCGCGAGCAAAACATGATCAACACCAGAACTCTATGGGTGTTCGATTCATCACAATGTAACTAGATTATTGACTCTAGTGCAAGTGGGAGACTGTTGGAAATATGCCCTAGAGGCAATAATAAAAGGGTTATTATTATATTTCCTTGTTCATGATAATTGTCTTTTATTCATGCTATAACTGTATTATCCGGAAATCGTAATACACATGTGAATACATAGACCATAACATGTCCCTAGTGAGCCTCTAGTTGACTAGCTCGTTGGTCAACAGATAGTCATGGTTTCCTAACTATGGACATTAGATGTCATTGACAACGGGATCACGTCATTAGGAGAATGACGTGATGGACAAGACCCAATCCTAAGCATAGCACAAGATCGTATAGTTCGTTTTGCTAGAGCTTTTCCAATGTCAAGTATCTCTTCCTTAGACCATGAGATCGTGTAACTCCCGGATACCGTAGGAGTGCTTTGGGTGTACCAAACGTCACAACGTAACTGGGTGACTATAAAGGTGCACTACAAGTATCTCCGAAAGTGTCTGTTGGGTTGACACGGATCGAGACTGGGATTTGTCACTCCTTATTACGGAGAGGTATCTCTGGGCCCACTCGGCAATGCATCATCATAATGAGCTCATAGTGACCAAGTGCTTGGTCACGGGATCATGCATTACGGTACGAGTAAAGTGACTTGCCGATAACGAGACTGAACGAGGTATTGGGATACCGACGATCGAGTCTCGGGCATGTAACGTACCGATTGATAAAGGGAATAGTATACGGGGTTGCTTGAATCCTCGACATCGTGGTTCATCCGATGATATCATCGAGGAGCATGTGGGAGCCAACATGGGTATCCAGATCCCGCTGTTGGTTATTGCCCGAGAGCCGTCTCGGTCATGTCTGCGTGTCTCCCAAACCCGTAGGGTCTACACACTTAAGGTTCGGTGACGCTAGGGTTATTAGGAAGACTTGTATGTGATTACCGAATGTTGTTCGGAGTCCCGGATGAGATCCCGGACGTCACGAGGAGTTCCGGAGGGGTCCGGAGGTAAAGATTTATATATGGGAAGTTGTCAAACGGACACCGGAAAGTTTCAGGGTCATATCGGTATTGTACCGGGGCCACCAGAGGGGTTCCGGGGGTCCACTGGGAGGGGCCACCCCTCCCGGGGGGCCACATGGGCTGCGTGGGGAAGGAGCCAGCCCCTGGTGGGCTGGGCGCCCCCCCCTTGGGCCCATGCGCCTAGGGTTGGGGGGGAACCCTAAAGGGGGCGCACCCCCCTTGCTTGGGGGGCAAGTCCCCCCTCCCTGGCCGCCGCCCCCCCTCTAGATCCCATCTAGAGGGGCCGACCCCCCTTTCCCCTTCCCCTATAAATAGAGGGGTGAGGGGAGGGCTGCACACCCAAGCCAAGGCGCAGCCCCTCCCCTCCCCAACACCTCTCCTCCTCCACGTGCTTGGCGAAGCTCTGTCGGAGTACTGCCTCTCCATCATCATCACGCCATCGTGCTGCCGGTGGAGCTGTCTTCCTCAACCTCTCCTTCCTCCTTGCTGGATCAAGACGGAGGAGACGTTGCCCGTACCGTACGTGTGTTGAACGTGGAGGTGCTGTCCGTTCAGCACTTGGTCATCGGTGATCTGAATCACGTCGAGTACGACTCCATCATCACCGCTCCCTCGAACGCTTCCGTACGCGATCTACACGTGGTATGTAGATGCAAACTCACTCCCTTGACTCGTTGCTTAGATGAACTCATAGATGGATCTTGGTGAAACCGTAGGAAAAATTTTAATTTTCTGCAACGTTCCCCAACAGCCACGCTGTTCCTAGCTCCCGCCGTCCTGGCATCGACACTAATCCTCTCCAGGACTTCTGCGTCACCGACCTCGATGGCAAGGCGGTCTCGGTGAACAGGCATCCGTGCAAGCCCATGTCAGAGGTCGGCGACGACTTCCTCTTCTCGTACAAGCAGGCCTAGGCCGGCAACACGTCCACCCCGAACGGCCCGGCCGTGACGGAGCTCGACGTGGCCTAGTGGTCCGGTACCAACACGATGGGCGTGTCCATGAACCGCGTGGACTTCGTGTCGGGGGGGCACCAACCCGCCGCACATCCACCCCCATGCCACCGAGATTGGCATCGTGATGAAAAGTGAGCTCCTCGTTAGAATTCTCGGCAGCCTCGACTCTGGGAACAAGGTCTACTCAAGGGTGCTGCACGCTGGAGAGACCTTCCTCATCCCGCGCGGCCTCATGCACTTCTAGTTGAACGTTGGTAAGACGGAGGCCTCCATGGTCGTCTCCTTCAACAGCCAGAACCCAGGCATCGTGTTCGTGCCGCTCACACTCTTCAATTCCAACCCGCCAATCCCCACGCTAGTGCTCACCAGGGCGCTACGGGTGGAGGCCGGGGTCATGGAACTTCTGAAGTCCAAATTTGCTGGTGGGTTTTATTTCCTGGGAGCCTTCCATGTATGCTAGGGAAATTTAATAATTCTCAGTAGAAGACATGTATTCAAGCTTCTGGTTAAGCTCCCAAGCAGTTGTAATAAGATTGAATAAGTTAGCCTCGTGCTTCAGCCTTTACAACCTATGTGAGGAATTATGAAATATATTGCAATAAGATTGAATATGTAAATTATAGCATTTTTGGTATATTTGCTCCATTACCCATTTGTATTTCATTCTTTATCACCTTTTTTATGGTGAATTGGGTGTTCTAAATTCAGTCAGCCGTGTTAGAGATACAAAGGTGATAAGGGCAAACCCAATATCTCACCTACAGCGAGAGTATCTTTTGTCTCGCCTGAACCTTTTTCAAGTGTTGTACTCCCTCCGTCCCATAATGTAGGACGTTTTACATTATGGGACGGAGGGAGTACATTACTAGGCCAGTCTGTTCTTAATGCTGCTCCTTAGCTGGTAGTTGTGTACAATGTGTTCTTCTTTGTTTTTTGTCATTCCATTTGTTCATTAGTTTTCTTGTTTCTCCACGGGTTTATTCGGATTTTTTGTTTTGCCATTGTTTTTTCACCTTTTTCTTCGTCTGGTTCCTGGTTTTTTCTCTTTTCTTTATTTTTTTCTTCAGTTTCTTTTTGTTTCTTTCCCGGTTTTCCCTAGTTTTTCTTGTTTTCTTCATTGTTGAGGAAATCGTTAACTGGTAGCAGGTTGGTTGACTGGCGAGTAGGGGCTTAATAGGGTAATTGGCCAATTAATCAATTAATCAGTTGATTTCTCAGTTTATCAGCAACTCAGCGACCCTATGAGTAGGGATTAATCGGCAAGTTAACTGGTTAATCGGATGAATTCTCAATCAAGGGTTTTCTATGATTCCTTTTGTTTATCTGCAATGTTTCTCTCATGTCTTCTTTTATATTCATTGGTTTTATTTTATTTCTTAGCTGGTCTCCATTTATTTTTCTTCGATATTGCTTCGGTTGTGTTTTTGTTTCTTGGTTTCCATTATGTCTCTTTCTTGATTTTAAACATTTTCTATTTTTCTTCAAAAAAAAATTCCAGTGCTCAATGTACATTTTCAGCATACACGTGAAAGATTTCTTCTTGATACATATTTTACATTTGTCAAATACATTATGTGATTTTTTTTCTTAAATACATGTTATTAACACTTTTTGGAATACATGGGCAACATTTTTTCCAAATACAAGCTGAATATTTTTATGGTAATAAACATTTTGTCAAAATCATGCATACATGTTTATAAATACATAATAAACATTTTTTTTCAAATATATGTTTTTGGTGTTTACTTATTTCATACACATTTGTACATTTTTCGTATACATCGGGAACATTTATATACACATTGAACATTTTTTAAATAAGTGAACAACATTATTTCATACACATTGTAATATTATTTGTATATTTTTTTACTTGAAATTTTTTATACGAATTTATTATTTTCAAGTTCTTCATTAACATTTATATACATGAAAATTGTTTTGCTATACACGTTTTAATTTTTTCAAATGCTTGATTTAACTTTTAAAATATTTTATTAGCTTTTTTTCACATACTTGATATTTTCAGATCAATGTTTTCCATACAAATTATATTCTTTACATTTTTCGTATATATGATAAATATTTTTTATGCACATTTTACATTTTTCAAATGCTTGCTTAACATTTTTTAAACATTTTATTAAATTATGTTTTTATTATATACACATTTATATTATTGGAAATATAAAGAAAATAAAACTAACAAATAAAAGAACATAAACAAAAAATATGAAGAAAAAAGAGAGTTGTGGTCTGTGGCCTCGCTATGGGAACGCCCAGTCCAGCGTTCAGTTCAGCGAAGTTGCCTACGTCTGCATTGACAATATCGGGGAGCAATTAATCAAAGATCGCTCCTTCGGGTAGGCTAAGAGCGCTCTAGGCGCTCCCTTGGGATTTTATTTTTCTGCACACGCTTTTGGCTTTTAGATTTTTTTTTTGATTTTTTGGCTTTTCGGTTTTCCAGGCTTTTCTTAGGTTTTGGACAACAAGAATTGACACGAAGAAACGTGTTTTTATTTATTTTTCCTTTCGCGAGAGGCACGGAGAATTACTTCTTGCGGAGGCACGGATTTGAGGCACGGCCGTGCCTCTCGCAAAAGGGAACAGACTTATTTTTTCTTTTTTTCCTACGAAGAGAGGCACAAATTTACTTCTCGTAGAGGCACGGATTAGCTTTCACGAAAGGCACGGTCATGCCTCTCGAAAAAGGGAAAAGGTGTTTTTTTTCTACCACGGGAGGCACGGATTTACTTCTCATAGAGACAAGGTTTTGCTTTTGCGAGAGGCATGGTATGACCGTGCTTCTCGAAAAGAAAAATATATATTTATTTTTTGATTCCGAGAAAGGCACGGTCGTGCCTCTCGCAAAAGGGAAACACACGTTTTCCTGTTTTTTCTATAAGGGGAGGTATGGATTTGCTTCCGCGTGGGGCATGGCCGTGCCTCTCGGAAAGGGAAAACGTGCTCCCAGTTCAGGGTTTTCTGTCCTTTTTTCTGATTCTTTTTGTCAAAACCTATAAACATGGGAACTAATTTTGAAAATCATGACACCAGAAATCGAACGGTGAAAACGGTTCGAGATTTGGACGCATGGTTTGTCAGATTATTTTTTTAAATCATGTGTCTAAATCTACGAAGAAAGGACTCTTAGGTTGCGATAAGTGGCGTGCATGTAGTGTGACACTTGTCACAACCTGGAAAGGTTGGAGTGACATTTGCAAAGAGTACTCCGTAACTAGTGATTTTGACAATATCGTGTTAGTTCTTTTATATGTAACTCTATTTATACCCATAACACTTAATTACAGGTGCATTGATTTGGACCTAAAATCCAAAAAAAGTACAAAGTAACTCCTATGATTTAGAACTACAATGAAATCTCTTAAAAACACCTTCTTCGCGGTATCAATCTTTATTCGTAGAAATACTCCAAAGACTTCGGTAAAGAGGCTGGAATTGGACTAGAGCAATGATGTTGTCACGCTTTCGCCTGCGCGAACATTATCAATAATGGTTTTGAAAGTGCCTTGTGTCGTCCATCCAAAAAGATGGGAAGCCTTGATCAATGAACTTATTTGGCCCGGGGATGATCCTCTAGAAGTGCAGGACGTCGAATCACTATATTTTCACTATGGTGTCGATGGTGATTTCACCTCCACAAAAAATCAAACCAACAAAAAAGATTGATACAACATGAGAAAGCGGAAGATTACGTGAGCATCTATGCTCACATCTTGTCCACCCCGGTAAGTGAACCTTTTCGTATCCTTTTGCTTATATTTTGTTGTTTGTTCCGTAAATGACTTTGAGTTGTTTTTCAAAGCTTGCCATAGCAGCTCAAACCTCTTATCTGGAAATGGGAGTTCTAACCGATCCTAACCCCAATTCCAAACAAATTGATTGGACCATGGTTCGTTAAACTCCCCAGATCCAAAATCGGATCTGCGAGGACAAAAAACTCTCTAACATCATGACAATATCTTGTTAGTGCGAGTACTCCTCCCGTCCTGTATAAGGATTTCCTTCCACCTATATGGCCCATTTTCGCTGTTTCTTTCCTTGGCTGGATGTCAAATGGGTTCAGTATGTTTCTCGCTAGGTTGGCTTCGCCTTGGTTTCAATTTCTTTCTTTCTTCGATTTCTTCCGTTTTTCTTTATGCGTTTCCGATTTTCTGATTTTCTTGTTTTTCAACGTTTTTCTTCACTTTTTCATGGTTCCTGCCAATTTTTTATGTTTCTTCAAGGTTTTTTTTTCTTATTTTTGTCAGTTTTCTTGATTTTCATTGGGTTTTTCTTTCATGTCTTTTTTTTTGTTTCTTTCTCGGCTATGTTTGGTTTCTTGCTTGTTCCTTCTTTTTATTTGGTTTTCAGCACACATTCAACATTTTTTGTATACATTAGAGAAAAATTTGTATACACATTTAATATTTTGAAATACATGATTAATAGATTTTTTGTGTATATCTAATACATGTTTAGCATTTTTGGGTACATGATCAATATTTTTTACAGATTTAAAATTATTTCAACTGTTTGATTAACAATTTTCAAATACAAGATTGGCATTTTTTTAAATACATGGTCAACATTTTTTTCTATACACATTTAACAATTTCAAATACTTTATTAACATTTTTAGTACGTGGTCAACATTTTTCCTATACACCTTTCACATTTTTTAAAATGCTTGATTAATATTTTTAAATACATGGTCAACATTTTTCTACACATTTAACATTTTTCAAATGCTTGATTAATATTTATTAAATACTTGTTTAATAATAAAATTCAAATGCTTGATTAATATTTTTTAAATACATGATCAATATTTTCCATAGACATTGTGTTTTTTTGTATACATGAGAAACATTTTATCAATACAATTTTTTAAGAAATTAAATGGTTGGTTAACATTTTTTCCAAATGGTTTTATGTAAAGTGTTTTCCATAATAACTTTATCTAGAATATTTGGAATTTTTTGTATACGTGAGATCAAGGGCGAGGATATGGTAGATGATGGTGGCCGTGAGGGTGGAGTTGATAAGAATCAGTTGGTCGCTTCTCTTGAGCATGGAAGCCTTCCATGTCGGGATATGTCCAGCCACTTGAATAATGCTATTAGATTCTCAAAAAAAAACTTCAATAGTACTACCTCCGTCCCATAATATAAGATGTTATTACAAACAATATACTCTACAGAGGAAGCAATATTTATCTGTATACCTGTCTAGCCTTGACTTATTGTACGGGGCATGGGCTGATTAATTTCATCACATCTTTGCTAACTGGTTTCTGTTATCAATCATGTCGTCAGATTTGCAAGATATTCCTATCCATTCCGTATCAAGTTAACCTCATATCCATATTTGTATTGGAGTAACATCCGCTCCACGTTGGTATTCGATATCATACATATTTACATTTGTATTCGTTATAGAAAATATGAAAACAGAATGGAAAGTGCACTATCTTATCCGCATCCAGTGGCATTCTTTCCAAGTGTTGATGTTTTTATCCAATAAAATCTATGAAAATGTTATCTAGCGAACATCAGTCATGGGGATGGTTCCAGCGAACATCCTTTCTACTGTTGCATGAATCTCGGTGCAAGGCCGCTGCCAGTCTGCCACGTAGATTTTCTGGAGTTGTTCGCTGTAATCCTCTCTCTGGCCAACACTACCTTGTTAAACTCCCCCCCAAAAAAAAAGACGTGGGTTGGGCCGGACTCAATATCACGCCCACCTGCCTCGGTCGTAGGTGGGTGTACCACTTAGATTGTAGAGCGGTTTGTGCGCACTTGCGACAAACCTGCTATACGCATATGAAGCTATTTTGTTTTAAATTTGTTTTTTCATTTGAAACTTTGACTAGAAAAAAATCATAAAATCCCGAAATTTCTTCTTCGTTATAAGATAAAATGTCCCTATTCTTTTATTTTCCTATGTGTTTTTTACAAATCACAAAAGTTGCCATGTCTTACAGAACAAGTTATAACATGCCAAGTTTATGTAGGTAGCATGACATTTTTTTAATTAATAACTTGGCATTTTTTATTATTTAGAGGATGGCAATGTTAATATGAAGAGGATGGCGGTTTATCATTGAGAGGATTATTTTCAATGGTATGCCATTTTTATTGAGAGGATGACCGTTTTATCATAGAGAGAATGTCATTTTTATTATTACTGGCGTGTCATTTTTTAATTAGACCTGGTAGATTTAGTGTATGTAGCATAACAGTTTTACTTAGGTACTGTGGCATTTTTATTATTGTTATTTCTATTATAAAGAAGATGCCATTTTTATTAATAAGAGGTTGTCAGTTTTATTATTAAGAGCATGCCAATTTAATAATAAGGATTGCATTTTAATCAATAAGAGGAGACGATTTTATTACTAAGAGCATGGCATTTTAATAATTAAGAGGATGGCAATTTTATTTTCAGTGGCACGACATATTTATTAAATTTTTGCACAGCAAACCAAATAAAGTTAAGTTTTACAGCATGGTATTTTTGTTTTTTGGTCCATAGCAAAAACAGATATTCACTGTTTATACATCATGACAATTTCTTTTTTTTTAGATCATGGCATTTTAATAAAAAATAATATTCATGGTATTTTTTGAAATGAAACAGTAAAATGATATCTATGGGCCAATCGGGGTCGCCCTGGACCCCCACCACAGCGAACAATCGGGAAAGGATGAAACGTTCGCTCGATCAACCTTCATCGTTCGATGGCATCCTCCTCCTACTGGGGGTCCAAAATCTAAGCGCTCGAACTTCGTACTAAAGCAACGACACTTTGAGATGGAGAGAGTGTTATCAGTACAACTTTGTTTCCGGCAGATGAGGATTCGTCTCCAGGACAGGAGTCAGAAAAAACCCAGCAATCTGACGACTATATGGTCATCTTGCTAATACAAATTGACAAAGGTACCCAAGATCACAAGTGAATGAAACCGAAACGTGCTGATTTGCACATATTTCCCACGTTTTTCATAAGCAGAATGGCATAAATCCGATCCATGCACATGGATAAACTGTTGTCAATACATGGCCTTGTCTTTTCTACTAAAAAAGAAGGGAGTTATTGGAATTAATGGTGCCAGAACAGAGCAATAAACCTCCTCCATTTTCACCACATATGCATGCATGTTAGCCTTCGCATCGCATGTTTATAATCGGGCATACCTCCCTCATCCGATCCTCAGTAACACTGTCAACTTAGCACAAGATTGCGCACGTTCTATTCTCCCTGCAACCAACCAAGAACCAACCATGTCCATAGCCAACGTCCTTCTCGTGCCCTACCCGTGCCAAAGCCACATAAACCCCATGCTACAGTTTGCCAAGAGGCTGGCGTCCAAGGGCGTGCCCGCCGCCCTTGTCGTGACCCGCTTCATCGCCAGAACTGTCCAGTTCGATGCCGGCCCTGTGCGCGTCGAGTCCATCTCCGATGGCCACGATGAGGGCGGCCTCCCGTCGGCGGCAAGCGTCGACGAGTATGTGGAGAGGCTGGAGTCCAGTGGGTCGGCGTCCCTGGCCGCGCTCATCGAGGAAGGCCACTTCACACACGTGGTGTACGACTCGTTCATGCACTGGGTGGCGCGCACGGCGCGGGGGCTGGGTCGGCCGGCCGTACCCTTCTCCACCCAGTCGTGCGCTGCGAGCGCTGTGTACTACTACATCAACTCCGGGCTGCTGGACGCGCCGCCGCCGGGTGACAACTCGGGGGTCAGGAGCGAGCCGTTCGCCGGGTTGCCGAGGCTGGAGAGGTGGGAGTTCCCGTCCTTCGTGTTCCATGACGCGCCGTACCCGGCGCTCACCGCCCCCGCGCTCGCCCAGTTTGCTGATCGGGACGTGGGGGACTGGGTTCTCGTCAACTCGTTCGATGAGTTGGAGTTCGAGATAGTAAGATCTAACTTTTTAGGTTTCAAATGATGATGTTTTTATCCAAAATAAAAGATGTTCATTAGTTGCATATTGAAGATCAAGAAACATGATCCGTGAAATTTGAACTTTCGATTTGTGAGGTTTCATTTCTAGCCCCATACTAAGTCGAGCCACCCTGAAAAAGTTTCCGGAAAGAGTGAAACCTTCAGTAAGAAAGAAACTGCACGTGGGGAAATTTCGAATGAAAATTTAGAAAGTTCTACAGGTTCCTTCTTTCTATTTATTCTGGATTTTCCTTTTGTTGAGTTTTCTTTACCTTTTTTTTAGAAACTTTTGAGTTTTTTTTCTTTTTGAGATGGATCTTAGACATATTTGATGGGCTTAAAATGAGTCACATGAGTTGGGCCTACACGAGTTGGGCTTAAAGTGGGTTGGTGTTTCTGTTCGAGGAAAGTATCGTTTTCCCCCTCAAATCCTGTCTGATGGACCGATTTCCCCCCAAAGTCTAAAACCGGATCAATCAGCCCCTAAACTCTCCAAAACCGGATCAATTCTCCCCCATGGTGGTTTTGCACCAGATTTAGGTGGTTTTGACTAGTCTCCTTGCTGACTGGACATTGCTGACTTGGCAGATTTCAGGTGTTTTCATCGATTGGGGGAGCCGGTCGACCAATCAGCCCCCAATTCAGGTGATTTCGGTCCAACCTCCCTGTGCCGCGACGGCGTCAAGCACGCCCAACCTTGCCGCGACGGCGTCAAGCACGCCGGCGGCGTCCGCCGACGCCGCCATGGCGTCCGCCCTGCAGTCGGCCTCCACGCCGCCCGATGGTGAGTCAACCGCCCCCCTTTCTTTCCCGTCGAAGTCATCTACTGCATGATCTTAGTTTAGGAGAAATCAGAGCTGCGCTTAGAAGTCATCTACTGCACCCAATTTTGCTGCCATGGCAGGCAGATGGTGGAGGTGTAGGGTAGATCATAGGAAGATTGTTTTTATGGGTAGGTCCTGAGCTATGTAATGAGGTAAAGATTGTTTTTTTGGGCAGGTCTTGTCGATGAGGCAGCAGATGAAGAAGAAATAAGTTATGTGTCACTACATTATTTTGGCAAATTTGAGACAGTGGATGGATTGCTTGTATACAACGGAGGTCTGATGATTACTTTTCCGTTCAATAGGAAAAGCCTAAAGTTTGAGCTTTTGTTGTCTTATGCTGAGGACATGTATCATGTAGAAAGAGGACATTGTAGGGGGGATTATAGTTACAAGATGCACTGGCTTGTTCCAGGGAAAAAACTGAGTGAGGGTTTGCAATTTATTTTTGATGATTCAAGTGTGGAGAAGATGTGGAATGCAACACCTATTGGGTCATGTGCAGAGATCTATGTGGAGGAAGTGCAGTTGTGTGAAGAAGCAGTAAAGCAGTTGCAAAACAGAGTAGATGATGTGCCTGTGGTAGATGATGTGCCTGTGGTAGTTTCAGCAACATATTCCAAGCATAAAGGTAGCAGATTTGCATTGGTAAATGTGGATGCTGTGGAGACAAACATGGTCGATGAGATGTTTTTATCAAATGTAGCAGCTTCAGCAGAACACAGAGCAGAGCCAGAAGTTGTTGTAGGTGTGAAAAGGACAGCTGCTGAGGAAGAAAATTTGAGGATAATAAGTGAGGCTAATGACTTTCTTACTACATTTGAGAGTCCAGTGAAGATTAAGAAAAGTAGAGCAAGTAGAGTTGCAGTTAAAAGAAGAAAAGTACCTCTTGCAGCTCCAGTTTCAGCAACTACATCTTCAGGTGCAGCTCAAGGTGCATGTGCTCCTCCTCCAACTCCAGGTGCAGCCCAAGGTGCATCTTATTCATGTCCAGGTGCATCTTCTTCAGCTCCAGTAGGAAATAAAGCAAAATCTGCAAAGACCAAAGCAGTAGCAGGTACACCACAGAGAGGAACAATGCCACAATTTACTCAAGGACAGAACCCAGCAGCTACTTCTGAATTTGAGTATACATCTACATATCATGTTCAAAATGGAACAAGTGCTAATGAAGTATTACATGAAAATGTAAAAGAAGGAGAAGAAGGTGATGATGAAAGTGACATTGACTACCAGCCTTTGTCAGAGCACAGTTCTGCTGAAGAATCAGAGGCAGAGAAATTAAGGAAATTAGCAAGAGAAATTAGGAGGCAGAAGAGAGCAAAGAAATTAGGGGATGCTGTGGGGCCTGTCATCAAAGATAATAATGTGATTGAAGGATTGTCTGGTGATGAGAAGCTGGATGGCATAGAAGATGATGTTGTGTCATCAGATGATGACTGCTCTTTTGATGAGGAAAGTGATGGTGAGGGGGCCACACAGCTAGTGAGAAGGAAAAGTGAATGGAGAAAATATGACAGCAAATCAGAAATTCCTACATTTGAGATAGGAATGGTTTTTAGAGGAAGACATCAGATGAAGAAAGCTCTAATAAAATATGGCATTAAGAAACATGTGCATATTGCTTTCACAAAGGATGAAAATCATAAAGTAGGTGCAAAGTGTACTTGGCCTGGCTGCAACTGGATGATCTATGCTTCTAAAACTACTAGAAATAAGTGGCTACAGGTGTCTACCTTTGTAGATGAGCACCATTGCATTCCAAGAAGAGATAACAAACTGGTCACATCAACTGTTATTGCTACAAAATATGGTAGGCTTATAAGAGCAAATCCAAATTGGAAGTTAGAAGATTTGAGGAAAACTGTACTTGAGGACTTATTTGCTGATGTGATAGTTGCACAGTGCAAGAAGGCAAAGAGAATGGTCATGCAGAAACTATTGCATTCCACTGAAGGAGAGTACTCAAAATTATTTAATTATCAGTTAGAGCTGCTGAGAACTAATCCTGGAAGCACAGTTGCAGTGAAGTTGGACCATAATGAAAAGGATGGGTCATATGTATTTCAAAGGTTTTACATGTGTTTTGATGCCTTGAAGAAATGTTTCTTGGCAGGTTGTAGAAAAGTTATTGGCCTTGATGGTTGTTTTTTCAAAGGTGCTTGCTATGGACAGATGTTGTGTGCTATAGGAAGAGATGCAAATAACCAGATGTATCCTATTGCTTGGGCTGTTGTGGAGAAAGAAAATTATGAGTCATGGTTCTGGTTTCTTGCCAAGATAAACTAGGACTTGAAAATAAGCAATCAAGGAGATGGATATGTATTTATGTCAGATCAACAAAAGGGACTTATACGGGCAATGGAGGACATTTTTCCTAAAGCTGAGCATAGAATGTGTGCAAGACACATATATGCTAATTGGAAGAAAAAACACCCAGACCATGATCTTCAGAAAAGGTTTTGGAGATGTGCAAAATCACCAAACAAAGTGATTTTCAACTACAACAGGGCCAGGCTAGCACAATTTACTGTTGAGGGTGCAAAAGATATGATGAACACTGATCCAGTACATTGGAGTAGGGCCTACATGAAGCTGGGGTCTAATTGTGATTCAGTTGATAACAACATGTGTGAATCTTTCAACAACTACATCCTGTTAGCTAGGTACCTTGCTATTGTCTCAATGCTTGAGTGGATCAGGTGCAAAATTATGGTGAGGGTACAAGAAAATAGAGGGAAGTCAGTTAACTGGAAAGGAACTATATGTCCCAACATTTTCAAAAAACTGAAGCAAAACATAAGGAGATCAGGTTTCTGCCATGTGCTGTGGAATGGGAAAGATGGATTTGAAGTGCAAGAGCATGAGAAATTCAAATTTACTGTTAACTTGCAGCTCTGGACTTGCTCGTGTAGATATTGGCAGCTGTCAGGTTTACCCTGCTGCCATGCCATTAGTGCTATCTATAAAACAGGACAGAAAATTGATGATTATATTGCTCCTTGCTACTCCATAGAAGTGTACAACAAGATATATGATCATTGCTTACAACCTTTGGAGGGAGAGGAGAGTTGGCCTATTTCAACAAATCCAAAGCCACAACCACCTGGTCACATTAGCTTGCCTGGAAGGCCTAAAACAGAAAGAAGGAGAGAGGAAGGAGAAAAACCTAAGGGTACTAAGATGAGCAAAGTAGGTGGCAAGATCACTTGTAGTTATTGCAAAAGGCAAGGACATAATAGATCAAGCTGTAAGAACAATGATGGAGCTAAACATCATGGAAATGCTCATTTGGTCAGAGAAGCTGCAAAACAAAAGAAGCAAGACAAAAAGGCTTTTGATGCTCTTCAGACACAGAAAGCTGTGCTTGAAAAGCAGGTTAAGATGACACTTGTTAGTACTAATGAAAAATTGGTTGCTTTTTGTTTCTACTAATTAAAACTTGGTTGCTTTTTTGTTTATACTAATAAAAAACTTGTTTGCAGGCTGCTGATATAAAAGGCAAGGCAATGGCTGTGCAACCTAGGCCAAAGAAGTTGGAAGTTAGAAGAAAACCAGGAACCCTAAGGATCAATGAACCTACATCTCAACAAAGCTCACAGCCAAGCTCTCAACAGAGCTCACAACCAAGCTCTCAACCTAGAGTTCCACAACATTGTGTGTTCAACCTTGCTGCATACAAGGAGGCACTAAATGCTAAGAAAGGGCCATCCATTTGATTACAAAATTTGTGATATTGTGCTAAATTTGTGCCACACTTGTCCTAAATTTCTGCTTCTGTTAATTTGAGGCACAATTTCTGCTACTATAATTTTTTGGATTAAAACAAAGAGGACAACAGAGTTGAAAACATTTATGCTTGAACATCTTCAGTACATTTGATCACTGCATTTGTTCAGTACTTAACTAGAAACTCTGACAGTGCATACATAACTGCATTTCTCCAGTACCTAACATACAAACTTAACATAGAAACTTAACTGCATTTCTCAGTGCATAATGAACTAGACACTGAACTAGAAACTTAACTTCTCTATCTTCACTTCTGCATGTCCTTCATCTTCTTGATGCGGTCGGAGTGGCGAATGCCGACGCGGATGTAAGTCTCCGCCTCGATTGGCATGCTCCTGTCGCCGAGCTGCGGGATCACCGGCGCCACCACGTACACGTCGTCGTCGGCAGGCGCCACCTCCCCCTCGCTGTCGTCCTCCACATCCACCACCACCTGCTCCTTCTCGCTGTCCTCCACATCCTGCTCCTGCTCGCTGTCCTCCAACACATCTTCACTGCACTCTCCGTCGCTGTCAGAGTGCACAATAACCTGCTTCACTGCAGCTGGTACAGCGACCACGACGCCGACGAGATCTTCAACTGGAGGTGGAGGGGGGCGACGGCGGGAGCGGTACTCGTACCACCTGGCACGCTGACGCGGATCTGGTGACTTCTCCGCCTCATTCATAGCCCAAAGGAAAACAGAGATAGCTGGAATGGGACGGCCGTCGGGGAACATTCTCTTCTTCTCATCATCAGTTGCCACAACGATGAGGCCCCTAGCGTGGTCCACGCACATCTGCAAGCTCGGAAATCTGTTGTAGATCTCCTCCACATCGGCCCTTTTCTCTGAATCCCCCTTGCAGAACCTGCTCACAGTTTCCTCCCACCGATCTTGAGCACGGCGAACATCTCTTGCAGTCTTCTTCTTGGGCGCCATCGCCGGCATCGAGAAGCGATGGGAGTGGGTGGGCGAGAGGCGAAGGGAGTGGATGAGAATGGGGAACGGCGAGTGGATGAGAGTGGGTGGGCTAGTGCTGTCTGGGCGAGCGTGGCCTTAAATGGGTGGCTGTCAAAGCGGTGGGTTCAGTTAACTTCAGACAACGCTTCAGAAAAATTCAGACAACCAAAAGTTCAGTTATCTTCAGACACAAGTTCAGACTTTTTAAATTTTAAACTCAAGTACATTTGTTCACTCGAGCTTACATAGGTGGTTCACTAAGATACTACATCACATCTTCAAAGCCATGATAACAGCAGACACAATGCAGAAAAAGATGGCAAATTTGTACATCTTTTTGCTTCTCTGAAATTCCTTGGCAAGAACATCCATTTGTTGAGCATGCTGCGCTTTCAAATCCAGCACATAAACATCAGCATCACCAATGCTGCACTTGGCATCCATGAGAGCATGCTCCAGCTGTGATTTCTCGGTCTTGAGCTTCCTAACCTCTGTCTTCAGCCGATTCACAACATCTCGCAGGTCACCTAATAGCGTACTGACAAACTTATCCAGGGGATCATCATGCCACTTGAAGTAGCCACAGTCATATCCCTATTCAAAAAATTGTGCAATTTTGTCAAAAGAATCACGCAAAGACTTGCTGCTCAACGAAACAACAAACAGAAACGGCGGGCACAGATCCTTGACTTTGCAGTGGCTGCAGTTTTGCTTACCAGAGATTGGCTGCAGTTGTAGTATCGATGACCGGGGTTGGCAATGCTCCACGAAATTCACCTCGGAGCCTTGACTTTGCAGTGGCACACCTTCTCAGGCGAGTACGCCATCGGTGGCTCCCGATATGGCACCGGCGACTGCCCTGAGAAGGCCATGGACCACGGCGACCGATGACTGCTTGACGAGCTAGCAGACGCCATGGACTGCGGCGAGCGAGGGGACGGCGATGGG
>NC_041385.1:470701144-470725891 GCF_002162155.2 Triticum dicoccoides
ACGGCGAGGGGCGGCGAGGGGACGGCAATGGGGCGGCGAGGGGACGGCGATGGGGCGGCGAGGGGGCGACAGAGTGCTTCGCGGCGAGGGAGCGGCTTGCAATTATAAATTGGGGAAAGTTGCATCTGCCAAGTCAGCAATGTCCAGTCAGCAAGGAGACTAGTCAAAACCACCTAAATCTGGTGCAAAACCACCATGGGGGAGAATTGATCCGGTTTTGGAGAGTTTAGGGGCTGATTGATCCGGTTTTAGACTTTGGGGGGAAATTGGTCCATCAGACAGGATTTGAGGGGGAAAACGATACTTTCCTCTTTCCGTTCTCAGGTTCTGGATGGGCTGAAGCGCCACTTCAAGGTCCGAGCCATAGGGCCGTGCGTTCCTCTGCCGGCCGCCGATGATTCCGGGGACGTCGACCGCTTCACCTACGGCGCCAACCTGCTCGACCCGGAGGACACCTGCATCAAGTGGCTGGACGCCAAGCCTCCCCGCTCCGTCGCCTACGTCTCCTTCGGCAGCAACGCGTCCATCGGCGCCGCCCAGATGGAGGAGCTGTCCCGCGGCCTCCTCGCCGCCGGCAAGCCGTTCGTGTGGGTCGTCAGGGCCAGCGAGGAGGCGCAGCTCCCGCGCCACCTCCTGGACGAAGCGACGGCGTCGGACGACGCGCTCATCGTGCGCTGGAGCCCGCAGCTGGACGTCCTGGTGCACCGCGCCGTGGGCTGCTTCGTCACGCACTGCGGCTGGAACTCCACGCTGGAGGCGCTCGGCTTCGGGGTGCCGATGGCGGCGCTGCCGCTGTGGACCGACCAGCCGATCAACGCCCGCCTCATCGAGGAGGCGTGGGGCGCCGGCGTGCGCGCGCGCCGCGACGCGTCCGCGGGGGTGTTCCCGCGCGGCGAGATCGAGCAATGCGTGCGCGCCGTCATGGAAGACGAGGGCGGCAGGGCGGCTTCCGCCCGCGCGGCGGCACGACATCTGAGAGACGCGGCGCCCACGGTGCTCGCGCCCGGCGGAGCCTCCGACAAGAAACTGGGAGGGTTCTTGGAGTTGGCGTGCGACGTCATGGACGATGGCGCCACCAGGTCCGAACCTTCCCCGCGCGAGGCGGCACGTCGGTGGAGCGAGGCTGCGCGCGCCGCGGTAGCCCCCGGCGGCAGCTCCGACCAGAACCTGGACGAGTTCGTGGACTATCTGCGGGCTAGCTCTGTCGCGTGAGTCTTGTAATCAAACATGTGGTCGATGATCTGTACTGTTGTAGTCTGCGTCGTTTGTGTCGCTGTTATCTGCGGGCTAGCTCTGTCGCGTGAGTCTTGTAATCAAACATGTGGTCGATGATCTGTACTGTTGTAATCAAATATGAGGACGCCGGCGAAGCCGCGCGCGCCCCAGGGATGGTGGCGGCGGGGCTCCTTTGCGTCTGCGCTCGCTTGCTAGTCGCCGTGAGATCCGGTACGACGGGCCTCTTCGCGGGCGTCGGGGAGTAGATCCGGGGCTGCCCATCCCGGATCCGGCGCGTGGTGGTGCGGGGCTGGCGGCGGCGCGTGTCCTACGTGCGATGGTCTTCCTGCTGGTCCGGTCGCCCGCGGAGAGCAGGGAGCGAGGAGGAAACGGGCTGTGGGCCATGGCGTCTTGCCGCGGTGGTGGTGAGCCAGTGACGAGGGGTTGCTGCACGGAGGCTGCTCCAGCGGCGCGGATCTGGAGAGCATACTAGCGTGGGGTTCTCGGGTGCCGGAGCGGTGGCCCCGGACTTCTTCTTCGGTGACGGCGGCCATGGTGGCTGCGTGGGCAGCGCCACGGCTGGAGCTCGGGGACATCGGTGCTCTGCGGCTATGTGTCGGCCCTCGGTTGTGCCGGGGACGCTTGGTGCCGGCCGGTGGGTTGGCTGTTGCCGTTGTGCGGCCGCCGGATCTGACCAGACGTGGCTGGTTCTGGCTCCTACGGTGGTGTTGGGGTAGCCTTGTCAGCGGCTCTGCACGGAGCAGGTGGCCGCGGTGGGACTACTCTGATCGGTGGCTCCGGGCTCTGGTGGCGGGTGGCGGTTCAGGCGGGTGGTGGCTCTCGTGTGTCGGTTCGAGGGGAGGGCTTCCTTTGGCTGCTCGGGGCGAAAGCCTTGCTCTGGCCTTGGTCTAAGCCGATGATGGCGACGCTTGTGAGCGCTACACCTTTTTGGAGGCGTCATCGTTCAAGGGCCTACGACCTCTTCTCTCACACTCCGGGGGAAACCCTTGTTCCAGGTTCCTGGGCGGACGGTGACGGCGCTCCGGTGTCGTGGTCCTTCTTGGAGGCATCATTTTGGAGTGGTCTTGGCCGGGGAGAGCCATCGGCTCGGGTGGTGCGCGGCCTCGGGGCCGGTGTGGAAGTCGGAGCGGCGGCTCCGGATCTCATCGTCATGAAGGGGTGTCGGCACTGGTCACGTGGGTGGCAGTGTCGTTGGCCAGTCTGGTGCGCGGCCTCGGGGTCAGCGTGGATGTCGGAGCGATGGCTCCGGATATAGTTGTTGGGTGTCGGCTTTGGTTGCTTGGGTGACGAAGCTGGCGGCTCGTCTGGTATGCAGCCTCGGGGTCGGTGTGTGTGGTTTTCATCTGTACGTCAGAGCGGCGGCTCCGGAGATGGTTGTAGGGTGTCGGCTCCGGTTGCTTGGGCGGCAGAGTGGGCGGCTCGTCTGGTGCGTGGCCTCGTGGTCGGCGTGGATGCCGAAGCGGCGGCTTCGGTTTTGGTTGTAGGGTGTCGGCTACGGTTTGCTTGGGTGACGGAGCCGGCGGCTCGGCTGGTGTGCAGCCCCGGGGTCGGCGTGTGTTCATGATGCCCTGTTGGGTGAGTGTTGTAACGGTTTTCGTCCGGGTTTTCGTTAATTAACTGGGCATCTCTCCTCTTAATCATTGAAAGTGGCAAATCTTTTGCCCTGCTTCAAAAAGAAAAAAAACAATTCATGCCAGCATATCTGAGTTCGTTTATTTTGAGTCAGCGATTGGGAGCTCAGGTGGCCTTCACGAACACTGATCTTTTGTTTGTGTGTGTGCGCGCGTGTGGGGCTCTGATCAGCCAACTTTGTTTTTCAGTATCTATTATTTGGACACCCATAATTGCCGCACGTTCGGTCTGTGGAGGCACCAGACCGAACGAATTGTTCGGTAGGATCGTTTCCCAGAGCAGTTCGATCGAACCAACCCCTAGAAAAATATAGGGTGAAAATACGGCAACCATGGTCCCTCATGAAAAGGAAAAATTCACATCAAACAGATGAAAAGTAAAAATTTGCAATCAATGTCAATTTTCCATAGAAAATAAAAAGTAAATTTCCATGGTTCATAAAGTAAAGTTGCCATGGCAAGAATGAAAAGTGAATTTGCCATGTACTCCCTCTGTTCCAAAATAGATGACCCAACTTTGTACTAAAGATAGTACAAAGTTGGATCATCTATTTTGGAACGGAGGGAGTATGTTGGACTAAAATTGCCGTCTATCACTTTTCTCCCAAAATTTCAAGTCGTCCCTGGCTTTATGGCGCTCCAACCCACCCACCCACCCCTAAACCCTAGCTCTCCGGCGATCTCCACTTCTCACCAATAATTTGGTGATTCAATCCACTCATCTTGTTCGGCGCATCAAGATCTCTCTCCTTGTGTCCTTGGAGATGGATCCCTCGATTGGATCTACCCTTGGCTTGGATTTCTCCAAGGGTAGAGTTTTTGCTGATGAGATCTACAAGGCTTCTGGTCTCACCGTTCACCCTATGGCTGATAGAGGGGCTTTCACCCTGGTGGTTTCTTTCAGCGGGCATGACTTCAGGCTTACCGAGGATTCTGTGGCCGCGGCGCTTGAATCTGCATTGGGAGGATCGGCCATTGATCTATGGGTTTCATGCATTGCCGACAAGGTATTTAGTTTTAATGTCTCATGCAAGGATGTTGGTTTTTACATTGTTGATACTAGATCCTTTTCTTGCCCACAATTCAAATGCTATTTTCATTTGTGGGGTAATGGGGGTCCGAATTGGTATCGCGAGTTCAAAGTTTGGAAGAAAGAATGTGATGCTGAATGGATTTTGGTTAGTCCCTCTAAATGAAGGGCGGCCTTGGGACTTCTTGCAATGCATAATCCTCCTGCTAAGTCAGCCATTAAGTCTGGATCCACTATTCAGAAGAATTTATCTTTTGCTATGTTTCAAAATTATGATGTGTGCAAAGGGTATAGATATCATGCGTCTGCTGATTGCATTGCTGCCACTAAAAGTGCTGGTTATGAGATCCCTGATAGGGAGCGTGTGATTATTCATCCACCACCGCCGGTTGATCTTTATTGGACTCTGGCTTCGCCGCCGATCATTTTTGGCATGGTGAGCACGTCGGTGATCCAACAACGTTCAACTTTGGAGGGTTCTGCCTCGGAAATCGCGCCGGCTTGTTCGGGCTGGAATCCGGGCTCTTCGAACTAGCCTTGTTTGGGCCCATCTTTGCCCAACCCATCCATGCCTAGTTCTTCTCAAGCATAGGCTTCTTTTGAACAAATGATTAATGACATGGTCGATGAAATTGTTACGTGTCAGCTATGTTTCAAGCAAGGGCATTTTTCTTCTGCTTGCACGTCAACTTTAAAGTGCTTGGGTTGCTCTCGGGTCGGTCATACGAGGCGTGATTGCACCCGTTTGGCTCAGCGTTTGGGTTTGGTTTGGAAACCCAAACCCGTTGTCGTTCCAGTTTCCGAGGTTCAAGCTACAGGGGCGGGAATATCTCTCTGACAGAATATCTACCAAACTTGGACTCCTCTGCTTTGATTGCATCGTCCACATCGCCCAATTCCATCCACCTTGGCCCCTCGAATCCTCCGGGCTCTCCTTCGGTGACACCACCACTGCCCCTAGAGCCACCATCGCCGCCGCCTGCCATGGCTAACTTTCATCTGGACCCAATGCAGTATGTTCCTCCTGGTCATCATATCATTGATGCTGGAGATGCGCGGTGGCCGCACATATGTGACGCCACACGTACCCATTGTGCGCCGCCATGAGGATTACATGCTTGCTGAAGTGATGCCATTGCCGGAGGCCAATGAGATTGGAGCTGCCCGCGAGGAAGTGGCTGGCTGGCTGGATGCCCATGGCTATCAGGTTCGTTCTGTTCAGCCTTGGATCAATGCAGTGGGTCTGTTCAGAGTTAGGGATCCGGCGGTGCGTTTTCCTCTTCTCCAGCTACCTCCTCAGCCTCTGGGAAACGACCGTTTTATTCGATTTATGAAGCATGATGAGGGAGAGGGTTTTCGTGGAGCTCAGAGTTTTCGCCAAGGATTGATTATGATGCTGGGCATCCCTTTAGATCTGCGTAACACAGATAATATCAGAGTTGCAGTCAATACTTTTGGCAAGTTCCATCATTGGAATAGTCAGGATCCTTACTTGGTCAGAACTCTTGTTTTTGCATCTTTTCCTGAAGATGCGCTTGTCCCACGGGATGTGGTTTTCAATGATACGCTGCTTGGGGTGGGGCACGTGTGTCATGGACTGCTCCTATATACATACTTGGTGCCAACTTTGCTGAACAGATGCCACATGATGAGGATTAGATGCCTATAAATGGTAACCCACACCCCCTGCCTGGTGTGCCCTTTCCTGAGCTCCCTCCTTTCATCTTGCCTCCATATTCCTGCCATCCCATGGGCTGGAATGATGTGCCACCTCCTCCTCCTGAGCAGCCAGACATGGGTGACAACAACTGGGGTAAAGTTGTTTGGGGTGAGGAAGATGAGGTTGTTCAAGATGATGTGGAAGTTGAGTAGCAATCCATGGTTCTGGACCTCTCTGATGATTTTTCTGTCTCTGTGGAGCAAAATATTCAGCCAAATTTTGTGCTAGTCTTTGATGTGGAACAACATGTTGAGCCTGTAGTTGGCCAGGAGCAACCTGTTGTTCAGGAGCCTGTTTACAACCGTGAAGACTGGGCCATGGTGGTCTATAACCCTCCTGTTCCTGCTCAAAACATTGTTCAATTTTCTACTATTGAGGAGCCTATGATTGCCAATATTGATGCAAGCAAAGTTTTCTTTGGGCCTGAGCTGCCACCAGAGATGGCTTTGAGAAGGAACTTTGAGATCTTTCTGCAATCTGACTTTAGCATTGAGCTCACCAAACCTATTGAGGTGCTGCCTATTCAGTCTATCCTGCTTTCCAAGAGAAGTTGGGACTTGGCTTTTGATGTTCCAAGGTTGACATATGAGGCACCTGAGCAGGAGTATAGGTCTGTGGCAAGGGCCCTTTTCCCTTCTTTGGAATCTTCTGACAGAGAGGAAATATAGTCTGAGATTATTCCCCCTCCTGCAATGTCTGTTGGTACACCTTCACAGGAACAGAGGAAGATCAGAAGGCCAAGGAAGACTTTGGCACCAACTCCAACTGTGGAGACTTCTATAAGGAGGTGCACCAGAGGATCTTTGCAGAGAGATAGATTCAAGCCAATTTTTCAGGAGCTACCCATGCAGTCCAAGAGGAGGAAGCCAAAGTCCAAGCCTTTCTCTGCTACAGTGTCTGAGAACTTGCAGGATGTGCAAGTTGATGATCTTCCATCTCCAACTCCTATTAGCAAGCTGCAGCAGATTGGAAATGAGCTTGGCATTGCAGAAGATCTCCTTACTATGGAGAAGCTTATGGTTGATCCCTCTGCTTCTCCAAAAAATGGTGCAAATGTGTAGTGGCCTTTTAGTTTGTGGGGGGTGGCACATGTTTTGTTTTTGCCTTCAACTGTCAGGGATATGGTATTTTATTGGTCCCTGTAATATTTTAAGTATGTCATGCTGGACTTATGTTACTCTTTTCTGTGGTGGCATTAAGTGTCATCAGACTTTATCATCTACTCATATATGTTTTAATGAGTAATGCATGTAAAAACTGGAGTGTTCTTTGCTGGAATGTTAGAGGTTTGAATTCTGATGCAAGGCAAAGGGCTGTCAGGCAGAAGTTGGAGGAGAGTCAATGTGCTATTGCTTGTTTTCAAGAAACCAAGTGTGCTTCTTTTGATTTCAGATCTATTAGATCTTTTTGCCCTAAAAGATTTGATAGTTTTGCTTTCTCCCCCTCTGTGGGAGCTTCTGGGGGAATTTTGATTGTTTGGAACTCATCTATTTTTTGGGGCACTGTGATTGAGATACAACCTTTTGCAATCTTAGTTGAGTTTATTTCCAAACAGAATAATGAGCAATGGTCTTTAGTTTCTGTGTATGGTCCTTGTCAAGGAGAAGCTAGGGAAAATTTTGTCAGCTGGCTGTATAATCTGCAAATACCCATGGATGACAATTGGCTAGTGGTGGGTGATTTTAATTTCATAAGATCACTTGATAATAGGAATTTGCCAGGGGGGGTCTAAATGCTACCTTCATCTTCAATGAAATCATTGTCCACCTAGGCCTGTTGGAACTGCCACTTAAAGGAAGATCTTACACATGGTCTAATATGCAAGATAATCCATTATTAGAGCAGTTGGATTGGTTATTCACATCTGCTGATTGGATTTCTTCATACCCTATGACTGAAGTTTTGCCCCTGGCCAGAACAGCCTCTGATCATGTGCCATGTGTGGTCACAATCAAGACTTCTATCCCCGAATCTAAATCTTTAGGTTTGAGAATTACTGGGTTGAGCTTGAGGGGTTTATGGAATGTGTTGAACAGTCATGGCAGAAACCCTCTCATAAATCTCATATCACTGCTAGCATTGCTGATAAGTTTAAGAGTTTAAGAGGAGCACTTAAGAAGTGGCAACTGAATATTTCTATACTAAAAGTTTTGATATCTAAATGTAATGAGGTCATTGTGTGCCTTGATGGTCTTGAGGAGCTCAGGCCTTTATTCAAACCTGAATTTAACTTCGGGGAGGTGGTCAAATTGCATGTGGAAAAGCTCTTACAACTTCAATTTGTATATTGGAAAAAGAGGTGCACAATTAGATATATCAAGCTTGGTGGAGAGAACACCAAATTTTTCCATGCTATGGCCACTGAGAGGCATAGAAGAAACTCTATTGCTTCTTTGAAATACACTGATGGGTCAATTGTTTCTAGTCATTCTCAGATGGAGGGCATTATTTGGAATTGTTTTAAGAATAGAATGGGAGTTTCTTCTGGAATTGTCATGGGCTTTGACCTCAGTAATCTGCTAAAACCAGTTGAAGGGTTAGACTTTCTTACTGAGCCTTTCACTAAAGAGGAAATGGATGACACAGTCAAACATATGCCCATTGACAAAGCCCCTAGACCTGATGGTTTTAATGGATTGTTCTTCAAAAAGTGTTGGCACATTATTTCTCAAGACTTTTATGAGTTGGCTGAGGCTTTTCATTCTGGCACTGCAAATTTGGAAAATAGTAATGGCTCTTATATCACCCTGATCCCTAAGAAGTTGAATCCTGAAGGGATTGGTGATTATAGGCCAATTTCTTTGACTGAGATGGACCTTAAGTTTTTTGTCTAAGATGGCTGCTAATAGGTTTCAAAACATAATTATGGCATGCATACATAAGAATCAATATGGCTTTATTAAGAGCAGGACTATTCAGGATTGTATTGGTTGGTCCCTGGAATATTTGCATCAGTGTCACCAATCAAAGAGGCCTATAGTGATTCTTAAGCTGGATTTTGAAAAGGCATTTGACTCAATTGAGCATGAAACTATTTTGCAGATTCTCAAATTCAAAGGTTTCAATCAGAAATGGATTTCCTGGGTCAAGCAGTTACTTTCCACTGGGACATCATCAGTCCTCTTAAATGGTGTACCTGGTAGGCAGTTTCTTTGTAAGAAGGGGGTTAGACAAGGAGACTGTCTCTCACCTTTACTTTTTGTTATTGCTGCTGACCTGTTGCAAACAGTGGTGAATGATATGTTCAAGAGTGGAATTTTGAAGTTGCCAATACCATGCCATGACCAGGATTATCCCATAGTGCAGTATGCTGATGATACTCTCATCATCTTACCAGCAGATAAAACACAGCTTCTGGCTTTGAAGGACATGTTGCAAGTGTTTTCCAGATCAACTGGGCTAATTGTTAACTATCATAAGTCCTCTATGGTGCCCATAAATGTTGATGAGGATTCCGTCTTTGGTTTAGCTACTGCTTTTGGCTGTCAAGTGGGTAAAATGCCTTTCACTTATCTTGGTTTACCTATTGGCACTTCCAGGCCTAAAATGGTGGATTTTATGCCACTTGTTGATTGTATGGAGAGAAGGATGGAAGTTAGTTCTCCTTTCTCAATCAAGGGGAGAGACTTCAGTTCCTGAATTCTGCTCTGTCCTCCGTGCCCATCTTTTATCTTGGTAGCTTGCTGGCTCCTGCTGGAATCTTAAAGCAATTGGAGAGAATTCAGAGGCAGTGCTTATGGAGAAAGCATAGGGATGAGCCATCTCCATCCTTAGCACCTTGGGAACTCATTTGTAGGCCAAAAAACAAAGGTGGTTTGGGAATTTTGAACCTGGGTGTGCAGAACATGGCCCTTTTGCTCAAGCATTTGCACAAATTCTTAAACAGGGTGGATCTACCATGGGTCTCACTTATTTGGGACACTTACTATCATTCTTCTGTACCTCAGGGGACTGATAGTTGTGGCTCTTTTTGGTGGAAGGATATCTGTAAGTTGTTGGATCATTATAGGACCACAACTTGGGTACAAATCAATTCTGGAAATTCTGCTCTGTTTGGTCTGACAAGTGGAAGATTGGTGATTCAGTTGAACCTTTGCAGATCAGGTTCCCTAGGCTTTTTTCTTATGTGAAAGATCCATGGATCACAGTCTATGAAGCCTTCCGATCTTAGGATATGATTAATATGTTTCATTTGCCTCTATCTGCACAGGCATACCAGGATTATATGACTGTGCAAGATCTTATGGTCTCTTTTAGTAGAGAAGTGGAGGCAAAGGACATTTGGTTCTGGCAGGGGACATGTAATGCATTTAAGCCCAAGTTGTTTTACTCTTTCATGCATTCTAACATGTCTTATAACCATCTCCTTTTATGGATATGGAAATCATCCTGCACAATGAAAATCAAAGTGTTTGCCTGGATGTTAATCATGGACAGGCTCAATACCAAAGATATGGTGGAAAGAAGGCATTGGCATATGGATGATGGGGTTAATTTTCTTCTTTGTCCCTTGAGGACTCGTGAGACCAGGAATCACCTGTTTTTTGAATGTAACTTCAGTGTGAGAATATGGAACTATTTGCAAATTACATGGCCACCTGGGGATGACATTCTGCTATTGTTATGCAAGCTAAACAGGACTTTGCAAAGCCCTTCTTTACTTAAGTTGTTTTTGTTGCTTGCTGGAACATCTGGATAATCAGGTTCGCAAGAGTGTTCAGGCATGAGAGACAGAGTTTTAATAAGTGGAGAAGTGCTTTTATCCTTGATATTACACTCATGCAACACAGAGTCAAGGATAGGTACAAGGAAGAGCTTTTAAAATGGATTTCCTTTCTACCTCCATGAGGTTTTGTATTCTTAGATACTTAGTTCTTTCTTTCTGTGTTTTTTTCTTTTCTGATTACCCCTTGTCATCTTTGTATATTGTATACTCCTCTTTTGAATAAAGGTTAAAATGCTGTGGGGGGTTTTCCCTACAGTCACCAGTCAAAAAAAAAGGTGAAAAAATGTCATGGCAATAAAAGCTAAAATTTTGCCATGGCAACAAAATGTAAAAATTGGCAAAAAACGGGTGAGAAGAATTGCCATGACGATAGTTAAATTTGCCATGTGAATAAAGTGAAATTTGTCATGGCAACATACAAAAGTCAATTTTGCCATGCCAATAGCGTAAAAAGTTGCCATGCTAGAAAGTAAAAAACTCAATTTTGTTATGCTAAATGAAATAATGCAAAAATTGCCATGGCAAAAGTAACATGGTTTTGTGTATGAAAAACAAGCAAAAATTGCCATGGTCAGCTATTAGAAATTGCCATGGTTAAAAATACAAAATGAAGTTGCCATTATCCATGAAAAAAATTTGGCATGTGGCTCCATCAAATGTAATTTTGCCGTTAACAAAATAGCCATGTCGAAAATACTTTTATGGCACGATATGAAATTAAAGAAAATCATTTGCACATGGCAAATTCAAGAAAAGCAAACAACTAAACTGTGATGGTTCAAAAACTAATAGTTTCCATGGTTAAAAACAAAATCTGCTATGTCCACAAAAGATTTTTTTGGTGATCTAAAACTAAATTTACAGAGTGGGTCTCACCTGTACATAAAACAGGCAACCTGGTTTTGATGGGGCGGAGGAAGGAGGGCATCTGTGACCCATGAGAGTGGATTCCTCCACATGAACTCCAAGGGTTTCCACTCCTGCCTGCCACCCACACATGAAAAAAGAAAGCCCAGCTTCAGTTAACATAAAGCAACAAAACAAAAAATATTAATGGAAACTAGCAAAACAACGCCCTTCCCTTATAGATGCTCTGTCGCATGGATAATAAAAAGTACAATGCATATATACATAGTGCAGAACTTAAAAAAAGATCTATTTTGTATCCATTCCAACAAACCTTTTGGATGTCTGACCAGATACTACTCATACAGATCAATATAACACATGAAAATTGGCATCAAAGTATGTCATAAAAAAGTTACTCCCTCTGTCCCATAATATAAGATTGTTTTTGACACAACTCAATTCAACTAAAATGAAAAGGAATTTCAAAAAGAACTAGAAGGGCTTTCAAATTTATTCCTTTGAACACCCAACTCTCTTTCTTATAATTTGAATAAGTCATTTTATCTTCTCTCAAGAAAATCATTGAGTTGCATAAAGTTTTTCTGAATTTGAAATATCTTCAAATGGAATTCAATTCTTTTCAAAAGCCCTTTTCTTTTCTCAAATGGAATAAGTCATGTCATATTCAACTCTAGGGTTTTGTGTTTGAAATGATTTTGAATTCATTGAAACCAATTGCAAAGATGAACGTTTGGGAAAGTCTTTTTATTCCCTCTCATTTAACTTTCAATAAGTTTCAAATTCCAATCATTTTCACACAAACATTCAAAATCACTTATTTAATATAACATTCCAAAATTTTAGAATTTTGGGGTGTTACACATTCACATGACATCACTTAAGGAAGAACAACATACATATCATCAAAATATTGAACAAATACCAACTTCACATGATTACTTATAATGAGACTTCTCCCATGTCCTCAAGAACAAAAGTAACTACTCACAAATCATATGAATGTTCAAGATCAGAAGTGTATTGAATATGCTTGAGGATCTGAACATATAATCTTACACCAAATAAACCAACTAGTATCATCTACAAGATGTAATTAACACTACTAGCAACCCACATGTACCAATCTGAGGCTTTGGGGAAACGATTGAATTCAAGAGATGAAATAGGGTTTGAGATGAGATGGTGATGGTGAAGGTGTTGATGAAGATTGGTCCTCCCACGATGAGAGGATCATTGGTGATGTTGGGCTTTGATTTCCCCCTCCCGGAGGGAAGTATCTCGGTGGAATCGCTTCGCTCGAGAGCAAAAGTGCTCCTACCCCGCCTCGAGATCAAGGCACTTCGTCCCGAAAGTCTTATTCTAATTTTTTTCTAGGGAAAATAGCATCATATAGAAAAATATGGGCACCAGAGGCCTGCTGGTGGGGTCATGAGCTCTCTCAATGCGCCCGAGGGGGGTGCGCCGCATGAGCTTGCTACTCTCTGGTGGGTCCCCTCCTGATATTTCTTCTACCATTTTTTTATTAATTCCAAAATAATTCCCCATAAATTTTCAGATCATTTGGAGCTCTAAAGAATATCCATCTCTGTTGAAGCTTTTCCAGGTCCAAAATTCCAGTTGCCGGCTGTGAAACTTGCAAAATAAGAGAGAAAAGGCAGTAGAATTGCTTCATAAAGTGAAATAATAACTCAAAAGATTATAAATAACAATAGGAAACATGGTGGAAAATGGACTTATAAGCATCGTGCTCCCATGGGTTCGAAAGCTTAGGGTCACCTCTGGGTAAAAGGGCGAGGATCCTTGCTACTCCATTTTCGGATCACCAAAGGTCGTAATCACACACTTTTACTTCAGAGTAGCACCATGTACTTCATATATAGATTTCTCATGTACTTCATAATTATGCTAGTGGAATTTTTACATTATAAAAATTGGCTCGTGTATTCCTATGAAGAGCTTTCTCAAATGCTCGGGGTCTCCATGAGCAAGCAAGTTGGATGCGCACCCACTTAGTTGCATTAGGAGAGCTTCCATACACTTATAGCTCTAGTTCATCCATTGCATGGAAATCCCTACTCCTCAAATTGACATCAGTTGTAAGGCATTTCCATTGCCTAACGATCAACCGCGTTGATGTGAGACTTTCTTATTTTTTTTGTCTTCTCCAAAATCCCCATCATCATTCTCTTTGCCATCCAAAGTGCTAAGACTATGTCTCATGCTCAAGTAGTGCGTGAGAGTTAAAAGTTGAAGTGAGAAAACTATGATTTAATTGCTTGGTTTGTCACCTAGATTATGTTGGGGATATAACCCCGCGGTATAACCCACCCTGAAAGGGATGGGTCAAACGGCTGGCGACTCTCAAAGCTACGTCTCAGACAGGCCCAGGAGATCAAGACGAAGAGCTGGAGGGGCGGTTCACAAGATGGGTCGGCTTAAGGTTCAAGACCGTGAGACGGCACGTGGCCTGGCGGTGTAAGCCACCCTATGATGTCTTGTCAAAGAAGGCAGGGCGACTTACAGTTAGGATCGGTCACGGATTGTGTCCCAACCCAGACTCTTGTAAGCTGGCGGCCTTGACCTGTATATAAAGGTGAGTCCCCGTCATAGAATAGGGCAAGTTACAATCAATCGAAAGCTAGGTTAAACGAATCCGCTCCCTTGTAATCGATACTCAAGCCATAAGCAACAAGAGCAGGAGTAGGCTTTTACCTCCACCGTGAGGGGCCAAACCTGGGTAAATCGTGTCTCTCGTCCCGCTCAACCTCGGCAAGATAATCACCTAGTTGTAATGGCCTCAAGACAAAGTCCTCACAGTAGGACATCTACCATGACAAAACCATGGCAGTTGGCGCCCACCATGGGGACAACGCATGGTGGTTTCCAGTTCTTGAAGGGCTCTTTCCCAGGGATTGAGGGATACACCGTTGGTAGGATGACCAAGAGTTGTCGTGGCAAGCTCTACATCGACGACGCTGGTTGGGGGTCCCAAGGCCAACTCAATCGAGTACGGGTACTGGGCCCCCTTCAGCGGAATCCACGTCTTCATCGGCAAGAGCGGCGGATTTGAGCCTGAGCCGGACATCTGCACCGACATCATCGAGCCGGCTCGACACGGGCAACCCGCTCGGATCCAAGCCGGCTGGAAACACGTTTTCATGTGCTTCACGCAAGGTGTAGAACTTGCGTAAAATTCCGCATCTGGAGGAGAGACTCTCATCTACTCATGCGACGAGTCCTCGACCAGAGAGACGAAACCAATCTATCAGCTTCAAAATGGCGGGCTTGGGGCTATTCTTATGGTGACAGTATTCCGGACCCGTACAAGCTGTCGTGCCGGGCCACTGAAAGATCGTGGATGTCTCCTAGAGGGGGGGGGTGAATAGGCGCTTTTAAAATAATTACGGTTTAGGCTTGAACAAATGCAGAATAAACCTAACGGTTAATTTGTCAAGCACAAAACCTACAACAACTAGGCTCACCTATGTGCACCAACAACTTATGCTCAGCAAGATAAACAACTAAGTGATAGCAAGATATATGACAAGAAACAATATGGCTATCACAAAGTAAAGTGCATAAGTAAAGGGCTCGGGTAAGAGATAACCGAGGCACGCGAAGACGACGATGTATCCCGAAGTTTACACCCTTGCAGATGCTAATCTCCGTTTGGAGCGGTATGGAGGCACAATGCTCCCCAAGGAGCCACTAGGGCCACCTAATCTCCTCAAGCCCTCGCACAATGCAAGATGTCGTGATTCCACTAAGGGACGCTTGAGGGCGGTCACCGAACCCGTAAAAATGGCAACCCTTGGGGGCGGTCACCGAACCCGTACACTTTGGCAACCCTTGGGGGCGGTCACCGGTACCCTTCAATTGCTCGGGGCGATCTCCATAACCTAATTGGAGACCCCGATGCTTTCCCGGAGCTTTACACCACAATGATTGAGCTCCGAACACCACCAACCGTCTAGGGCGCCCAAGCACCCAAGAGGAACAAGATCAAGGGCACCAGGCACCCAAGAGTAATAAGCTTCTCAACTTGTAACTTCCACGTATCACCGTGGAAAACTCAAACCGATGCACCAAATGCAATGGCAAGGGCACACGGAGTGCCCAAGTCCTTCTCTCCCAAATCCCACCAAAGCAACTAATGCTAGGGAGGAAAATGGGAGGAAGAACAAGAAGGAGAACACCAAGAACTCCAAGATCTAGATCCAAGGGGTTCGCCTCACATAGAGGAGAAAGTGATTGGTGGAGATGTGGATCTAGATCTCATCTCTCCTTTCCCCCCAAAACTAGCAAGAATCCATGGAGGGATTGAGAGATATCAAGCTCGAAGAAGGTCAAAAATGGGGGAAGAACATGAGCTCAAAGGATAAGGTTCATTAGGGAAGAAGACCCCCTTTTATAGGAGGGGTAAAATCCAACCGTTATCCTCACAGCCCGCACAGAGCGGTACTACCGCACGACCTCACAGTACTACCGCTAGGGGTAGCGGTACTACCGCTTGGGCGGCAGAAGCCCAAAGAAACAACACTGCAAAGGGGCAACAGGGCGGTACTACTGCAGGAGCGGTACTACCGCCTGCCCTTGCGATACTACCGCGCGACCACGGAAGTAAAAAATAACTGTCGCGCCTACAACCGCTGGAGCTAGCTACGAGAAAAGGTCGGCACGGTACTACCGCTCACAGGGAGCGGTACTACCGCGTGAGGGCGGATGTAAAAAATTACATCCGCGCCTACTACCACACGCAACAGCGCCAGGACATGAGGCAGCGGTACTACCGCTCACCAGGAGCAGTACTACCGCATAGGTGCGGAAGTAAAAAATTAGTTCCGTGCGTACTTCCGTGCGCGCCAGCGATGTGGGCTAGAGGCAGCGGTACTACCACTCACCATGAGTGGTACTACCGCTGGCCCCTGCAGTACTACCGCTCCCTTGAGCAGTACTACCGCATGCGATAGAGGCTTTAGCACTTGGATGCCTTCAAAACACAGCTAAAGACAACAGACGAATCAAATAAAAACAGAACTGACATAACTTCTGCAAATGAGCTCCAAATTGAGCAAACACAAGCTTGTTGGATAGAAGACAACGAGTAGCATCAAAACAGTGACCTCCAATAGAAAGAGGAGAGAAACCTCCAACAAAGAAGAACCGGCAGAACCTCCAACATCGAAAACATCATAGAAGAAGCATGTGAACTCCGTTTTTGATGAACTCGAGTTTGTATCAAGATGACCAAAAGCTCCAAATCTCACAAAGAGAACCAAACTAGAACCAAGAAAGATGATGCAAGGATGCAATGGTTTGAGCTCTCTACGAATGATACGATGAAGCTACTCCTCGAGAGCCCCCCTTGATAGTATGACAATCGATCCTAAAACCCGGTCTCCCAACTACCACCATGAGACCTATAAAATAGAAAACCTATCAAGGGAAAACCTTTGCCTTGCACATGATCCACTTGAGCTAGATGATGACGATCTTGTCCTCCTCAAGATGGACCAACTTTCTTGATCGCGTTGGGTCGATGAAGACTAGATGAATGCTCCCCCATAGTCCACTATGGGTGAGCCACTCTTCGGCACATCTTCACAAGTCCATTGTCACCACAATGGGCGGCAAGCTTCAAGAACTTGATCTCTTCGTGATGCATCACTTGAACTTGCACATCGCAACCTAACCCCACAAAGAACTCTCATGAAGACCACTGGTTAGTACACAAAGCATAATTGACAGTGCTTACCATACCATGTGATCACTTGATCCCTCTCGGTACATCTTCTATGCTTCGTGTGTTGATCAACTTGATTCACTCTTTGACTTAGTTGTCGGAGTAATGGGCCACGGGTAGCCTCACCCGGGTCCCTGGATTTATCAAGACTTTGGGCCAGCTTTGCCTTGATATGCCCCAAGCAGAAGCTCCGCCCTCCGGGGGCCGGCTAGCTCGACAGTCGGCCACCGGAGGACGGCAAACCACCAGCCAACAACACTATGAGCGGCCGACTCCGGCCAGCCGGCCTCTAGAGAGGGCGGCATCAAGCAGGCGGCCACCTCACGCCATCAGAGTATCCGGGCCCCCATCAAGAGTACAAGATAGAGCGTGGCTACAGTGTAGCCCCTCGCCCCCGAATCCCGGGATGGGCATGGCTACAGTGCCCCGTACAGGCGGAGATCTCCGCACGGCGTGGCACTGTGCCATCTCCCCTCTGACGTCACTCCGGGCAGGCGGAACCCTGTTCCCCACGACGGCCTGTTGGTACGGCCCGCCGGTCGCGGGCCCTATCGGGCAGTGACCCCGCAGAAGACGGCGGGAGCCCAGCCAGTCGGACCGAGGAAGGGCCGGCCTCCAGCAGGCGGCCGTCCCTTGCCCCGAGGCAAGCGTGCCATTAACCTAATGAGACCAGGTGTGGTTACAATGATCTCCCACCAGGCGGCGGGACTGTAGCCATAGTGAGATAACCAAGCCCTCGTCATTAACGGCACTGCTACAGTGAGCGGCCCCCAACCAGTCGGCGGGGCCCGCCAGGCGGCGAGCCCTAGTAGTCGGCGGAGAAGCCGGAGGCCGGAGACGCTGACAGCCGGGCCCAGCAGCTGGCCAGATTACCATTGTACCCCTGGGGGGTAGGCCTATATAAGCCCCCCAGGGCACCCATGCAAAGGGTTCCCACTCTGATAGAACTGGCCACCTCCTTAGAGCAGGAGAGAGCTAGCCCTGCCTTCTCCTACCTCTAGACACAGCTCAAGGAGCACCTTGTATCACTAGTGCCTTAGTGATCATGCGGAGACCCCGCAGAGCAGGAGTAGGGGTGTTATCTCCATGTAGAGCCCCCAACCTAGGTAAAGTTCGCCGGTGTACGTGTCTACGCCTTATCCCGCTTCCAAGCACTGGCGATGTTCTACTCGCTCCCACCATGATAAGCCATCCTTTGGCATATGTCGCACCCAACCCGCGACATTTGGCGCCCACCGTGGGGCGAGGTGCACCGTCTCCCGGAGATCTGCTCTGGACGGGAACCTTGTTCCTTCCTGGCGAGCGAAGCCAGCCCAGCACGCCCGACGGTGTCAGCCTCGACGTACTGAATGGCGCGAAGATAGCCTGTGCGGAGAGCTGCCTCGCCGACCTTGTCGGCGAGATCCACCTCTCTGACGAGCCGGCCTCCGACACGGGCACCGGATGCCCCGAGAGCCGCCTCATCAGCCTCCTCAACCAGCTCCACGTCACCAGCAAGCCTGCTGTGGACCTGGAGTCTGTTGGCTCCACCGATCTGATGATCATCGACTCCGACACGGTGTCGCTTGACACGTTCCCCACCAACGTGGTGGTCTACGACGAGCCGCCTCCTCACGAGCACAGCGGTGGGAGCACCGTCACGGAGGTGCTCGTCATCCACAGCGGCGAGCATTCGGACGGACGCGCTCGAGACCCACTCGATGCGGCCCTGCGAGACCTATCGGCGCCCATCCCAGAGGGCGCAGATGCTGAGATGCTGGAGGCACGCCGCTTCCAGCTTCTCGAGAACGCTGGCCGACTGGCCAGCGTGCCACGCCTCTCGGACGCCTACCGGCGCGAGATGGATCGGGCTGTCGGCAGCACGTCGGCCCCTAAGGGGCCTAGCCGTGTCGGCACGGTCCGGCAGCATGGCGCGACCATCGCCAGCATGTTCGGAGCAGAATGCCCCATCTACGCCATGCCTGCCGAGAACATCCGGGCCGCCCAGGCGGTGACGGATGAGCTAGACAAATACGACGGCGACGAGCGTTGCCACATGACGGAGCGAGTCCAACAGCTCCTAGATGCGGCCGCCGCGCATCACGAGGCCGGCTGCCGCGCTGAAGTTCCTTCCCAGCGGAATGATGAACCGCCCCCTCGCCAAGATCACGGCGCAACGTCCCGGACGCCGACTGGTGGCGCCTGCGGAAGAAGAGGCAACGAGCCGGCTGCCAGCCGCAGCCGGACATGCCTTTCCATCGAGCGAGACGAAGACGGCCGTCCTCGAGCGGTGGAGCGGCGAGGCGATCCTCCTCCTCCTCCGCCTTGTGGAGCGAGGCACCCCACTCCGCCGCCTGTCACGCACCCGACACTCGGCGACCGCCTTGGCCGCCGAGAGGGAGTCGGAGAGAACGACGCCCGCCATCGGATCGATCATCTCAACCGATCCCTGTCGCTAGAAGAAGAAGATGCATTGGGCCTGCCCTGTTTCGTCCCGCGAATCCGAGACGAGCCCTTCCCCAAAGGGTTCACCCTGCTGCGAGATACGCCCAAATACACCGGCTCCGTGAAGCCGGAGGACTGGCTGGTCGACTACTCCACGGTCGTCAGCATAGCGAATGGCAACAAGCGCGATGCCGTGAACTACGTCCGGCTCATGCTTTAGGGCACGGCCCGGACGTGGCTAAACAGCCCGAAGCCCCGCAGCATCAACAGCTAGGTGGATTTCACTAATGCCTTCATCTACAACTTTACCAGCACGTAAAAGCGGCCTCCCAAGCCCCGACAGCTCTCCTTGTGCGTCCAAGGGCCCAGTGAATCAAGTCGCGACTATATCACGCGCTGGGCCAAGCTATGCAACTCCTGCGAGGGTGTGCCTGAAGTGCAGGCGATCGAGTACTTCACCGCCGGGTGCCGAGAAGGCACCCTCCTCAAGCATCGACTCCTCTACGACGAGCCTGCGATGCTCGACGAGCTGCTGATCATCACCGACAAGCACGCCACGGCCGACTCCTCCATGAAGGCAGAAATCCTAGTTGATGCGTCCGGCAAGGTGGCACCTCAGGCTCCTCGGACTCCGGCTGGCGACACCAGTCGGCGACAGCATCCAAGCGACAACAAGCGGAAGGCCACCCAGCCGGCTTCCACCAGCCGGCAGGTGGCGACAGTCGAGGACCAGCAGCCGGAAGGGCAGCCAGCACCCAAGCGTCAGAAGTGCGGCAAGTCCAATTGGTTGCCCGCCTTCTCCTACGAGCAGACCCTTGATGCACCCAGCAAGTTCCATAGTGGCGCGAAGCCATCCAACCACACCACTCGGAAGTGTCATTGGCTCACCATGATTGCTAAGGGAGATGGCCTCCTACCTCCTCCGCCTGCCGACCCCCCGCCTCCTTCGCCCCAGCAGCCGGTGGCCCGGCCAGTCAGTGCCATTCAAGATGAGTATCCTGTGGAGCACGGAGCCTATGTTGTGTTCACCAGTATGGCCGATGACAGGCGCAACAGACGGCAACAACAGCAAGAGGTGCAAGCGGTGTCCTCAAGCACCCCAGAGTTCATGCACTGGTTTGAGAAACCCATCAGTTGGAGCAGGGCCGGCCATCCGGAAGTGATGCCTTCCCCCGGTTCCTATGCTTTGGTTCTAGAGGCCACCCTTCCAACAGAAAGACATGCAGCTCGCTTCTCCAGAGTGTTGATAGATGGCGACAGCAACATCAATATCTTGTACCATGACACGATGGAGAAATTGGGAATCAAGCAGAAGTACCTCCTCCCCAGTCGGACTGTATTCCATGGCATAGTCCCTGGCCTTTCCTGTTCACCAATCGGCAAGAGTCAAATTAATGTCCTCTTCGGAGACAAGAATCATTTACGCCGTGAGCCAGTCTGGTTTGAGGTGGTGGACTTAGAGAGCCCTTACCATGCACTGCTTGGCCGGCCTGCCCTCGCCAAGTTCATGGCGGTCCCCCACTATGCCTACCTCAAGAGGAAGATGCCGAGTGATACGTCTCCAACGTATCTATAATTTTTGATTGTTCCATGCTATTATATTATCTGTTTTGAATGATTATGGGCTTTATTATACACTTTTATATTACTTTTGGGACTAACCTATTAACCGGAGGCCCAACCCATATTGCTGTTTTATTGCCTGTTTCAGTATTTCGAAGAAAAGGAATATCAAACGGAGTCCAAACGGAATCAAACCTTCGGCAACGTGATTTTTTGGAAGAATATCATCCTGGAGACATGGAGTTCAAGTCAGAAGACACTCGAGGACTCCACGAGATAGGAGGGCGCGCCCCCCCTGTAGGGTGCGCCCCCTGTCCCGTGGGCCCCTCGAGCACCCCCCCGACCGACTTCTTTCGCCTATATAGTCCTACGTACCCTAAAAACATCCACGGAGAAGATAGATCGGGAGTTCCGCCGCCGCAAGCCTCTGTAGCCACCAAAAACCTCTCAGGAGCCCTTCCCGGCACCCTGCCGGAGGGGGGATCCATCACCGGTGGCCATCTTCATCATCCCGGCGCTCTCCATGACGAGGAGGGAGTAGTTCACCCTCGGGGCTGAGGGTATGTACCAGTAGCTATGTGTTTGATCTCTCTCTCTCTCTCTCTCTCTCTCGTGTTCTCTCTCGTGTTCCCTCTATGGCACGATCTTGATGTATCCCGAGCTTTGCTATTGTAGCTGGATCTTATGATGTTTCTCCCCCTCTACTCTCTTGTGATGAATTGAATTTTCCCCTTTGAAGTTATCTTATCGGTTTGAGTCTTTTATGAGAACACTTGATGTATGTCTTGCCGTGCTTATCTGTGGTGACAATGGGATATCATGTGCCTCTTGATGTATGTTTTGGTGACAAACTTGCGGGTTCCGCCCATGAACCTATGCATAGGGGTTGCCACACGTTCTTGACTCTCCGGTAGAAACTTTGGGGCACTCTTTGAAGTACTTTGTGTTGGTTGAATAGATGAATCTGAGATTGTGTGATGCATATCATATAATCATGCCCACGGATACTTGAGGTGACAACGGAGTATCTAGGTGACATTAGGGTTTTGGTTGATTTGTGTCTTAAGGTGTTATTCTATTACGAACTCTTTTATAGATCGATCCGAAAGAATAACTTTGAGATGGTTTCGTACCCTACCATAATCTCTTCGTTCGTTCTCCGCTATTAGTGTCTTTGGAGTGACTCTTTGTTGCATGTTGAGGGATTGTTATATGATCTATCTATGTTATTATTTTTGAGAGAACTTGCACTAGTGAAAGTATGAACCCTAGGCCTTGTTTTCTAGCATTGCAATACCGTTTACGCTCACTTTTATCATTAGTTACCTTGCTGTTTTTATAATTTCAGATTACAAATACCTTTATCTACCATCTATTTTGCACTTGTATCACCATCTCTTCGCCGAACTAGTGCAGATTACAAATACCTTTATTTACCATTGTATTGGGTGTGTTGGGGACACAAGAGACTCTTTTTTATTTGGTTGCAGGGTTGTTTGAGAGAGACCATCTTCATCCTACGCCTCCTACAGATTGATAAACCTTAGGTCATCCACTTGAGGGAAATTTGCTACTGTCCTACAAACCTGTGCACTTGCAGGCCTAACAATGTCTATAAGAAGAAGGTTGTGTAGTAGACATCACCGAGTACCATGGGAATCCTAACCGTAGTGGGAGACTACAAGAAGTCGGCCGCCTGCGCCACGGACAGTAGCCGGCTGGCCGAGTCCCTCGTGATTGTAGCCGCGAAGCGGCTCCTAGACCGGGTGGTGGCGCTGGCAGGCAAGAAGTCAGAAATGTCACCCATCCCCAAGGAGTCGGAGGTTGAGGGCTCGTTCAAGCCGGCAAAAGAAACAAAGAAGATACCCTTGGACCCAGAGCACCCGAAGAGGCACTCTGTCATAGGTGCAAACCTGGACAGCAAATAGGAAGGCAAGCTCGTCGATTTCCTCCGTGAGAATTGGGACATCTTCGCATGGTCTCCCAAAGACATGCCGGGTGTTCCGACGGATTTCGCCGAGCACAAACTACATGTCTGACCTGACGCCAAGCCGGTCAGGCAGCCCTTGTGCTGCCTGTCGGAAGAGAAGAGAAGAGTAGTCGGAGAAGAGATAGCCCAGCTTCTGGCAGCCGGATTCATCATGGAAGTGTTCTTTCCAGAATGGCTGGCCAACCCGGTGCTAGTGTTGAAGAAGAACAAGCACTGGCGCATGTGTATTGACTATACCAGCCTCAGCAAAGCCTGCCCCAAAGATCCATTTGCCTTACCAAGGATTGACCAAGTGATAGACTCCACAGCCAGATGCGAGTTGTTGAGTTTCTTAGATGCATACTCAAGCTACCACTAGATAAAGCTGAACCCGGCCGACAGGCTGAAGACCACCTTCATGCCGTTTGGAGCCTTCTGCTACCTGACCATGACGTTCGGCTTGCAAAATGCCGGCGCCACATTTCAGCGTTGCATGCAGAAGTGCCTCCTCAGGCAACTCGGCAGAAATGCTCATGTCTATGTGGATGATGTGGTGGTGAAAACGGAGAAGCGTGGCACATTGCTAGAAGATCTCAAGGAAACCTTCGAGAACTTGCGCCGATTCCAGATCAAGCTCAACCCGGAGAAATGCGTCTTTGGAGTACCAGCTAGCCAACTTCTTGGCTTCCTGGTCTCAGAGCACGGCATAGAGTGCAACCCTGTGAAGATCAAGGCCATCGAGAAGATGAAGGTGCCCACCCGACTGCTGGACGTGCAGAAATTCACCGGCTGCTTGGCATCAATTAGCCGTTTCATTAGTCGGTTGGGCGAGAAGGCCCTTCCCCTGTACCAACTCATGGAGAAGACCACTTTTTTCGAGTGGAACGACAAGGTGGACGAGGCTTTTCTCCAACTCAAGAAGATGTTGGCAACCCCGCCTATCCTGGCGGCTCCGACTGAGAAGGAGCCCATGCTCCTCTACATCGCAGCCACCAGTCAGGTTGTCAGCATAGTCATGGTGGTAGAACGCAAGGAGGAGGACAGAGCACTGCCGGTCCAGAGACCGGTGTATTACTTGAGAGAAGTACTGTCGGCCTCCAAGCAAAACTACCCACATTATCAGAAGATGTGCTACGGCGTGCACTTTGCAGCCAAGAAGCTGAAGCCTTACTTTCAAGAGCACCCAATAACTGTTGTCTGCACAGCTCCACTTGCTGAGATCATCGGAAGCCGAGATGCTTCTCGCCGAGTGGCCAAGTGGGCTATTGATCTGCCCCCCTACACCATCTACTACCAGCCTCGCACTGCCATCAAGTCACAATGCTGGCCGACTTCCTCGTCGACTGGGCCGAGACCCAGTACTTGCCGCCAACACCAGACTCCACCCATTGGTGGATGCACTTTGATGGTTCAAAATGCACACCGGTCTGGGAGCCGACGTCGTCCTCACCTCTCCCAAAGGCGACAAGCTCAAATATGTGCTGCAAGTCCATTTTGCCGCCTCCAACAATGTAGCCGAGTACAAGGCACTCATACACGGGCTCCGGCTTGCCAAGGAACTCGGCATCTGCCGGATCCTGTGCTATGGCGACTCCGACTTGGTGGTCCAGCAGTCGTCAGGCGACTGGGACGCCAAGGACGTGAACATGGCAAGCTACCGCTTCCTCGTGCAGCAACTCAGTGGATATTTTGACGGGTGCGAGTTCCTCCACGTGCCAAGAAATGACAACAAGCAAGAAGATGCCTTGGCACGGATTGGCTCCACCCGACAAGCAATACCAGCTGGCGTCGCCCTACGATGCCTTCTCAAGCCGTCCGTCAAGCTGTCCCCAGAA